>NC_086342.1:13584268-13929199 GCF_032445375.1 Bacillus rossius redtenbacheri
AGTAATGAATTTCCCGTTTCATACGTTATTACAAAGCGGAGAAGTCCTAAAATTCACAAACTTTTTATATTCCTCCTGAAAAAAATACGTTTTAATGCTTTTATTTTCAAAAACGTTCATTGTTTACCTTTGCAAACGTAAGAAAATAACTTTATCGCACCATAGATATGGATATTATCAGAAAGACTGTGCACCTCGCTACTAGTATCTATGGCCAGCACCGAGCGAGACTAGTGGCGCAAACTAGCAATGATTATGAAAATGGTCAACGCGCTTTACCAAGGCACGGATCTCATATTTTGTGCATTCATTAATCTTTAAGAGGCCGTGTCAGTAAATTTTTATTTCCAATATTCTGGTCTAGAAGTTCTCTCTTTTAACAGTGAGATTTAGTGGCTTATTCAACCGAAGTAACTGTAACCGCAGCGCGTGATAAAACTACTATACCGCCAGATTACTCGACGAAAAATGTATCTGGTTCCTCGACAATCTGAGAGGATGACAATCTGACCGGCGGCTCACTAGGAAATTGCGGTGCAGGAATTCAGAATCAAGAAACCTCACATTTACAACTGTAGTATGAGTCGTATCTAAAAATTTTAATACTTTAAATGTATCGGAATACAATTAATCTTCAAACATGTGGTAATTATTCTTTATCTGGATGTAATATTCCGTGAAAAATAATGGTAGTTGACATTAAAAAGTATACGAAATTCATAGTGTAACGTTTTAAAAGGATAATAACATAAATTCTTATGCTTAGATATTGCATATGCATTACACACAATCTAAATACAATCTCACTTAAGTCAGACTACCTAATTTTTTTACAATGCACCATCATACAGTTTAACAGAGGTAGGAGAGAGAACCTCTTATCGATGTTGTTTCAAAGAATCTAAATTTACAAATATTACTATTTATCTTATTATGATATGTATCTTTATGAATAAGAATTTACAAAAAAAAATGAATTGATTACATTACACTTTAACATTACAAAAGACTAAAACACTAACAAAACTTAGTTTTATATATTGTTGTAGCATATTAGAAGACGAAATAACTCACTAGACTAACATTAAGAGGGCTGTATCACAAATTTACTTTACAGAGGAGAAAATATCTTTTAAAGATATTTCATTACCTCATTGATTACATAATACTGCCGTTGATGTGATCGTAGATATAAAGTATTGAAAAATTAGATTTCATTATGTTTATGTAAATATTTAGAAAACGTTATTGCTTATAGATGCTCATTATTTAAATAATAAAGAATCTTTTACTTTTATGTACTGGACAAACAAAATACTTATAAGTTAATAAGCTTAGTTGAATAACATCTTCAATTTGTATTGAATTCAATGTACAAATTGAAAATCATGTACAATGAATGCAACTGATTGAATTCAATAAATATTTGATCTTGTGAAACGGCCATAATGGTGATGTAGATAATTATAGATACTCACATGCATTTTGAGAGTCCTTATAAAGCCTATTACAATTCTATAAGTATACATTAAAATGATTTTAAAATAGACATGTGTAATATAATTAAAACTTGTTTAAATAAGATCATAACAAAAAAAAATGAAAATCCTTCAACAGTAAGTTATGTTTTATAAGATTTTAACAAAACACACATACCATAAGAGAATATTAATCATGCCACATAATTCAACACAAAATATTCATTCCAATAGGCGCTACGTAAAAATAACTTATATTTTTATGCTGATAACTTTGCATTGTTTTATATATATCATTATTTCTAACTTTTAATATTCTCCACACATTAACTGAAATTAAGTATTTTCAGAGCCTTAGCAAGTGTTGGTCTGTACCACATACATTTCGTACGATATCTCTACGTGAAACACATACAGTTCATTATTTGTAATTTTAATTATATTTCCATGAACATAATGAAATTAGTATAGGGCCTAGGTTGTTCACTGTTGAGTACTTCTGAAGTATTTTCATTGTGAGTTAACATACATACCAAATGCCATTCTTCCAGTAAAGTTACAAAGAAGACAACAAGATAATATATGTATAATATGTATGTAGTACCATATTTTAAACCCCTATTAAATGAATAATAACTCAATCTCTTTTCTGGACTATTAAGTAATAGTTTTTGATTACTGTTATTTGTAACTTAAATAAAATGACAACTAACAAATTAGTAAAATATATAATTACGTGCGATATAGTGACAGGTTTACTTGGACGGCAAACGAATATAATAAAATGTCTATGACAATGTTAACTTTACTCATTATTATGGAAAGAAACAAAATGGGCAGATAAGCATATTCTACGCTGACATTTAAAAATGCTCAATTCAAAATGAACATTTCTTCCCGATGACAAACAAAAAAGTTGTATGGTCGCGAATAATACATTCGTATGGCGTCACATCAGCGGAATATTCCCTTGGCATAAATGTGTGAAGTCTGTGACACAAAAACAAATGAACGAACAGCTTTTTTTTTATCGGATGTGCAATCGGAGACCCCTGGGGTGGTTGAAGAGTGTCAGGTCGGTCGCCAGACCAGATAGTGAAAGCTCAGGGGCTTAGGATAGAAAAGGCCTATCTCCAAATTATTAAGTATAAATGTTGTCATGAAATAGTTAAAGACTTGATTACAACCAGGTTTTTAAACCCATCATGATCATGAAGACACTGATCGGAAGGTGATGTACAATACATTTCAATGGCCTTTTCAGTTTTTGCTAAATAATTATAAATATAAGCAAAATTCCACTGTATCTGGACAAATCAAAATATTGATTATATTTTTTTCATCACAGAAATAATATATGATATAACTAAATTTGAAAAAAGCGGTTATGTTAAATGTATTGTATACTTTCAGTAGGCAAAATTTCTGGCCCCTACCTCTTATAGACTTTGAGAAAAACTGCCTTTTAAAATAACATTGATATAGATAGGAGCGCAAATTTGTGACACGGCCTCTTAACTGAATATAGCCGTTTGTTATTGTTTTCTTACGATCGGATTTTTTTTTTTGTATTGTACGTTTCTTAGGTTAACATTTTATTGAAAATTGTTCTGTTGCATAAAGTTGTTTGTAAAATGAAACACACAAGCAAAAATTTCTGATTTTCTTTTTACAATAGCCTAATTTTGGCTTGGTGACCTTTCCCCCCTTCCAAGAAAGGACTGCTTTACTTGGTTATGGTCTGTATTTTACATTTGTGGTGGTATATGTAATGATGAATTCATATCTTTCATTAATATAATGCAATTATTTACACATTATGTACTTAAGTTTAATCAGACATTGTGCTGGTATGCTAGATTGAAAAAAAAATGTTATTATTGCCATTCCCTTTTCATACACTTTCCCGCATCATACACCATTTTTGTGCCCTCCATTGAAAAGTGTATGATAGGGGTTCTACTGTATATAGTACAGGACTGCTACTTGCAGTTTGAGTTTAAACAGTAATTTAGTGTGTACTGTGATTTTAGAGATAAAACCAGTTTTAATTGGACAATAATTATTGTGGTATTCATAAAACTGTAGCTTGTTTTTGTTCAACAGAGCATTGTAATATGTAGGATGTTACATTAAATGTCTGAGCATCTCATCAAACAATGCCTTGGAAATGTTATAATGCACAATAATAAATGCTGTTTTTTCATAATCTGTACAAAGTAGTGTTAATTTAATCCTTTTAATATTATTAAAATTGGTACTTATTCTTGGAAAAATAACTTGCTCATTCTGTAATTTATTGATGATTTTCCATCAAAACTCTGGACATTTAAAGAAACATTACTTCAAATGGTGTATTTATGGCTATGTCCTATAGAGCCAAAAAATTATTTTGTAATTTTACGAGGTTGTTCTTACCATTGTGCAACTATTACACGTACGTTGATTCAAAGACAATATCACCTCATTAAACTATTAATATAATTCTTAGCCTTAGTAGTACAATAAAAATTATTACATGTTTATTCTTTTTTATTTTATACATTTCTTAGTTGGGAAAGGGGGATATCTTTGAACTAAATTTATATGGGTACTGATTTTCATGTTACATAGTTTATATAACAATAATAGCTGCGATATTATAAAATTTAATTCATTTTTATTACGAATATTAAAATTTATTGTTTCGTAAAGTCTGCAAAATGATTTTACATTTCACTTTAGTCTTTTGGTGAATACACAGGCGTACACAAAATTATTAATCAGGTGAATATTCAACCAATAATGTCTATTAAGCCTGTTCGAATCAGAATCCTACTAGACATGTTTTCACATTATGTAACAACCAACCAGCAAACGAATATTAAAAATAACTAAGTTTTAGTATTCGAGGTTATATTCAATTCAAATAGTTTATTATTCGTATCCAAAAATTCTCACATGCCATATATATAGTTTCTGGATCCCATTAATAAATATACACTTATGAACATTGCTTATCTATTTTGTGTAGATCAGTAATGACAAAATAGGTCCTGTGTATTTCTCCAAAACACCACATGCTCAGTTCTGCAATGCTTAATATTAAAATTATCTGCTAGATCTTCATTTTCTTACACATAATATAAACATTATTGGTGCACATACATTCACTATGGAACAAAATACAAGGTTATCATTTAATTTATATTGACAGGGAAAAAGAACCAGTTTGATGTTTCCATCATTTACGTACATATACTACATTATGATTATAACTAACCAACCTGACATATTGAAAATAAACCAACAAGTAACACCATAACTCTTTATCAGGAACAGTGTAGCTTATCACAACATTTGAAAGCAGCTTATCAATGTTATAAACATATTTTGGCAAGCTAAGGCAATAGCAAATATTTCTTAGGATTACCTTTAAATAAAGCTCTATGCATTAGTTAGTGCAATCTGAATTGTGTGTAGGGCTGTAACCACACAATGTGGGTTTGATCGCGATAATTTTGATTTGGTTAACATTGTATAGATCACCTCAGGTCAACAACAATTTTAAAACTGATTAATTATTAACTACTACATTACACAATTTATCAAACATGACAAGTGTAACACATTTAGCAGAAAGTACCATGATACCTTTATTACAATTTTGAAAATGTAGAAATTTTTAGTTTTACTTGCTCATTTCTATGCATCACACATCAGATAAAGAAAGTAATATGTTGCAGGTTAATCAAATGGAGAAGTAATACTTTGAGCCAACCCTTAGTCTTGACTCAGGTTGTGTTACATTACAAATAACTAGCACCTGCACTCATAACTGTAGGAATAAATGGATGGGGATATTCTTTAGTCTTTTGAAGATACCAATATTTCTTGAAACACATTTAAGAAAACATTTAGCGCACTAAATAAGGCTCACCCATATTGGCAATCAAATTTTGATGTAGATATGAGAGTAGAAAATATTTTTCAGAGAATCTTTTTTTGAATACCAACATAAATTATGTAAATCTAAGTTATGTTTATACACTGATATATACAACCTAATAGCTCAAATTTGTTATTTGGCTATATTTATTTAATGTTTCTGTGAAAGTATAAAACTGAAAATTTCCTAAAGCCACACAAACATCTTTACACTTTACACAATCATAGCCCATGTACTTTCACGTGTGATGGCACAGTTTAATCTAGTGGCAACACCAGATGGATAGAACCAAGGCTGAGCATGAGCATGTACAGTAAAACCCTATTAAGACATTTTACAAGGAATTGGATGATAAAAACTTAACAGGGAAATAGTACAGATCAGTTGCTATATAAAAAAAAACTCACTCACATGACATACATTTTGTTGTTTGAAAAACCCTCACATCAAACTTTTAAATGATAGTATGGACTTATAAGAGGTAAGTCTAGTACTTAAGTTGCCTTTATGCTACCAGTACAGTGGTTGCCTTTTGAATTCTACTGTTTAATGGCAGACATGATAAAAAGGGCCTTCCAAGAGGTTTGCACATTTTTATATAAAAATACAGTATGGTGAACAGACGGAACAGCCTCACAAAGGATACGAATGCAAGCAGATGATTAGTCAAGAAATATATCATAACAGCGTGCAGGAAAGGTTTTGACGGTCATTGTTTTGAAACAATATTGATCATTAACAATAGTTTATTAGTGTAAAGATTAATTTAATTACATTATTTTATTCCTTAAATGATGCCTGATACACATTTGTAGATGCTTCCTATATATATAAGTTTTAAATGGGAAAAATTAACATAGGGATATGTGGAAATGATCATGGGAATAATTATTTTAACGTTATCACCGGGGAAAAACGTATTCTGCGGGAATGTCTTAATCTAGTTTTACTGTAAGTTATGTTCAGGGTAGTTCTTGTGCAAAATCTGATCCACAATGAGGCACTTCGCATCATGTAATTCCAGAATTAGATTGTCACTTTACTTCATTCCAAGGAACACAAAAAAATTAAATCTACCATACAAGAGATCATTTCTGTTTGCAGATGATCAATTCTAGGAAGAAAGAGTAATCCTTAAAAAAATTAAAATTAGCTGCCAAGAACATTTAACATCAGAAAATGCATCAATGTTAAAAATGTATGTATAACTTACCTAATAAAATATGTAGTCACAAAATATACTACCTTCCCAACAAGTGAAAATAAAATATTTCAACATTCAATATAAAATCTGACAGCATCATCATGCATCAACAACATAAACAAAATTACTCTCAAGACGCAAATTCTGTACATTCGGAATACATGTCCTACAGTTACATATAAACTTCACATATAGCTGTAAATAGGGTAAATTCATCTACTTAATATTTAATAAGTGCACTTCTTTACATTTTATGACACAATATAAGTTTTAGCAAACAACAACAGAGTAAAAAGGAAATTTACAATGTCATGTAATTCCCAAATGCTTTCACCAATATAATTGCCTATGATGTAAATTACAATAATAGTAACATACAAACTGAAAAGTTATCTAGTTTACTTTATACAACACAAATAAAACAGTACCTACTAATCTATTGCAAAAAAATGAGAAGTCAATACTGTCCATTCAAAAACAGTATGATACTGAAAGTTATAATAGATGCACCAAAATTTATCACCACCCCAACTATTCTGTAGGGAACTACGCTCAGCTCAAAACAAAATTGATCAAATGATAAGTAGGCATACATTGCTGCATTCACCTAACAGATGTATGCTGCGATTATTCATGTGTAATTTTTATTTAAATTCAAATAGATAAAAAGTAAAATTACATAATTATGTTATGAAAAGAAAGCTGTACACCTGTAAAAACTTTATTCATTCCAATTATTTGTAATGTGTCTTACATTCATAGTGACTACAATTTTGTTTCGTAATGTAGTTAATAGCATTTTGCTGTTTAGTAACTAAAAATTGCATAATTTTAATTTTGATTAACTCTTATTGAGATGAATTAATAGTCATAAAGAAGACACTGTATACCACTTAGCTTAAACAAATGAAAATGAGATTAATTTTCTCTGGAGCATATAAATCTATATTTATTTAAAAATACTTAGTGTTATTTTTCATTACGATTATGAACTGAATATTATTTTTATTATTAGACTTTATCAATAGAATCAACAACTTTTATGCTAAGGTGCATATGTGATGTCTCATTTAGGCAGTACGTACAGTAAAACCCTGTTAAATTAACGTAATAAATTTAGATTTCTAACAGAAAAAAACTTATTAAGCAGAAAATCATCTTAAGTGGGTTTTACTGTACCTTCTTTGGCATCACTGTTCAAACGTAATGTAGTATAGAAGTTATATTTATCATCACAACCAGTTTAATTCTAATTTTAATGATTATGTTTTAGATTGTCTTTGTCAGAAAATATCATAAATCTCTAAAGTTAAAGAAACTTCCCTCCTTAATACACAAGTCATGCTGGTTATTAAATAAAAACTTCCTGTGCCAATCCAGTTATTTTTTGTAAAACAATAATTGTTGACAACCAGGAGATTATTATTTTTAAATGTAATACTTACACTACTATCTTAGATCTAGGGATGTTTGGAACTTATAGTATTAAGTTTGTGGTTCTTTGGTCAAATTCAACAAAGCATTATTAACTTAATATTAATTGTTCTAAATGGCACATTCAACATTATATTTTCTCCGCATATACCGAATTAGAATTGTTAGTTTTCTCTTTAGCCTTAAAAATTCAACATGATTTAAAGTTTCCCTTCATCCCAAAAAAAGTGCTTTCAAGAGTTTTTACTGATAAGAAACAATTCATGCCTTATATAATTTGTTCTTCTTTAAATTACACTATCACAGTCCCAACACTGATTTTTGTTTGGCCCAATAAATATCACATCCAGTATTGATGAGACCACACACATCCCACTTCATTCACTATTGGGAATTAAGTTTTTATACCTTGTAAAACTGCTAATACAGAGCAGATTTTGTTCATGTGTGTAAACTTAACACATTTTATTTAATACACAATTAAAAAGGAATCAGAACATAAAGTCTGTTAATAAATTTTTAAGAGTATATTATGTCTAGAAATAGCATCATGGCCATGAGGATTGTGAGGAAAGCATTAAAGCCACTTGTGCATAACTGATAGAAAACCTTTTTGAAGTACCAAACTAAATGATGTATTGTGATGTATTTACAAATTAAATAATATACTACCACCAAGAAATTATGTAGGAGCCATTGTGGCAGGGGGATGAATAAATTTTTTTGCAACAGACTTTACGAATTTGAAAATTTTAGTCACATTACCATTTAAACGGGACCAATATAACTACCAATGCTTAACAATATCTATATATTATCCTGTAAAAACTTAAAAAAAAAAAAAAACTATTTTTTCAAGTATGCATGAAAGAAGCAACAAGAAGCACCACAGAGGTGGTACTGTATTTACAAGCTCTAACCCACTACAACTTGACCTTCAAATAAAAAAACGGAGGGTGCACAGATTACCTGCTGAAGCCAGAAACTTTGGGAAAGTTGTGAGAAACAAAATTGAATGTACTCGTACCATATACTTTTCACTTCCCACAGCGATCTTGTAAAGACTACTGCGAGAAACACCAGGCAACGGGGATCTAGGAACGATGTGCACCCCACAATCAGGTAAACAGCAGTGTGATGCCACACCACTACACAACACACCCTCTTCTGGTCAAACATTTGACTTGAATACCTCTTATAAACCATGATGCCAGTTTGATAACAAAAATAGGATGGATTTAGAATCATTGTAAAATATAAACCGGGCTTAGCACATTCGAGTTGCGCATACAAACAGCGAAGGGTAAGGAGATACAATGCTCCATGATAAACAATTTTTTATTTTTTTTTTGTATATTAAATGGTCACTACGAGTAATAGGACAGTTTTTCTAATGTTCCATTCCGGGCGACTTATATTCTTTGAAAGCAGATATTTGAATCAAGTGAAATTTACTTTGTGCAGAAACCATGTTTCAAGAGTTTTTAAAAAAGTGTACAATATAACAACTCTGAGAGGAATTACAAATAGTGGGGGAAAAATATTATAACTACAGTTTTGAGGAATATGGCAAGAAACTACAATTAAAAGACAGAACAGCTTGTGAAGGTTCCAAAAAGGAGCCACTCACCAGCGCTGAACGGACCGAACACTGCAGCGAAGAGGAAGAAAGCTAAGATGGCGGACCTCGCAAGGCCTAGTACGAATGCAAGCATTACCGATAGTGTTCAGCCACAGCCTAGTTTGGGTGCAAGTATTAATGCCAGTGATATGAGTTCCAGTGATAAGTCCTTACATATACAGTATATATCTGGCAGTCAGGCATCCAACGGTCCAGAATGCCCAATGATCCCGCATCAGCGAGGAATGTATAGACTTTAGCCATCCAAGCTAACTTCAGCTGAAAACATGTCCTTATTATCTAAGGTTGAAAAATGTTTTTTTATAATATGCACATAAATGCACAGTTGGAAAAGCTCTGCATAGCTCAAGATAAGTCGCCATTGATGTAACTAGACTAGTTTCCAGTGGTACTAATCTTGTCCCCACGCCCCCCTTTCCCAACAACACCTCATATTAATTCCACTATCCCAAATACTTTTGAGATTTATTTCTAGTCATTTAATTTTTAATACATCGCAAGTTGGATAGCACGCAAAAAATACCAGTTTTTAAATATTAGACGATATACATGTATGTATATTTCAATACAAACAATTCAGTTCATCCGCCCTCCAACATTTTTGTGTGTTCCAACACTACGATATTCAAGTAAATATCTAGAGTAAAAACTTTTTCTGCCAGTTTATAAGCAGGGTTGAGAGTGGAGGAAAAGCTAAAATTGTTAAAGACTTGTTGGCAGCAACAGAACATGATTCATTTCCCATACAGGCAGCAAAGTTGCATCATCTAATGTGTAAGATGAGCCTGGACATTTTGTAGTTATAATTTGGGAAAATGAGGGGGGGGGGGGGGGGGGGGAGAGAGACTAATGTAAGTAAATATGGTATTTTGATCCTCATTTCTCTTACTGACAGACGTTAAAACATTGACAAAATTTGGGGGAAAAGGAGGGGGGGGGGAGAGAGAGAGACTAATGTAAGTAAATATGGTATTTTGATCCTCATTTCTCTTACTGACAGACGTTAAAACATTGACAACAGTTATTATACTCACTCAAAAATACCCTTAAGCATTCTTAAAATCAATTTAAAAACCAGTATTAGGAGCAGCACTTATACAAAATATGTTTCCCCCCCCCCCCCACCCCCCCATCATTTACGGCACAGGCATGATTTTAATACAACATAAATATATATAAAATATTTAATACATATACTTTATATCTAAAACAAGCTAAATAAAAGGTATTAATCTTTACAAGTATCACTAAAAAATGCTATGATCGCAGCATCATGTGTTGAAAATATATATGCTAACTACATGTTTTATATATGCTTCTCTTTAATAAATTATCAAATAATTCAACATATTAAATAAAGTACTCTAAAATTTATGTCAATAACAGGGACAACATTTACATAGATAAAATTGTTTCAATACAATACTTTCATAAGCAGATTTTTTTTAGTATAAAGTGAAACACTGACTGCCAACATATTTCATGACTGCTAAGCTAAAACTCTTTAATATGCAGACACTGGTTAAAAGTCCCACTCAGCATGGAAACTGAAATGAGAAAGTAACTAAAACATGACTGAACATAAATAACCATGAGAGTTATTCCACATACACAGCAAAACCTTGTTTCATAACTATCATTATAAGTACAAATATCATACAAAATACGGGGAAAAAAAAAATGTTCACACTACTTTAGCAGATCCCACGACTCAAACCACTGAATCAGATTGAATTCATACCAGAGATTCTTAGCAGGAAGAACACTGTTTTAAACTTTAAAAAAAAATTGTTAGTAAAAAGTGGTTGGGGAGTTGAGTCGAAAAACCATTTCTACACTATCTCGACTCACTCAAACTAAAATAGCAACACGGTGTAGTAGAACCCACAGAACTGCAGATTTGAAAACAAGAGAAGGGTCTGTTCTCAAAGCACAGCAGGGTGTAAGAGCGCGTGGGACTCACAGAGCCTCGTACCGGCCGCGCGGTCATACGGCGGTGGCGTCCCCCGTGTCGTGGCTGCGGAAGCGCACGTGGTTGCCGACCGACGCGGACCGCCGCACCCTGTCCTTCTCCTCGCGCAGGAAGTCGCCGGTGGAGGCGCCGGGGGCCGCGGCCTCGCCCCGCGCGCGCAGGGTCTCCTGCTTGATGATGAGCTCGCTGGTGAGGTAGGCCTCGCGCCGGATCTCGTCGCGCAGCCTGCGGCTCTGGTCCGGGATCAGCCACTGCACGGCCATCATCACCAGGCCCACCACGTTCTGCGCGATAGAGGATCACAGCATGTGTCCTCCGGTCATGTACTTACTTTACACTGTTTACTAAAATATTTTTTTTTTTTGCAGATTCTATTTTGATTACCATGAAAAATGATTATGTTTTCCTTTCAAAATTTGAATATATCAACAAAATTTTACCTAAAGTAATTGTAGCTGACTTAACCTAACCAGTCTTTCACTTTAGTTTTATTTATCTGATTTCCCAGAAGCCACTACACTACAAATTTACTTTTTCTTTCAATATGTTATTTGTTATATACATAAAAATTTTTTTTAGTGGGAATTGAATTCTTAGTATTCAAATTCAAACTAAAAAACTGATATTGCACAGGCCTACTGTAAGTGTTTAATAGTATTAATAACTATTAATATATATTGCCATTCTTATTTCTATTCCATATTCTTATTAGAGAATATCATAATATTCTCTAATATGAACATGGAATTCAAATAATGGAACTATATATTAATATTTCATATTAGTGGTTATTAATACTATACTATAAAACAGTTTAAACACTAGGGCAAACTAAAAACGTGGGCAGCACAGTAGTGCGACCAGACATCCAAGGTCAACGAAAGCCCGAATCCACAGGAAAGAAATCGTGAAAGCACGGCTCGATGGGCGCTGGATCACGGATCGCCGGCTGTACCTGGAACACCACCACGAAGGCGAGCCTTGCAGCCAGGATGTGCCAGTAGATGGGAGGCCGCTTGTACTTGTGGTCATCCCAGTACGGGTTCCTGTACTCTAAGTACCTGCGACACAACAGCAGACTGCACTCACACCCGTTATATCACACAACGCACCGTTACACTGTATCCATATTATAATAACTAAGAGTCCAGATTTTACGGCATAATTTTTAGTCCATTTTCATTTTTTTAAAACAAAAAGTCTGTCTGTTTTGTAACATTTATTCCAGGAAACTATGTAGTGTAATGTTGAAAAAGCTGTATTTTCACAATAGTTTAAATTCGTAGTAAGTTTGTCTAAAACAGATTCATTCTGAACATTTAAAAAATTTAATCTGCGAGCATTTGTCATTTATAAGTTATTATAAGCACAATCAAAAAAATTACATTAATTTTTCCTGAGCTATGCAAATTTGTAAGTTTTTGTTTGATTGTGCTTTAATTTCATGATTTAAATTGCATTTTGATGTTAAAACAGTGTATTGACATGCTTTTCAGTGTACGTTTGTTTTTATCGCAATTCACCATATAAATCTATCTCAATAACTGCTTTAAACATACATGTTTGTATTACAAGCCCATAATTAAATTACAATGTTTATGGCACACAATCTGGGTTCTGTCTGTGGATGAGTGGTTGTTCACAATGTTTTGACTACATCAGTAACTTAATGATAAGTAGTAACAAGAGCTTTTCATGATAAATAAAAAATTGCAAAAAATTCATAAAATAAACCATTTGTAAGCTGAAGCTACTTCAATAGAAGGCGTAATACATTTTCAAAAATTTGTCAACCATTTTACGACCGCATCATAAGCCACCTTAGTATCATAAACCAAGAAATCCTAATAATTGAACATGGTAAACCAACATGATCTACTTTAAGACATTCACTTCATAAAACATACTTAACCATTTTACTAATAATGTTCTACAAATCTACACCCACCATTAACATAATACACAATATTTATAACTAAGATGAACAAAAACACAATAATTATGTTTGTGTGAGAGAGGCAGCTTGCTAAGTCAAAAACAAGCTGAAAGTGTGATAGTTTTATCCACAAAATTATTGTCAGTTTTTTTTATAGATAATCTTTTAATATCACTAATATTACCATAAATAATTTTTTTTCCCTCCACATTACAGTACATAAACTATTTGTCGACTAACCATTTCTTAAATAAACCTATTATGTTATCCTTCTGAATCAATGGTTTGAAATATTTATTTTAAACCTTTCCTTAAAAACATTGTTTTCTTTCCCCTTAATACCAAAAAGTCAATTTCATTTCAGAACTGACTTAGATCCCAAAAAAGTGAACCTTTAACATCTGCCCTCTCCTAAAGCCAAAAAACTGAACCATGCAAAATATGGGTACACATCGTTTGCCCTACAGGCGTTTGCCCTAAACGTAGGGCAAATGCCTTTAGGGCAAATGCCGGAGATAGGTCCGAATGTGATTATCAAACATTTTGTGCAAACGCCTTTAGGGCAAACGACTTTAGGACAAACGCCTGTAGGGCAAACGCTTTTAGAGCAAACGCCTGTTTGGAATGAGGAATGCAAGAATATGCTTCGAAAATGTGTTTAGGGCAAACGCCTGTAGGGCAAACGATGCACTCCCCAAAATATGCACGTACAATCAATAGGGCCAATGGAAAATGGTAACTAAAAATGGTCATTTCAGTAAATAAAACGAGTTATTTCGGTGAAGAAATAAGTTTCGTTAAAAATTTATAAAAATTGTCATCACTTTACATGTATATATTTATTTCATTAAAATTCTTGTTTTATTAGGTTAAAATTTATATATATAACAATGTTTTTAAGTACAAATATCACACCTTACAGTTAAATTTGGCATACTAATATTGCATTGCTACAGATTAACATTCTCAAATGGTACGCACCTGCACACAGACACATTGTACTTGGCGTATCCTTCAAGCGGCGCATATTTTGGGCTGAAGTCCGCCGTGTTGAAGTAGGACAGGGAGAAGTTCAGGAACCCTTCGTCAGTGTGATCCGGGTTGACCTTCGACGCGTACACAATCAAGGGGATGAAGTTGGAAGAGAACGCTATGATGAGTGCCTGCAAACAGACATGTTACGTGAACTCAGGTCTTCTGTGTAACTGGGTAACTTTTCTGCTGAACAATTAAGGTTAACCATGCACTTTCAAGATTACATATAGTATAAAACAATAAAATGTAAGTCCCAAATTAATATTAAAATCACCCCTAAACACACAATACAAATTTCTTCTCATATACCATAGATTGAGCTAAAGAAAAATTAAAAATAAAAAAAAAAAAATTAGAATAAGCACTTAAACCTTCTTAGTAAAAACGTTTCTACTTTTAATCTATCTTATGAAAATATACATTAAAATCCTTAGTTGACAAGTCTTCAAATTTACTGGACAGGTTTTGTAAATTTACAGCACTAACTTAAATTATGTAAAGTTTTGACCAATTATGAACTCCAAATACTGAAATATGAAATATATGCTACAATTTTCACAGATATGCTATTTTTGCCCGCCGGTATTCTACACTTACGTTGGTGATGACGGATACCCTGCTGATGACGTCCAGAATGCGGTACCACACGCCGATGCTCTTCACCCTGTGAGGTACCGGTCGGCGGTAGAACCTCAGAAACTTCTTGGCATCAAGTCGCATCTCGAAGATGTTGTTCACCAGGGCAAAGAACGGCGCCAACGGGAAGGCGGCCACGAATATGGTCACAAACCCATACTGCAGCACTGAATACACAACATACACAAGTCATTACATATTTTTTTTTTTTACCAGAGCCAAGTAGTGATATTGTTCAGATTTTATATCTTATCAACGTGAATATTGTAAATAAAAACACATAAAGTACTGAAAAATCATACCTATTTGATATTCCTATAAAAACGAACTACATAAAGAAATTAATTATTTATAATTATAAAAGTCACATGTTAAAAACAACGAAATTACATGAAAATATCTTGCATATTTAGCAACTATCAATTGAATACCATTTAAAATATAATTAAAAAAAAAAAACTTTAAATCTCTTTTCAATGGAAGTTCTTGCATTAATTTAAGGCAGGTCTCAAATTCGGTGTAATGATTTTTTAAAGATTCAAACAACCCTATCAAATAAAAAATAAAAATAATGAGTATGTAAAAATTTAAAATGAGACATGACTTGGCGACCAAGCCATTTTCGCGACGCAACGGGCCACCCACCCATCTCAAGGTACTCCGGGAACAGGCCCCGTGGGCCCCAGTCGACCAGCTTGAAGTCCTCCGTCCACTGGCTGCAGCCGTGGAAGTCTTCTTCCTTCTCTTGGAGTCCCGTCTTGATCTTGAACGTGTTCCACCACTTCATGACGTACCTGCATGCCCCAACAACACTTGCCACTTGCTACTTAAGCGTATTTATACTCTTGAACTGAAAAGTTTTTTATAGTCAGTACTCAGTAGGGTAAGGCGAGGGGCATGATTCATCACAGCGCAACAAAAAATGCAACTCTCAAGAAGGGTGCAGAGAGAGAGAGAGAGAGCGCGAGAGAGAGTGAGGAGGTAGAGGGGGGGACGGACGAATAATGTAGGGGATCAGACAACTGGAAGACTACATATCTACACATTTTTCATTACCATGTTTGTTGTAGTTGTGAACCTCCAGTGTTAGCCACCATTGTGTAATTTATTATTTAGTCTTATTGTTCAAGTGAAACACAGAAAATATTTTTTTTTGTTTTAAGATTCAAATGGATTACTGAAATGTGAAGTTTCACTTCTAAGTTCTAACGCATGCAGTGGCCACACATCCATTTTTTTTTCTTTCTTTCAGAAATATATTTGTAACTTTTAAATTCTCAACTACAACATTGGGGACTTCCACATTTCTACAAACAATTTCTCAAACTCTCAAATACCATCAAAGATTTAATGTAAAAGGAAAAGGATATTAAGTAAAATATTAGAGGGAAAATTTGGAAATTCATACACCAAAACCTGTGAAGTTCTGCAGAAACTAAACCAAACACATTTTTGTGTTGCTACAGTACTCTTGGAATATTAGTTTAGCACCCCAGAAAAAATGACAAAAAATTAGTCATACATTGTATTGCATGCATATAATCCTTATGATTTTTTATGTTAAGATCTAGATGGTTTGTAAATTTATTATGATAGCTCTCTTGCTTTTTAAGTTCCGTTTCGAATTTTCTCAACAGGTATTAACTAAATATTATCTAACTGTAAATGTCACACAAGTGTTCATAATTATGATCTCTTACATAACCTTTTTCAGTTTGATAATAACATTTAGCAAATATCTGGAGAGAAAATTTGTAACATTGAGAAAATTCATAAAATGCAAGAGAGCCTATCGAAATAAATTTACAGGAAGTTTCCTTCATTAATAGAAATGACAAGAGAATAAGAAATAACCCACTCAACATTTGAGTCAGAGGCTTAAAAGGGATTAAGCCCCACCACATTGAATTTTTTCCATTTTTGGCTAAACTTCTAATTTATAACTACCTATTTTCTATTTATCCCAAATGTTTTTGGCATGTCAAGACATAAATTATATTTCCCAGACCTTTAATACCTTGTTGCGACACCATATTTACTACCAGAAGTAAGTGTACATTTTACGCAGGTGACTACAACTCTAATGATATTCACACCAGGTTACAAGTTTTGACTATGCCACGTTGTGCCAAAAAAATTTCACAGAGAAGATTTATTGCTGAAGAGGATCAAAATATTTACATGGTTGCTACAAGCTTGGAATTCCAAAAATTCCCTGACCTTCCAAATACAAACAATCCTGCAGTGCCACTTAATGTTGGCAATTTTTCTGCGGGTAAAGAAGGTTGTAGAATGTGCCGTTAAAAAGCCCCATTTTCATATTAAAATGTATACATAACAAAAACATATTAATAATTATGTGATTAAAAATGTTTCCGAATTTCTGAGGTGCCTAAACGTCAACGAAAGCTGCATTTTCCGTTCCACTTTTGTTAGCACAAGAATAAATTCCGGAAATAGCCTACGTTGCGATTTCCCTGACAATTCCCGCGGTCCCCTAACTGCTTTAAAATTCCCTAACTTTTCCCAGTTTTCTAGGATTATAATTATTTTTATAGATATTTGTTTTATAATTTGTCTTTATAAAATATTTTCTGGTTTTATATATATATATATATATTTATTGGCTGTTGAACGCATATCACTTACTCATCGGTATTGTGTATGGTGTACGGTAAGCGCACTAATAAATATGAATTTGAGGATTTCTGAAAACGTATGGATTTCAAAAGCTCATTCCTTGAGGTCTGGTATAATTCTGGTTTTACACTTTAACTATTTTGTTTTCTGCCCGACACTTCCACGGTGGGCGGTGACATCGTGCGCGCCGATAGATACGCGAACAATTTTTTATATTTGCTGTAATTTTTCTACTGCGGTTTATTCTCATTTGACCGCCCACAGAGTGTTGGAGACGGGGTCTTTCCACGCTTGCAGCGGACGGAAGGGCTTTACAAGCACGATTTAAGACTGCAATGTGGCGAGGCATAACCGGACGTGGGCGTGGCTTGCGGTACTCACGGGATGACCATCTCCAGGATGCTGTTGAGAGCCTGCTTGCCCACCATGATGATCCCCAGCTGGATGCACAGCTCCATGAGGCATCCTCCCGGACTGCACTGGAGACATCATGCAGCATTTCAGTGTCTTATTTCTTTAACAATATGCTATATGCTATAAACAAACATAGTTCATAAAAAAAAAAAAAAAAAAATTCCTGTTCCATAAACAAAAATCGCCTAAAAATAAAAACCATAAAAAAACGTGCCTCAGCGGATAAGCAGTTTCGCTGCATAATACAAAATGTAAAAATTCCAAGTTAACTAAAAACACCCACAGTGCTGTACGCAACCTGGCAGTAAGCACGTGCGAAGCTTCGACTGAGTGAATCAATTGAAGCTCTTTTCAATACCTATATGATTTGCCTTCACCAGGAAATTTGCTATTTTTTTTTTTTTGTTATTTAAAGCTTCACAACTGATGTGCAACTGTTTTTGGTGCAAAGCTTTGAAACAAGGAAAATCTAAGATTTGCTCCCGAAAATATTTAGGTTTTTTTTTGTATTGTATATATTTTGCTGTAATTAAATAGGTTATTAAAAAAAAGTGTTACGCTTGCTTTTATGAAAGCTCAATATTAATATTAATTCATGGTTAATTAATCATGTTTATTGAATGATGTTATATAAAGGGCTCAAACTGGTTAATCACTAGGGACAAGATAACATGGTGAATTGAGATAAAAACCGAAATGCAAGTTATATCATGGAATTAAGCATCTTTAAACCAAAACTTAATTCAAATCATAAAAAAGTAATCCTTTGATGTGTGAAATTCAAGGAATGTCGTTCTTTCTGGACAAAAAATTGTACCAAAGTGCATGGATGAAAAAATTTAATTTGTTTTATTGTGCATCTCTTATTGAATCACTTTTAAACCACAAACGCTTGCTAATACATTCTTATTGGCATGAATGTATCCGTTTTATAGCAATTTAAAAAAACATTATTTTATCATACAATGCAGCATATTAATTATACCACTATTTTGGTAAAGTAAGTATTACAAAAAGCTTTCATTAAGATTAAAAAAACATCAAAATCCTATTTTAAAAAAAAAATCTTTTTTGATTCATGGTCTCCATACTCCAAAATCATAATCAATTAAAAAAAGTGTGTGCATGTGTGTGTGTGTTAATCCTATTCCAAGTGACCAGCAATGGATGTAAACAACTTACCTCTTCTTGCCTGTATTTTAAGATGCGGTTGTACTTGGAAGGGTAACCGACAAACTTGCCCTTCATGAACGCAATGTAGAAGATGGAGGTGTAGTAGTTGACGAACTGGAACAGGTAGATCTTGAGCGTCAAACTGTCGTCGAACTCCGTCTGAGTCCTCAGCAGCTCTAGCTCCGTCAGTCGAACAGCCAGCCAGTCGTACAACTGGGGAACATGAGACAAAAAGCTTTCAATAAATCCACAGTGAATTCTCTCTTTAACATCACCCCAACACACCTACAATTTTAATATAAGGTATAAAAACATGGAACCTTGACTAACATGCATAAATCAATGAGCACATTCTCATATAACATAGAGATTTTGTTGTCCCTACATCAGTAATATATACATATTTATGACACATTTGAACAATTTATGTAAATTATTTTAATGTGTGGACGTTAAGAGTTTTACATTCTTACTCATTTAGGATATAACTTAAAATAATAAGCTTGCTTACATGATACACTGTCTTTTTTTTCAATTAAAAAAGTGGGGTTTACCAACAGCTAAAGGCATAAATTACTCTATGCAGTTATGGGAAGAGACAGTAACCCAAATACGCCATTTTGGTTTCAACTGTCTTTAGGCCATTGATTTCCTTTAAACTATGAGTTACAAATTATAAACTACGTAAAATATTCTACTCTCACTTTTAAAAATTTTTACACTAGGTTTGTTAGGTCTTCGAAGAAGGATAATTACACAAATATTGGCTTACGGTTTTCATCATTTAATTTTTTGACACTTTTTTCTTTCTTATAATTCCTACGTGTTCAAGATGATGCAATTCTATAACGACAGCCATTTTATTTATCGTTTACTGAAGATAATCTCACCTTTAAAAAATTACTGAAAATAACACAGATTATCATCCTTTAATTGGTCAAGACTGACTCATCATAGAAACGTGTTACCAATAATATTAGTCTAATGTGCCACAACAAATGAATTAAAATTTTTTTACACTATTTAAAATACAGAGGTACCAAACTACATAATCTTTCGCTCATTGAAAACAATTTACTTATGAGTAGGGCTGTGTGGTTCTGGTTTATATTGGTCGGTTTGGTTTTACATCAAGAACCTCAGTACTCAGTTCCGGTTTCAGTTCAGTGCTTCATTAAAAATGAATGAGGTTAACTGTGTCATTTGGTTATTAGAAAACCAATTCAAAACACAGAAAAGATGTGAACACGAACTTGCATTAGCCTAAAATTTTGTTTTAAAATGATTTTTTAAGCTAACTTGAATAGTTAGGTCAATTGTTGCAGGCGTCAAAATCGTGACGGTGAAACTAATTGTATGGTTCAGCATTAATATCACTTGTTTATACATTTTTGTTTAATATTTAAATATAAATTGTACTTCATAGTCTACCATTTTACTGTACTTTTTTTTATAACAATCTCTGTTTATTGCTTGCAAGCTTTGTTTTTATTGTAATTTAGCCTTTAACATACGAATGGCCAGAAATTACAAGATTCCAACTGGTCAAAAGTAATACCACCAATGTAAGAAAGGAATAGAAAGATGCCATACTGTTTCAATGGTGTTCGTAACATAACAGTACCTATGTTTCGGTATTATTTGAAATAAAACGTCTGAAGCAGCCAGTCACTATGAAATTCAGGAATTTATATTTAAATATACCATGTTTTAAAGAAGAAAAAACTTAACAACATTATGGCTTATAAACTGCTGAAATGAAAAAGGCATCTTTCCTAACTCTCCCTTATACTGTATCACATACATTTTTCTTGCATTATTACATCGCGAGACATTGGTCACATTGAAAGAATATGTTTGCTTACCTTTTCCGCATGAAAGATGTATCGCTACGTGAGGTAACAGAAACGTACAAAAATACCCGGAACTAAAAAAGAGGATCTGAAAAGTCAGTTTCAGAGAGGTTATTTTAAAGGAACTGAAACCTGAACCTTAAAAAAATCGGGGAACCGCACAGGGTTACTTATAAGTAGTTTCTACGTCTAGCCGAAATGTTAGTTATAACCAGAAAAATAATCACTCACACGAAATAACAGGACAACGAAAGGTGATGGGAATGAAAAGCCAGGTACACTGGATAGAAATATGCATGGTACTCACATAGTTCAGTAGGGTGATGCAGACCAAGTTGATAAGTGCAGCGGTGATCGGTATGTACAAAATCATGATGTTGTAGTCATCTACATTGGCGAGAGAGAACGCTGCCACCTGTGCCATGCGATACAGCACCACACCAAACACAGCAGCCACCGCTACCAACATCTGCAAGGAAAAACTTATTGAGTTTGACCAGCTATCTTATCTAATATTAAACGTATCATTACATACATGGTCCCAAAAAAAATGTATTCAAAATTGGACCATTTTTTTTTTTTTTTTGGAGTTATGAATGTTTGTTCTGTTTGGAATGTCAAGAAATTACTGAAACTGTAAGAAGAAATGTTAGTCATACTTGGATGAAGCACAACTAATGTAAGTCTTCATATAATTGATGAAATTTTAACGCTGTCAAAAGCAGTAATAGCAATTCAAGAAAATATTTATAGTTCATAAGGAGATTAAAACGTTCCACGGACATTCATATTGCAAAATAACCAGGGCAAGTTATGTGAAATGTGTTTACAGAATCTTCAAGGAACAATCTTAGTACAGAGTCATTGGTATATAAAAATAGGACAACTAATGCATTCATACAAATATTCGTGTTATTCTAAATCACGTACAGTAAAACCCCTTATTTGCACTTTTCAGGGAACCCCAAGGAAAAAGTGTAAATTGCGGGAAAGTGTAAATTGTGGGAAAGCACTTTTATTGGCAGTTAATGCTAAATTTTAGCTTAAAAAAATGTATCAGCATTTACTGGTGCTACAAGACAAACAATAGTTGTTTACAACACATTTAGGGCACTGCAAAAATATAATTTTCTTAAATATAAAAAACAATGCAACATAAAGCCTACATTAAATTTTCTCTAGTACTGTTTTATAGGTATAGTATAAATTCAACGCATTGGGCAGCATTTGCTTCAATAGAAAACCTATTTTTAATTATTGTGTTTAAAGTACTAACAGGAATATTCAGTTCCTTGGCCAAAACCACTCGGGTACCCACATGCTTGTCAAACTTCTCAATAATTTTAATTTTATCTTCAATAGATAAAGTATTTCGTGGAACTTTATACCTATCCATCTTCAATCAAAATCTTGCCATAAATAATATTGTGAACGATAAAAAAACACATGCTAACCAAAACGGACGTTGACTAATGTAAACAATGAAAGCCATCATAGATATGTACTGTACATAATGCAGCACTACTAAATATACGTACTGTGTATGAGCGCTTTCCGGTAGTATCGATAGCTCAGCGCTTCGGACTATGCTCTGCTACGAGAGTGCTCTATGACACCATAAATAAAACCGTTTGTGGATCTGCTACGAAAGTTCTCTATGGCAGCAAAGATTAAAACGTTAGTAGAGGAGAGGCACCATAGAACTTGTCGATACATCAAAACGAAAGGTTACAAACAATAGGCGAACTACTTCAAACTTTTCACATCTATGACTAACGTGACGAGTATTTACATTTTTACCGTGTTTTGAAACGTACATTCCGGGTTTTTTGGTTACGTAGCGGTGTAATTTCAGGGAAAATGCAACACGAAAGTTAATGTACAATAAAACGGACCTACATAAAATGACGTTATTTGCGGGAAAACGTAAATAACGAGAACGTAAATACGAGGTTTTACTGTATTCTCCATAAATAGCAAGGCTAATTTACTTAATGTGTTCTAAAATGTGTAACGAAATATTTTTTACCGGCTAAGTAATATAAAATAACACATTGCCCTAAAGCATTCATGCAATTCGAAGATGTGCTAAGTGAGGGATTGGTGTACCTCATTTGAATTGTTTCTACGAGACATAAGATTAGTGTGAAAATCATTGGTCAACAGAAGATTATTTCTGATTACTTAGTTGATAACCAGGCTTGAAATTACATTTGTATGACATCAGTCAGTTATACTGGAATTCTTGTGAAAAAAATTTAATGTGTTTTGGACAAGGCTTGAGTAATGATGGTATATTAGTAGGGTAGTATACAGTATTTTCTTTTTTCTTTAATGTAAAGTATTTGTTGAAGAAGGAAAAAAACATGCAGGAGATGAGATAATATGTATTAAGTTTTGGAGTTTTATCCTCAATTTACATTTTTTCCTTTGATCCGTCTGAAAAGTGTGTTTGGTACTTAGTGTGAACTCTTGTATATAGAACTGTGTCGCGAGTTGACTTTGTGGTACTTGTATCGGGCCAAGTGACAGACACAGTTTAAATATCCCGCGCCCAAGCTTTTCACAGTTGGCACCGTGTCGGAACACTGCAAGTGCCGGCGTCCATAAACCGTGAGGGTGGTATAACCTGCAGTGAGAAAAAAAAAAAAAAAAAAAACAAGTCTTCGTTTCGATCGGCATGATGGCGGCTAGGTCGCAATGGTGAGGGGCGAACACTATCGTGTTAATTTATGTTGCATCGTCGGTTAAAAACTTTTCGATACAGTCCACATATTCGCACCCTGAGTACAAGACTATCGTAATTCAAAAAACTGAGTTTATGAGATATTTTTACCATAAGCAGGAAAATATCATTATCTAGGCACTGCAAGACTATCGCAATATTACATTTAATTTTTAAGGTACTTATGGCAAATAATGTCGTGTTGCACTCTGGAAAACATTATATAAGAATATATGCAAGACTATGGCATCTGAGTTGTGATAGTATTGTACTGATTTTCGAGTTACGATAGTCTTGTACTCAGGGTGCGATTATATTTATCAACATTAACAAAGTGTGAGTAAGGGGGTTTTGCCGTATGTGAATTTTTTTTACTTTTTGCAAGTTTCGTTTAAATCACGAACCCGTGTTTGAAAAGGCCGCGAGGACAAGGAAATGAGGGCCACCCACCAGCAGAAGGACGACGGAGAAGCTGAGCACCGTGGCGGGAACCCGCACCTTCCAGAAGGGCACATACGGCTCCTCCAGGCCCGTCACGACGTTCAGCTTGGTGGACTTGACGTTGGCGAGGCGGGCCAGGTACTCGGGGCGGGGGTGCTCCGCCATCAGGTCGAAGCCCGTCAGCCCCCAGTGGTGCGTGATGCTGGCCGAGTACCGCTTCCACAGCTCCAGGAACAGCGTGCCTGGCAGACGCACACACGCTCTCTCGCGGTTACACACCTCAAGCAGCGCCAACACACTACACGCCTCTAACAGCACCAACACACTACACGCCTCTAACAGCACCAACACACTACACGCCTCCAACAGCACCAACACACTACATGCCTCCAACAGCACCAACACACTACATGCCTCCAAAAGCACCAACACACTACACGCCTCCAACAGCACCAACACACTACACGCCTCAAGCAGCACCAACACACTACACACCTCTAACAGCACCAACACACTACACGCCTCAAGCAGCACCAACACACTACACGCCTCAAGCAGCACCAACACACTACACGCCTCTAACAGCACCAACAACACACTACACGCCTCTAACAGCACCAACAACACACTACACGCCTCTAACAGCACCAACACACTACACACCTCCAACAGCACCAACACATTACACGCCTCCAACAGCACCAACACACTACACGTCTCTAACAGCACCAACAACACAATACACGCCTCTAACAGCACCAACACACCAAACGCCTCTAACAGCACCAGCACACTACACGCATCTGCGTCATCAGTAGATACAAGACACCGCGGTTTTATTTTTAGGCCAATTTCGTTTTAAAAAAAAAAAACGAGATATCGGTGTTACTGCTTTCATATTTTTTTTTAATTTATGAACTCTGTCTATTTAATAAAGAGAGCACCATTTCCAATAAAAACAACATTTACTTCACCAAAACAGTGTCATTTTGACTGACAAATGATGCACGTATGCGATACAATAATTCGTAATAAGCATGTCTAACTACTGGGAATAATAAAACTAAATCAGCAAGTAATACGTGCGTTTGAAAAAATGCACTGACGGCGTAATGTAAAAAACTAGTAGTCGCTATTAACAGTTGCAATATCAAAAATTGCAAAAAACCTTTTCCACCTATTTAGTACATACATTTTGGAGGTAACTCCATGCTAAAGAATTTACATCCGTTGAATTTAATATATTAAAAGGTTAGGATTTTGTAATCTTGGTTAAGTTCTTACGATGCTGATTAATTTCACGACTTTCTTTTTCATTTCGGTTCTTTATGCTGTATTAACTTGCATTTCATGTTATACACTGTAAAGGCATGCTTTGCGCTGTTATTTTGGCTTTAACGCAATTCACCATATAATATTGTCCCTAGTCATTACAGATGGTTAGGAATGAGGCAATCTTAAATATTCAAAAGATTTGTGAAGATGAAAATGATTTGAATAAATATACTTGAGAACTGGAAATTCATAAATACAAATACAAACACTAGCACCGGTGTAGTACACAAGGAGTACCTACACGAGCTATTAAAAGAAAATGTTTATATCCTAAACATAGAAATATGTTTTTTTTTTTATTTAAAAATAAACATATTGTTTATTGACTGCTTTTTCATAACTTAATTTCTGGGTTTTTGCTCGTATATTGTTAGTCCAGACTCCTGAGAAAAAAAACCATCAAATCTTGTCTCTAATGATGAGTTGTGATCAGATAAAAAATGGAGCACTGACGAAACGAATGAGTAGGGGAAATGGGAGTTCCAGAGGAAGCCCAAAAGCATTTCCCCCTTCAAAAAAAATTCTGATTTTATCCCAGGGTGAATCAAACCCAGATTGCAATGGTGGGAGTCGATAGATATTACCACCTAACCACCATGGTTCGTCATTTGCACTATACAACTTTAGCAGTAGAAGACTGCTGGTTTTGAACCAATAGATGTCAACACTAAATAAAATTAGCTGAAAATAATTAATAAAAAAAATTTTTATGCACTAGATAACATTGTAAACTTCAAACAAAACAATCATAAAATAACATTACCATGCTTCTAGATACTTTTTACTACACGAGTACAGTATGTATACCTTTTGAGACTCACCCCAAAAAGACATGAAGAAAGCAAATGCGACAGTGAAAGGATTGTCAAACAGGTAAGTGATGCGAGCATAGAGGCACGTCTCACGCAGGTTCCAGTAACCACACGTCTTGTCGCACAGCGGACACATCATGATGTCTTCCTTCGTGCTGCAGATATCTTCACTGGAAGTGAACAACATTGTATGTTATGCATAGGCAAGATTTATTTTGCATCATAAAGTAATTTAGTTTTACAAATTTGCATGCACATGTTATTTCTAATACTTTAGTTCACTGAACGAACTGATTGTGAGCAATGAAATATCATGTTGTTAAAAATGAAAATTCTTATAAATGATAAAATTAACTGAATCAGGTGATGAACATATATAGTATTTTGACCTGTTAATTTTTTTCAGTTGGAATAACGATTTCTTCGTAACTGCAGTGTCTCAGCATGCCATAAAAATCTAAATTTGCAAAGACTGCTAAAGCTACACAAACTAATTTTTCATGTTTCTAATACGAGCGAGTGGAGTAATATTGTGTTCCGGTACATCTTGCGTTCTTTGACAGACTCTCGTCTTTCGTGCTCCTGGGTACTTACTGTGACCATTGGGTAAACGTAAAACTTTAAAAATAAAAACAAATAATATAAGAGAAGCCAAA
Organism: Bacillus rossius redtenbacheri; assembly: GCF_032445375.1. Lineage (NCBI taxonomy): Eukaryota > Metazoa > Arthropoda > Insecta > Phasmatodea > Bacillidae > Bacillus > Bacillus rossius. The sequence continues at coordinate 13,611,583 of NC_086342.1, forward strand.
ATCATCCCAATAAATTTAAAAGGCATTAAAAATAATACTAATTGCATCAAAGAATATTTTACCCTGTAGCAAGTAAAATATTTTAGTTTTCTTAAATTGGTAACAACCACTTCACTTCATCAACAATGTACCATTAAGTAATTATATGGAATCCATAATTTAAAGTAAACAACATAGCATGGCTCCATTCTGTTTTATTAAGTTCAAAGATGACAGCAAAAGATTTAAAATGTTTGAATTTAGCTATTTGAACAGCTGTGGACATGGGAGAAAACTTAAAAAAAAAATTAAAGACTAACTTACCTCAATCTGTTGGTGAAGAGTGTGCTAACGCCATACAAGAAGCATATCAAGCCAAAAATGGCAGCTGGAATAAGCATGTGAGTATAGAAGCCCAGCCATGCAAAGTACAGCCCAAACTTAACGCCGAAGTAGTCCTTGATGTGGTCCACAGGCTGGTACATGATCCACTTACGCACTGAGGCCCACTCGTGATACAGGAGATACCGCATCGAACCTGGGGTCCGTAGGTCCCCCTGTCAATTAAAACAAGCCAAATAACCACCTTGCACTAAATTAAAAAAAAAAAAAAAATCAGTTACAAGCTACAGTGAAACATTTGGGACTATGGAAATGCTGGATAAGCAATTTTGCCGGGTTATCATATATCAAAGTAGTTTTAACGGGTACACAAAACAAAAAGTAATATACACTAGAAAGTCATTTAAAACTAATTGTAATAAGCAGCTCTACAGAAATAAAGAATACAGATGAGCGATTGTTTTCTTCAAAAAATCATTTTGAAAATGTACCAGTGAAATGTAGCCCCTTACTGAACAGGTAACACTGTAATGAAATGAAATCCATCAATAACGATAAACTCTAAGAAAACTAAAAATTTCGGCATTGCAGTAATGCTACCTGCAATCCACATGGGAAAAATACAAACGCAAGGAGCTCTATTGGCTCCGAATCATAGAATGCTGGATTTAAAATATTTTACTGTACCACATTTCAAATAGTAACTATTACAAATATTACACAAGTGAAAGACTATGGTTAGAGGTGCATGAAAATAGCAATCACTCCGTTTTTATACTCAATTTTAGAAAAACAAAACCTAAAAAAATCTATTGCAATAAGCTCTTGCTCTTTACGAGTACCTCTACTTATAGTTCAAAACATAGGCTGTGTTGAGTAAACATATTTCATGGTTGAAATTATCAAAGCTTTAGCATGAAGTTAGTATTTTTTATAAATTTTACTGAAAACATTACATCTCGACAACAGGGAAGTTATAATAAAAACTGACACACAACAAATGAAAGGTAGAGGAACTAGGTGTTAAATCAAATTATGGTCTATAGTCTATAGTAATGCACCATCTGAGCATTTGCCAGAGTGATTTCAGGAAATTAAGGAAACTCAAAACCAGGAAAACTAGACTGAGATTCAAAATAGGGTTCTTATGAAATAGCAAAGTACAGTCACTGGAATCTTGAAATGCAAAAAGAATCAATACATAAACACTTACGTCATGCAAAGGGTACGCAGCAGAATAAACATCTTCCGTGATCAAGCGCTGTATCCCAAAACCATAGAGGGAGTTCTCGTTTTCATCAAACCTCTGCCTCTGAAGGATGAAATCTACCACAAGCGAGCGAATGGCAGGTGTAAAAAATTTTTCAGACTCCATGTCGAACCTGTAATGAATAAAATTTATGAACAACGTGAACAAAGGAATAAAATGGCATAGGTACATTTTACAACAGCATTAGAAAATATGTATACACTTTGAAAACATTTTTAATTTTAAGTACTGTATTAACATCGTTCGAGGCTTTGCCCCACACACCCCGATATGTCACCACCTCTCACACTCTCCTATTCTCATGGCACTTTCAAACTTCTCACCAGCAACTTGTCTGTGACATGTTTTGTGCCTCTTTTGGCAGTTTATTTCCACGTTGCCTCTTATCTGCTTCTGCATTTTTATTACTTTTAGGCATAATGTTAGATCATGATCTCCAGCTGAATAAATGACTCCAATCACTCCAATCTAACATAAATTATAATTATTAAATCTATCTCACCACTCTGTTAGTTCTTTTAACACATTTCAAATCACTGTGTTCACATACCAAACATTAATTACACTTATAGAGCTAACCCCTTAAGTCTATAGGTCTTTTTTAAATTTTTTATCACACTATTCACATAAAAATGAATGAAACTTATAAAGTTAATTACACAATTGCAAATACTTTAAATAAAATAAGCAATATTGTGGCATCAATCCTTAGACGCTTCAAAAACTGAGGAGTAGACCAACACAAAGTAGCGTTACAAGATTTTCGTAGCATCACTGCTGCGTCATTTCTACCTCTCCCCCGCCGTCTCCCCTTCCGGCCGTTACAACTAGCATGTAGCATGCTACACTACGTACCAATTTCCCCCCTCCCCACCCCTTGCCTTCTTCCCTTTCTACCATTAGGGCATGCAGTGGCATTGCAGCTGACGCACTCCCCTCCTCTACTAGTTCCCCGACCACGTACCTGACTATTCCCCCTCGTGCGCGATCGGAACGTTCGTAACGTTCGTCGAAAATTGTAGCCCCTTCAGCCAAATCAGCTTCACTTCAAAAATTGGACGCCGGAAACAAACGGACTCACAAGTAGCTCTTGTCCCGGCTGAACTCCGCCGTCAGCTTGCGAGGCGTCGGCTTGAACACTTTGGGGTCGACGTGCACGAAGTCCAGCAGGCGTCGCATGACTGACTTCACCTCATCCATGATGTCGAACGACGGTGGCATTTCCTCCTGACCTGGAAACTGAAGAGAACCAGAACAGTGAAGAGAAACTTTGAACGTCATTCGAGATAACTCTACTACTGTTTGGTGATTGGCTGGCCCGCAATCGTACAGAGAAGTGTCCAAATGATTACGACTCTTTCATTAAAGAAATGGAAAGGCGTAAATATTTTCAATGTCCCTTGTGACTAAAAGAACCATTACCAAAGCATAAAATTTGATTTAGTTTGGATATTTTGCGACTACTCCACTTTTCTGTCTTTTACACCACTTTTCTGTGGTCTCATACAATGCACACCCATTATAAATTACACTCATTTCAAACTTTCCTACGATTAACATAATTTTTTCCCAGGGGACATATTTTAAGTTTCTCAGCTATTATATCATAACAGTTTCAATTGATTCCAATAAGACTGCTCATTTGCGGATCTGAAAAAAAAAACTATTTTGGCCAATTTTAAACGCTCTGTCGATACGAGTGTCTGCTTCCTATGAAATGCTATAGTGTAACAATTTCCCACCAATTCTCTTCAGCATCTCTCTCCCAGACATCCCAAACAAACAAGGTGGCAACACTAAACAGCTGTTACCTCTTCATACTGTATCATAAAACTGTAGCTATTTCTACCAACTGTACACTTACCAAACAGTCAGATATTGTAAACTGTGCAATGGCATCTATTATTTCTAATAGTGTCATTAGTATGAAATAATGTCTCTTCTTCTAACACGAAACAAGAAACATTTACAGTGAAAGTTACTGCTGTGTGCCGATTAACTATTTTATCTACTTGCGTGCATTTGGATTAAGAGGCGGAAGTGCTATGGAAAATGGTGAATCATCTCACGAATAATTCCATGCTATTCACACAACATCTGGCAAAATTCAACATACTCACAAACAAAGAGAATTTTAAAGAAGAAATTAACATTAGAAATAAACAAATTAATTTTAAAAATGTTGTGGTACGTAACTCTTAAGACCCAGACTCGAAGCCAGAAACAGCATGTATGTATGTATGTAGTACCCTGATTCCTAAACCCAGTCAATAATACAAACATGCACATTCAAGCTAAAATTCATCAATATATGTTTAAATTCACAACAGGTAACATGCAGCAAACACCAAGTCATGGAACTGAATAAGAAATTTCTATGACAACCATGTTTTACGTAGTGTATTTTTCTTTTTACAAGATGTCTGCTAATTTCATACATAGTATTCTTAAAAACAAACAAAAAGGAATAAATAATTTGATTAAATAAATACATTTACAGCCTGCCGGTCTAAACTGAAAGAAAATCTGTTATTGTATTGGGCCTCTTTAAGCTTCTATGTATAACTAACTGTGTGATGTAAAATCCCTATCAAGTCAATTGATAATCCTAAAAAAAAAAAAAAAATTAAAAAAAAAAAGTTAATTTTGTTTACTATCACACAATTTTAAAACATAATTGTTCAGATACATTAAATGATGAATTAATTCGAAAGTTTGCACACATAATGTATGAGCTATGAGCAACACTGAGACGTTAAAATTTGTTCCTAGTATTAGAGTACTCAAAATTGTATAAAATATGACTATGAATAACATGACTGGACAAATTAAGACTGCCAAGCTTATCCCATAATGTACACTACAGAAATACAGTAGTAATGGTAATGTGGTACAGTGAACAGGTACCTCTGCTCCAATGTTTGGATGCTACAAATTGAAACAGAAAGGAAAGATTGAGTGTAAGTGATAAACCATTCATTAAAAATTGTTTAAAACACTAAGCATTCTATGTTACTTAATTAAAAATGTTTGAATTATCAATCATTTTCAAAGTGAGATGAAAATTAAACAGTTTATTGATACTATTTTTGTGGTGAATTTGGCTAATGTTAAAATACTAAACAATTATTTTAGGTTACCAATTTAATTATTTCTATAAAGATATAAAGTAATAAGGTACCATCTTCTAAATTTAGCTAACATACCAATTTTTTTCTTCAATTTTTGTACTTAGATTAGATAAACTAAAGTATATGTTCAGAAATTATTGGGTATAAATTTAATGGGTGACAGGAAATGCTAAAAAGGGCAACTTTCGTTAAGCAACAAAGTCCGGAATATAGATCCTGCAAAGTTACAGGCACAAACAGTAGCTTGGCAAATACCAATTAGAACTATTTTTATTAAAGAGAAATTAAAATTTTTGTTGTTTTACAGGTATAGACCCTAGTTCTCATCAGAATATGTTACCATTTGTCTTTATATTCATGTACACTTTTAAGAAACTATGAAAGAGAAATTTTTCCTTTTCACATCTAAGGGTTTTCCCACCTAAGGCATTTTAGAAGAACGTTCCTTGAAAAATATTTCCACAGAGTTTGGCTGTATACACAATGTTTTCATAAAATAATATCACAGATGATTAACAGGAGGTCAAATTCTTCCCATAGAATACGTAAACACATTTGTAAAACCTTGGCTCATTTTTATACTGTTTAAAGGTTCAAACTGATTAAAATTCAGTACTACACCTACTTACGAAATTTATCGGTTTGGGAAAGGATCCCTATTACCTACTAGACAGTTTGGGAAAGGATCCCTATAATCTACTTGTCAGTTTGGGAAAGGATCTCTATAACCTACTTGTGAGTTTGGAAAAGGATCCCTATAACCTACTAGTCAGTCAGGGAAAGGATCCCTGTGACCTGCTAACTGCACTCACGTCTTTCATGGGCAGCCGCAGCTTGAGGATCTCGGCGTACCGGCACAGCACCTCCTTGTCGGCGTGGATCTTCACGAAGTGCAGCTGCTTGTTCTTCTCCCTGTCCAGGATCAGCCCCTCGTGCTCCAGGTTGCTCTCGAACAGCTGCCGGCAACCAAGGAGCACCTCTGCAGGACTGCGCTCCCAACGCTCGCACACACACAGGGGTCTGCAGTGTTCGGAACAAACCAGCGAGGGGTCAGATCCCAAGCTTCTCCACACCGAATCCCACAGAGTACCTCGAATATACCCCTCTCATCGGAATATACGTGTCGAGGGTCCAAAATAAAATAATTTACAATAAATTAAAAATATTAACTACGATTTTCAACCCCTAAATGTTTTTTTTCCCTTCAGAAATTGTTTCTAAAATCAATATGTATTGTAATTTAATTTATATAATTAAATGTTATAAGTACAATATCTTGGGTTAATGATAACAGATAGGTATGGAGAAAAAAAAAAAAACTAGCAAACATCAGTGGTTATCAGCATTGAATTTTTGAATTTACTTTATTTATTCAAATATTTCCCTTAAATTTTTTTTGCTTGAATGTTAATCCTTCGAATACTAAGGATTCTATGGTATTTGAGGATTTGATTGGCCCAACCCAAAAAAAGAACAATTAATCAAATTAAATTTTAATAATTTGATATTCATTAAACGTTTAACATAAATTTTTTTTTCTGAATTATTTGTTATTCATAGACACAGCAACTGGGAAATTTTTAATTTGTTTTCTAACTTTTATGTTTCACTGTACATTTATATTTGATTCAAATTTATATTTAAAAAAAAAAAATGTTTCCCAGTACCCTACTTATAGGGTAAGCGGAAGCACATATCAATCGTTATGAACACTGAACAGATGCCAAATTCTCAATTCACTGCTACAAAGTGCTCAATTTAACAAAATTAAAAGAAATGGTATGCTAGATCAAGGTTAAAATGCCTCGGTACAATTCTCAGTTTACTGCTATAAAGTGCTCAATTTAATAAAATTAAAAGAAATGGTATGCTAGATCAAGGTTAAAATGCCTCGGGCCAAATTCTCAGTTCACTCCTATAAAGTGCTCAATTTAATCAAATTAAAAGAAATGGTAGGTATGCTAAATCAAGGTTAAAATGCCTCGGGCCAAATTCTCAGTTCACTGCTATAAAGTGCTCAATTCAATAAAATTGAAAAAAATGGTACGCTAGATCAAGGTTAAAATGCCTCGGGCCAAATTCTCAGTTCACTGCTATAAAGTGCTCAATTCAATAAAATTGAAAGAAATGGTACGCTAGATCAAGGTTAAAATGCCTCGGTACAATTCTCAGTTTACTGCTATAAAGTGCTCAATTTAATAAAACTGAAAGAAGTGGTAGGCTAGATCAAGGTAGAAGTGCCTCGGGCCAAGTACCTGTCTCTTCTTGGCAGCGACGCTCGCGGACGGGCTGGCGGCCTGGCTCGCGGTCGGCTCCCGCCACACCAGTACAAAGTCCACCGACCGGTTGCTCTCCTGCTCATCGTAGAAGGTGACGCTCGGCTGCGAGCAAGCCAAGACAAAAACGAACATCGGGTAACATAGTATGCATGTGTGCACCGTTCTTAAATAACAACTGGTACTACACGAGAGATCCCACAGTCTTCCTCTAGAACATTTCCCTGTCCAACCAAGCATTAGATCCACATATTATTTTGTGGGGTTTTTGATCTATTTTTTCCCCCCCGTGCAAATATGTATGTTTTTATCGTACCTATGCTATTTTATCCTTTTTATATTTATCCGTTCCGTGTCTGCTAGAAGAGACTATACACAGTGGCGTAGCAAGCGGGTGGCAGGGATGGCTTCCGCCACTGCAACGGTTTCGCGTTACTGAACCCCCCCCCCCCCCCCCCCCCTCTCTCTCTTTTAATCCAAGAGGGGGTGCCATTTTCAATTCTGGCCAGTGGCGCCAGTCACCTTAGCTACATCACTGACTATACAGTCTGGAATTGCAGCTTATATGTTTTTAAAAAAAGGTTTGTGGTGTATTATTCTTATTATTATTGTGGTATTTTGGCCTCGGTACCTCTGTAATCAGATATACTGTTGAATGATGGCATTTTGAAAACAAACAATCAATCTTATCTGCATCCGAATACTAACCTAATGAATGGATCCCTTGGCTTAGGGATCCACTAAAAATGCATTGCAGTGGACATAGGCATCTTTGCTTTGCTTCCGAATCCTCACAAGAGATGCAATCTTGCTTGCAAGATAGCTGGGCGGTGCTTATTCAGCAGCATATATCCCATACACAACTTTCTGTTTGCTGGTAACCATGATGTTCAAGGTCAAGACTGTACAGCTACAAATGGTTTGTTGTCATGATAAATTTTAAGCTTTTAAAGTAGATATTTTGGGACATGTATGGCTGAAAAGGGGGAATAGTAAAACCAATATATTTGATATGGCCACAGCAAAATGACTTAACCTGTCTTTATAATTTCTATATTGCCAAGGTCTTCTGTTTTGCTGTCAAAGAAATTCCATCAAAGAATAACTGTCATGTCACCAGGAAGATGATTCGCTTATTTTACTGTCTATAGTTATGTAAATTGATGGGTTAATATGTTAAAAAAACTATATGGTGTCATACTGGTCTACAAAAAATGTGTTGTATTTGCAGAATTACTTAGCCATCATAACGAATAATTTTATCAGTACTTTTAACATCAACAGCTGAAGCATAACAGATGAGCCTCTGAGGAAAAAAAAGGTGTTGGTGTCAGAATAAGTACAGCTACGAATAAATAACTTTTAAGTAGATACTTGGTAAATCCTTGACATATTCTTGATAAATACAACATAAAATGCTTTGCATATTTGCTAAGTTGTAAATAATTTAATAAACTTTTTCATAATACCTGAGATTTATATTATATACCTACAAAAAAAAAGGTGTGCATGGAGTCCACGTGCAACAGAATTGAAACTTCTTCCTTATTATATTATTAGGTATAGGAAACATAATTATCTTTGGATGAGCTCGCAGATAAAAAAAAATACATGCAAGTATGTGAGTGCTCAATTATACTATTGAACAAGTATGCAAGTGTAAAAGTATATGAGTATGCAAGTAAGTGTGTAAGTATGCAAGTATGTAAGTACATGAGTGTGCAAGCATACAAATGTGCAAGAAGGCTGCATCATCTCTACCTCTCCCCTGCTGGCTCCTCTACTACCCAGTTCCCCCACCATGTACCTAACTATTCCCCTCATGCAATCAGAATTTTTGTAACGGTGGAAAATTGTAGCCCCCCTCCCCTCAGCAAAGAAGTTTAACTTCAAAAATACACTATTAGTCATTAATAAATTTTACTGTTCTTCCCTACAGTTATAAATGCAAAAAAAAAAAAAACATACAACGCATATAATCTAGGCTTCCTGCACTGGTTGGCAACACCGTGAACACAAGTTTGTCTGTAGAGATATTACATTGGCAACATTTTTTTCTCCCTGCAGCATCTGCCTCGAGGCCACCAAGCCTGCCTCCTCGTCACTGGTGTCGTAGACCGACAGCCGGTACAGGAACATCTCGGTACTGGCGGTCCGCCGGGACCGAGTCACCAACACGACTGATTCACAAGCACACACACGCAAACACCCGGTCGGCTACCTCACGGCCTGGCCCGGCTACAAAGGTCGTGCGCGGAGAGCGCAGATAAAAGCTGGCAACAGCGGCAAGATGACTAATTATAGAAGCCTCCCGCCGAGAAGCAACTACGCTGACGCCGCGGGAGTTCTCACGCGGACTGGTGGCACTTTGCACCTGCTCGTTAATTAGTCGACCGAGGTGAGGGTAATCAACCAGTTCCGACCACCCGCACGAGACTCGCAAGTGCCTGCTACATTTCCGCGTGAACGAGGAGAGACCACTGGGTTATCGACACACACCTTCCACCACAGAACTTCAAAACCAGGAGGTAAGCTTTCAAAACCTAGAAATACATTCCTAAAACCTAAGTTGACTAAAATCATTACCAAAATTCTGAAAGTATCTTACTATAAAGATGATAGCACAGCACTGTATTCAAATCTCTCAATGCTGCATGTGCACAGGATAAACAAAGCATGTAAACAACAGATAAGAAGATAGTGCCTTAATGTAAAGAGCATTAGCTGCTATCTACATCCACACAAATGCGCTGATAAAATACATTCACACAGGACTGTAAATTTAGTCTTCTTTTCAATAGTGACTACCTTAAATTTGTTTCAGTACTACACAATAAAACCAGAAATATTAAAACAAACGTGTCATCCTACTAAATTTAATGGCAATATATTAAATTCAAATATACTTTAAAAATATAATAAATTCAAATATACTTTAAATACAAAAAAATTTACAATGAAACAATTTGAAACACTTCCTATTTTCATGAAGTTTTGCATTATAAACAATAAAACACCAAAATGTTTGATTACACTTGACTAAATGTAGGATTTTTTTGTTAATAACTTGAACTCATTGAAATCCCTTTGGTTAGAAACTATAAGCACATCAACTTGTTCACTGACTAGTTTTACATACAGTTGGGCGTGTGTTTACAAAAAAGTATTTAAGAATTGGCTCTTCTGAGGTCAGAATGGTACTTTTTAATTCTGAGTGTATCGTAGAGGTAAACAGATTAAAATTATTAATTAATGTTTCCTAACCAAAGTTAAAACAAAAGAATAAACCAAGAACCCATTTGGACCTTATTTTTCTAATGAGTTAATATTAGGTACCTACTTAGAAGTTTTTCTGGTTATGTGAGGATTGCCACTGATTGCCAACAAACTAGTATGTACTGGTGTATTAGATTTGCCACTCCCCTTTTCACCCAACCACTTTGCTCCGGTAACTACCAATTCCTTTGCAAGGAGGTGAACTGGTGTGTCATCTTCTCTTATAGCAGCCCACAACTGTGGGATTTACAATGAAGTCTGTACAAATATTCAACAAACTCATTAATTTTGGGTTTTCTATTTATTTCACGTAATGAAATCCCTGTAAATAGTATATCTAAAATAATTTTTTAAACTTCTATTTAATTACCTGCAATAAATAAAGCAAGTAAAGTTATTATCAATATGAAATGATTCAGTTGCTTCATGGAACTTTAATTTTGAACTTACTGTTTACTACAGTTCTAGCACCAAGAAGACAGGTGTCTAATGAAACTGTTAGATTGATTGTAACATTACCTTAAACCTGTTTTATCATATAATTTTTTTTTAAATTACAATGGGTCGAAAATCCATGATAGTATAGCTGGAAAACAAAGAAGGGTGGAAAAAGGTTGCAAGCACAAAATTAAAATAACTTTATGAACGTAATATATTTTTTTTTACTATTCTGTAGACCAAAAATTTTCAGCATCTTCATCATTAAGAATTATTTTGATAAGGACCATTCTCCATGCATACCAATAAACTGGGCACAAAAACACATCAACAAAGAGGTCTGCAGAAAGCCTGGGACAGAACGTATACAACCAGGTTCCCTACAACACGCGACCCTGTCCTCCCAGCGTGCATACAAACTGTGATGAACAGCCGACACAGACCCCAGGCGGGGCAACGCCCAGCGAGCAATGTTCACGCTCCACCGACTCCCCCGCTCCAATACAGGGGCGCATTGTAATCCTCCGTAATCTACTCCTCCCTCCCCCCCCCCCCCCCCCCCGGCACTGAGGGGCTTCACGGGCCGTACCCGGCACACACGACAGGTTCCACATGCCGGTGCCTCGGACATCGGCATCATCTCGATACGCTACTCGAACATCAAGCGACAAAGCCAAAGCCAACCAAACACACAAAGAAAAAGAATGGAAGCCCCGTTGGGGAAGTCGGACTTGCCTTTGCCTGGTTTATTTTTTATTACTTTTTTTTTTTTGGGTTAAAAAAAAACATTTTGAGAAGTGGGAAAAAAAAATTGTAATGCCACATTTTGCTGTGCAAACCGCAGGCAAGGGGAAAAAAAAAAAGACAAATGGTGTTTTCAAAGTTACTGATCAGCAAGTTTTAATCCGATGAGATTATATACTGGATTCCTAGTTTTGATTTTTTTACGAACTAGAATTTTGCTAAGTTGACACATTGGTCTGTGTGTGTTTATTTTCCAGTTTCATAAATTTTGACATAAACTAGTAACCAATGCAAAACAAAATTCCATAAAAGAGTTGGTTTAAGGGTGTATGTCCCATTCCAGGCAATTATGTTACAGTTGGTAAACTTGCATACCTTTTGAGTTGAATAACTTTCACAAAATGAAAGAAATATACATTACATACATTTTGCAGAATTAACTGGCAGAGTTTAAAATTTATTTATTTTGTGAAATAGAATTCAAAACTGGAACTTTTTAGGTTTAAAGTCAATTTTACTGGCAGCTATGTGATATGATTTAATTTCTTTCAGAAAAAAATCCTTAATTTTACCTAGCCTTTTAATATCAGAAATTGTATGATTATAAAAGGCTACATAAAATTAAATTAAATTTTCTGAAAGAAATTTACTTACCACTCAGTAACCACCAGCATTGCCTTTAAAACCAAAATTTTTCAGTTATTTATTCCATTTAGTTCTCATTTCCCATACTGCACAAATGTGTTCGAAATTCAACTTTGCTAGCTAATTACACAAAAACGTATGCACTAATATATTTTTGTCAGTTTGTTGAAGTTCAGCCACTCAAAACGTCTGCAGGTTTAACCGTGTTAAACGTGAACATAAAATAATGACCTGTAACGGGACTAACTAGCCAGTTAGCATCAATCTGGAAACGGTGGGTGCCATTTACCTACTCTGTACCGCAAAATAGGCGTGGTGGCACCCTATAGCGAAAGAATGCTGGAGATGAAAGTTACGTGACTTGCAGCACTGTTACCGTTTGCCTTCGCCGGGCTTGTTCATAACCTTCGTGACTTTCTGACCTGCAGACACCCTGCGCAGTAGGGAAGCTCACCTTGCGCATGTCGTTCATGGGCACCTGCTCGACCGGCTCCTCCATCTGCACCAGGGCGGTGTCCTCGGTGACTGGGGCCCTATCCTCGCCGCTCAGGTCCTCGGCGCTGTGGTACACCGTCACCTGCGACAGGCTCATGTAGCTCCTCCGCGGCAGCGAGACCGTGTCCTCGAAGACGTCGTCCTCGTCCTCTTCCATCGCCAGCGGGCAGTCCGGCGCGGGCCCCTGGTCCCTCACCGCCCTGCGGGACACACCGCGGGCATCTCCGTCTAGAGTCGCGGCCGCCACGCGAGGGCATTCGCAACAGTTAGTATGTATCTACGATGCTCGTCAGTGGCGTAGCCAGGAGTTGTGTATGGGGGGTGTTAAGAAGCATGCCCCCCCCCCCCCCCTTTTAAAGTGGGGGGTTCGGGGGTGCTCCCCCGGGAAAATTTGGATATTAAGGTAAAAAATAGTGCTATTTTAGCAGTTTTCGGTACTTAAATTTAAATATTGTAATGGTAAAATTTTATTAATTTTAATATGAAATTTGTTTGAGTGATGAAGAAGAAATTAAAGATTTGGTGCTAAGGGAAGGGGGGGGGGGTTGAACCCCTAAAACCCCCCACCCCTGGCTTCGCCCCTGACGCTCGTATCTCCTATGAACTGGCATGCAGTCTTCTCATCGTGCATAGCGCAAACTGTGAGATTCGAGCGGCAATAATTATATGGCCGAGAAATTACGATAAAATTCTAATGCATGGTCCCTTGAGTGCTTCCAGGAATCTCTACTGGAAGTTTCGTGCCTAAAAATTATTCTGAAAACACTCAATTTTTGCCATTTTAACTCTTCTAAAAATACCTACAGTTTAAAAACTCAATCTGAAATCAAAAGTACTTTTCGACCCTCAGCAAATTCTTGAATGCTTTTCGTAAGCAGACCCCACTCGGATTTCGTGAGTAGTTTTGAAATTCTGTTGAATTTCCTGCAGCTCTGCACCCGTATGTGTTCCAAGGTAAGCAAGGCCCTTAAAGTGCGGACATTATACGCCAAAATCGAAATTCCATAGACCACATATTTAGTAAAATTTTTCACACTAAATTGACATTAAATTATAATGTATTCAAGATAATTTAAGCTTTCTTAGATTATTATTTCATTTTAAGTCCCAGCCATTGCAGACAAATGCTTAAATATTGACAGATATATGAGGAGATCCTAGCCTATTGTTTCATGGAAAATATATATTTTTTTAAAGCTCACAAATTTATCTCGATGAATGTATTGAGCAATTCACTAAATTTTAATATATGCTGATGTCAACTAGTGTGAATTTTTTTCCTTCAGAACTTATGTAAAGAACATTAGTTTATAGGGCATAGAAGATGGTCATTATTCAAGTGGTTTGCTTCTGCCAAGTAGTCAGCCTAAGGTTGCCACTCACACACTTTAAAAGGAAAACACATTAAGCAATAAGGAAACCAATGGAATTTCATTGGAGACACCAAAACTACACTTGAGGACCACACCTTAAATTATTCTTTTACATTAAGAATTGAAACAGTATTGTAAGGTTCCAAGAATTAAAACTTCTTTGTTTATTGTAGTTATTACTCTTAAAAATTTCTAACCCAACATTTCCATTACCTACTATTTTTTTTATTGAAGTTTTACCCATATATGTAAATAATTCAGTACATAATTTTTTTTTATTATATCTTCAGTTTAATTTGGCCTCTCTGTTTGTTACTATACAAGTTATTAAAATCTGACGTAGTTTTAGCTAATAATTGCATGGCCACTAATTTGTGCAAACTTTTGCACATGTTTTTAACTAAGCTACCAATAAAATTTAGAACAAAATAAAAATTGCTTTAGTACCTAATTAGCTGCATTGCAAATTAAGGTGGTTCTATTATCCATACTCACAAACATCAGATCACAAATGTGTATCCTAATAATTAATGAAAATTATGTAACTCACTAATTATTCACACAATCCAAAAATCATGAAAACTAATGCAACTAAACATTGGAAACTGGGAGGTTCATTCCCGATGACATCTGCCACAGCACTGGCTCTATAGCCACAAACCCGATACATTCCACAGCCACTTTGACTCTTGATTAACTAATGCTGATGGCCAATAACTACCAATGAAGACAAATCATGGAGCGCGCGGAGTGAGGCTCTGCTTGACGTGCCGTATCGACACTTAAAACCATTATTAAATTTCACATACAGAGTGCATTACTTCTTGAATTGTCACTACCTGTTAACCTTAAAAAAAAACTTTCAAGTGTCAAATAGCATATACACTTAGTTTTTATAAAAATTACAGCAATTTCTACCATTCATTGTCATTCATACACAATGGAATAACCCTACCTAAAGTTTTATGGACTTTTGGATTGAGAAACCTACATAAACATTACAATTCCAAAAATAATATTTACACTTTTACATAGACCGTAACAAATAACACAAAACTCAAAATGTAAGTACATTTAATTTTTAGTTTTGTTAAAAACCTATGCTCTTGATAACTTTTTTCTTTTTAGATTGAACATTTTAGTAACTGAAGCTCTTTCAGCATGGACAAGTTCAATCACCTTGCTGTTGATGATGTAAAGCTAATGTGCCATCCACGCATAATTTATGTTGTCCCATAAGTACTGTACCGATGTTCTTTTCTTCTAAACTTGCCTTCAATTACACGACTCAGTTATCCATTCCTAGCTCGTAAACCATCCCATCCACTTGGCTTTCCTTCGTAGAATAATCTGCAGGCTGTTTCCCCTGGTCCCTGAACCTCCGCAGGAAAAGCCCTCTCACTGGTCACTCCGCCCATCCACTCGATCAACTCTATTCCTGGAGCCCACGCCATATTTCACAACTCTGCTATTTCTGCTTCCTTCTGCTGACGGTCCACGAGTCTGTTCCATGTAGTGATACTCTCTCGACGTCACACTTTGCCAGTTTATAGTCATTCATCCAGCACAGCACTTTTAGTCGGAACCAACAAAGTAATTAATTTTTGATCGGAAACCATTTGGTCACCCCTTGCAGTAAGGGTTGGTAAAATTATTATTATTTTTTGTTGTTCTGTCACAAATATTTCCAACAGATATTAACTTAGTGTATGGTCTTGGGTGTAAAAAGATATATGCAAGTCTTTGTAATTATCACCACTTGCACGACTGTTTACACCCATGATACCTATTACACTAATTTAATATATGTGGCAGAATGACAAATGCAAGAGAGGTAGAGAATTAAAATGTTAAGTAGCCCTTAAAAAATAAATGATGAGAAAAAAATCAACATCGCATATGTGACAGCCTTAATTTTTTTGTCCATCAAACCTTGCTTTTTATCACCTTTTGAGCTGATGATTGGTGCAATCCCAAAAAAAATGGTAAAACTACTATGAGGTATAACTTTGAATGGATGCAAAATTTTTCGTAGACAAAACTACAATGTTATCAAATGAATAGAATATTTTTTTTTATCAACCTTTAAATGGTGAGAATGAATTCCAAGAATAATCATGCTGGTCAATATGTAACTAATATGGTGTTTTTATTAGAAACAAGACCCCCTACCTTCACATTTTCCCCCGATTTCATTTCATTTTGTTTTGAGATGGAAATGTACACGCACCTGAGCATTATGTCAGTAAAAACAGAGCTCTCAGTAACAGCATTTTAAAATCATAACTGACCAATTCAAATTTGACACGATTGTGTTATCTTGATTGATTTCAATTTACTTAGCAATCACACAGTGGATTTCGAGGTCTCGGCAGGTCACACGTAAACTTCAGGCCGCAAATTAAGGACCCCACCTAACTTGGCACACACATGGTGTGCAGAGCTTCAGAAAAAACTCACACGAATAGGGAAAACTACACAAGATCTCCCTGTGGTGTCTGTTAACGAAAAGCATTTTAAGAACATACTGAGGGTGAATTAGTAGTTTTGTTTCTTTATTTCGTTTTTGAACTGTGTTTCAAGAATAACTTTTTTGGCATGAAACATCCATTATAGATTCTTGAAAGTAATCAAGGAACTAGCATTGCAGCTTTATCTTCATTTATACAAGACTGCACGCCAGTTAAGAGGCGACACTGTGTCAGCGTCACACTTATCATCCCGCCTAACACAAATCCTGTCCTGTCTCCTGTCTAGGCAGACCCCTTAAAATATTAATCTGAAGAGTGTGGCTAGACAGCAATCTACCGCATGTAAATAATTCAGGAGAAGTTACTCTAAAACTGAACATATTTTGATATCAGGAGATTATGATGTAAATATTTATTGAGGGAAAAGAAAGACTTGAGAATCTTCGAGCACTGGACGACCTTCATGATAAAGCTTCTCAAGTGCCTAATTTAAGTTCTTCAGAATCTTAAGTTGTTTCCAAATAGTACACTGATATATTCAGTTGTTCTGCTCTCTGTCAGTTAAATCTGTCAATCATTCAACGTCAATCTCTGTTCAATCCCTCTACGTGTTCCTCTAACTTCTCCAACAACACTGGGTGCATTCTGCTTGCACATTACATCCAGTAACTCTGTACTTCAGCAGAAAGGATGGAGAATAATGTAATATGTCTTTGTGCTTCATCTCATATTACCTAAACGATGATGTTCTCTTAGTATATGAGGTTCAAAGAAGATTGAGCTCACTAATTCATGAAGAATTCTTTAACATTAATCAAGTGGAGTATATCACAGACGGTAGTGCAGCACAATACAAGAATTTTAAAAGATTGGTCAACCTCTGCTATCACATGGAAATTTTTGATTTAAAAGCTTTTTGGACCTTTCATGCAACAAGTCAGGTAAAACAGCATGTAATTAGTGTTGGAGGATGTGTTAAAAGGGCAGTATTTAGAGTGAGGGTGAGTAGGTAAAATCTACCAATTTTATTTCACCATTTTGAAGCAATTTTTTTGCTCTTTCTAATGGTACCAAGCCCGAGATTGTAAAGATTAATAGAAAAAAGTTATAATAGGATTACTAAACTGATGATTACAATTCATTTTTTTCTACTTCTAACATAAATTGAATGTACTTCTGGTCATTTAATTACATTTTACGAGTGATATTTGAAAACTACGTTAAATTCTGAATAAGTATGATGAACTTCATGATACTATGTTTATAACTGTTATTACAAATGCAAGTTGAAGCAAGATATGTTACTCGACTTTGATTGCGGATTAAAAAAATTCCACCAAAAGAGCTTTGAATTCAAAACTAGAGTCAATATTCCTAAAATGAAAAAAAAAAAAAAAAAAAAAAGAGGGGGGGGAGGTTCTTATGTTTGTCTGAAATCTGAGATGGTGGTGTGGACACCCCTGGATGATATGGCATGGAATGACCCTTGATACATGATGCTTGCTGTTTTAATTTAATACATCGAAATATCCTTGATATAACAAAAATTCTGATGTAACAATGAATTATGATTGTATTATCAGGTCCAATAAAAATCTGAAAATGAATTTTTTTTTTACCTCTTAACATTGTTTGTAGTGTAGGCCTAATATTTTTGTTATGTCCAGGATCTTTCGACATAGGTACCGTACTAAATTAATACAGTAAGCATCATGTACCACAGGATCAATAGGATCATGCCATCAGGATCAAGGAATAAACTTGGATACGTGATATGGAACAATTACCCTTATTTACACCACTCTGCTTCCTGGACAGAGGAAGCAGGGAGGGCACACTCATCTACTAGCAGAATTTCATCTGTGCTTTCGCAAGATAACTAAAAATTATTAACAGCACCCTAGTTTAATTTTTGCCAAAATTTTACTAGCACGCAAATATTGGAAATACTGAAATATGATTTGGTACTTGTCTTGCATTCAATTTGTAACACACTTGTTCTCACATAAATTTAACAACACAGTAAGAGTTATATGACTCATAGCCCAAGCACACGTTAACACAATGGGACCAGCATAGAACTGGCATCAAAACAAGACAATCAGCAATTCGGTAGCTCTGTAAAGATGAAAATGCATTTTGCAGCACACCCTGCCTTTAAAGTATCAAGTCTGAGCAGTTAACACAGTCCCATTCTGGGACTTAAAAGGTAGCACTTTTTCAGAAAACATGCAGAAAGTTGTGGACTTAAACCCAATTCCGAATCAAACTCAGCTCTATGTAACAGACTATTGCCAGAATTGCGTCTCCAACATTACGTTTTAGGTTATCCAATTTCAATTTATGAAAAGCAGAAATGTCAGACTTACGGGATTTTTATATTAATCCAAATCATATCCTAGACATCACTGCAGTTACACCAGTCAAAATTTTAATTCACGTGGAATTAAACGCTAAAGATTCAGAAGTAGAAGTTTTTAACCTTTAAGATCAATCAAATCACCTATCAATGACAGCACCGATAAATAAATAAAAGACTTGAATAGTTGCAAAAACTTACTTTTTGTCACAATCATAGTGTTACATCAAAAAACTGCAAGTCTCGATATTTATCATTCGCTATAATTACCGCTTACATCACAAACCAAAAACAACATCAAACACCAACTACTCACCCCACTCCCTTCGCTTCCTCCATGCCAGCCGGAAGGACACTGGCAAAATGTGAGCGCTCATGACCATCTTAATGACCATGATATCTATGCCAGACATAAATACCAAGTACTAGCTGTTTGAAATACAATACAATTACAATTTACGCCCAAAAAACCAAATTACTGAATATTTTATTAAGAATTCAATGGAGTGTCATAAGCACAAAACTTTTAAAGACTACAAAATTACATAATTTTCTCTTTGAAATATAATAAAAGTGTCAAGAAAAAAGCAAAATGTGATGATACTAATCAGCATAATATTTCAAAATGGAATCATAATTTTTCTGAATAAATAAATAACCTTCAATAGTGTCCAGTTGTAACAAACATGGCGCCGTTTTTCTCACTATATCACCAAATATGATACATCTTAATCTCTGCAAGTGTAAACCAATAGTATTTTAGAATTTTTTTTATTCTGCCGCCAATGGCAGCTTACGAGAACTTTGGTGCTCAAGTGTTTGAATTTCAAGCACTTCGGCATTTTGATTTCCAGGCATGACTTGAAATTAACAGTAAATACTATAAAGGCATACTGAATTTTATTACAGTGAGTTTATTTCCAATTTATTAAAGTATTACGTACATGTTTTCAATGCTACATAACTTATGTAGTAGGTACCTACCAAGTAACAATAAAAAATGATTATTTTCAAACTCTGTCTTATTTCAAATATTTTTCAGCATGCTCCAGCACACCTAAGCATGTATATTGTCAGTTTAATTAGAACACCTTGAAACTGTCACTTTTTGTCATTATTATTTTTTTGCTTAAGTACATCACACACTTTTCTTGTACATGCGGTAGCCATTTTAGTAAACCTCTCAGCTACAAAGATCTAAAAAGAATTGGCAAATATTGTATTTTAATTTAGTTTTCTAATGTGAAATATTCATTTTTTTTTTTCACAGCAAGCAGTCCTAATTTTGTGTTTATCGTGCCAAAGTAATAACTACATACTTAATAAAGATTAATCCTAAGAAGTTAAAGAGAAATGCATTTTGTAACAACCTTTAGTAAGGTGAGGGGTTAAAAGTTTAGGCATTAGTCTTTCAGTAAATTTTGCCTCCTGCAAATTAAGAGTTTTTCTTATCAGGCAAAACAATATGCCATTAGGTTTGGTAGTGGTGGACTGCTAAATGGCAAGTGAAAAGTTGCATTTATTTGTAAAGCTGAAGAGTCAGGACCACGTGTGCTCAAAACAGGCCAAAATGTCCAAGTCAATCTGAACAATTCCTGGTGGCTCTGGTGAGAAGAAGTGGCAGATACAGAAATTTACTTTGGGAGGGAATTTGAAAAAAAAAAAATGAGAATTTTGTATTCAAATATCTTGAGTCAACAAGGAATTAGGTAAGTTACATTATCATTCTCAACCAGTGGCGTAGCCAGGATTTGTGTATGGGGGGTGTTAAGAAGCATGCCCCCCCCCCCCCCCCGTATTAAAGCGGGTGGTCCGGGGGTCCTCCTCCGGGAAAATTTGGATTTTAAGGTGTAAAATAGTGCTATTTTAGCAGTTTTCGGTTCTTAAATTTAAATATTGTAATGGTGAAAATTTTATTAATTTTAATATTAATTTTTTTTGAGTGATGAATAAGAAATTAATTAAAGATTTGGTGCTAAGGGGGAGGGGTTGAACCCCTAAACCCCCCCCCCTGGCTACGCCCCTGTTCTCAACATGCATAACTCTGCCTTTGTGGTCCGTGAGTCCAGGTGTTGTAACAGCTCACCTTACATCTCCCAAAATAAAATACTGCCTTCACCAAGATTTTGCATATTTTTCCATAACTTCGGGGGATATAGTTCCCAAAACTCCCCCTTGCATCCGCCCTTGATGATAGCCAAGTGGTATGACCCCAAACCAATCTGACAAGTAGAACCCTGTTCCTGCCTATAATGTTTTCCTGATTATAAGTCACACATTTTCAGAGTCCCAAAATTTTTCCCGTACGTTCCTATGTATAATACTTCACGAATAATGCATTTCCTGCTTATAACGTTTGTTTTCTAAAATTCAAGAAATGCAAAAAAAAAAAAAAAAAAATTCAAATCTCTATGTATTCTACATATCAAAGGTGCATATGTTCACAGCTACCTGTCTGCACCTTTATCTTGGAAAACAATACAATAAATCCTTTCATACCTTGCCATTCTAGTGTTTTTTCAGATGTACATTTGTAGTTTCACAATATTTTAGTTTGTTAACTGTTCCACAATGGCACGAAAAAACTTTTTATATTGCTTATATATTGCTTAAAGGGTTGAATTTATTTCATTCATAGATAGGAATCCACAGAAAAAAACATGTCCAAGTGGCGAAGGAATTGGACATAAGAATTTTCCACTTTAGTGCTATTGTCGTGAATTGTGAGACAATTTTACAAAAATGTGGCAGTGTGTCTGTAAAGACAAAGAAAATAGAAGCTGACAGCTTCGTGAAGTTAAAAGAAAATTGCTGGCTTGGTTTAAACAAATTTAAACATTGAGTGAACTCATCAGTGGTGTTAACAATGGCAAGTGCTAAATTGATATTTCCTGCATATGTTTTTTTTTTCTTTTGCCTCCTCGAGAAAAATTATAACAGGTTTCTACCGTAGGATACAATTAATTTGTGGTATGGGGAAATGTACCAGCCACCCTATGCAAGTAAGCCCCTGCATACAAGCAACTTTTTAGCAGTTAACAGCTGCCTGTTTATTTGAAACTTGGACAATGAGATCCGAGGATGAACCAATGAGGACTTTTTCAAGCAGTTATCAATACCCAACCAATATTTTGCCTAAAGATTATACACTGCTTGTCAACTGAAAGTACATGCCTGTAAAATATACATGGTGTGGCAAGGTTACACAATTAAGTTTGTGAGTTTCCACAATTACCTTTATTTATGGTAAACATTTAACATTTATTCATTTCAATTTTAGTTAGTTCACAAAAATGTATAACACTGATGCTCTCCAGAAAAAAAAAATTTTGACAACTAACTGTAAACGATCTTACAAGTCATTATTGCTGACAAGTTCCGAGATTTCTTGAATTGTCATCGATCGTCTGAAATAAACTCTCAACTGCAGTTTCCTTTATTCGAAACAAAAAAAAAATATGTTATTTGTAACTTCTCTTTCCTAATTCAATTAAGATAGGTACTTTGAAAATATTAATATTTTCTATACATAAATATTACTGAAAAATAAGTATGGTTTTAAAGTTGTTTCTTGCATTTAGGTAAAATATGATGAACTCTGTATATTTAATACAATAATCGCCCCCCATCCTCACACCTTCTTCCCTTTTGACAGCTAGTACATGCGTTGGAGCGGTGTCGCAGCTAATGCACTCTCCTCCTTAAATAGCTCCCCCACCACGTACCTAACTATTTTACTCATGCGATTTGAATTTTCGTAACAATAAAAAATTGTAGCTCTTCAGTAAAGAAGTTTCATTAAAAAAAAAAGAGCAAAACTTAGAAAAAAATTGATTATGTCAAATATCTAAAATTATGGGAAATACACAGAAATCTTTTCAAAACAGTCAACATTATTCACTACAACCAGACTCTTCCACGCATGTATTACTGTTTGTATCAGAAAGCAAAATATAATAGAAAAAGTGTCACTGATTACTAATTTTGTACTAAAAAATTCCCTGAGCAAGGAAAACATATTGGACATATTTATTTAAAATTTCATTCATTTCAATTTTAGATTCAATTTTTTTTTTAAATATTCCTTGAGAATTTATTTATTTAAAAAAAAAAAAGCATTATGCTAAACCATAGATTTATAAAAATGTGAACGAGTCTTACAGTACTCATCAGTGATGTGCAACATATAACCTCGTTAATGAACAAATTCATGTGTTCTCATGTTGTTCACGTTGCAAACAAACTTATAACACGAAACATGGACACAAAATGTAACAAATAATTCTTTAAAATATTGCCAAGCATGCTAATTATACTATTAATAAAATATTCACTTTTCAAAAACCAAAATTTCTGGATGTGAATCACACACATACTTTACGCACCCCCGCTAGAATTCGCTGCCTGAATTGTAAACGTTGCTTACCACCATCTCGCCCAGATAGCATCACGAAACAGATTGAAATTTTAAACCATTAGAAACAGCTTCAATAAAAGTGAAAAAGACTTGAAAATAATCATTAACCCCAGTTTTGAACCCAATTTTCGACAAGGAATTTTATTATAATACTGCCCATCTTGTTAAAATTTCTCTAAACAGTTAATACCATAAAGTTTCCGCACACGTTAGAAGTTATACTTCTATGGCATTACTAAAATATTAATACAAAACATTTCATAACACATATTACAAAACTAAGTAAATGTTTATATATTTATTTTTTGCATGAATGACTGAAATCAGTCTGTAAATACTTCCTAAAACCAAACTTACTGTGCTGATTCAACACTATTATTACATAATATTACATCAAGTCATTAAAAAAGTTAATTTTTTTTTTTCCAGTTACGAGGTTTGAACCATTTAAAAAATTTGCCCTTGAACTTTACAAGGGCACTCTTTACCGCTGTGCTCCTGAGCCTGTTCGGATTTAGCAAGGAGAATATTATTGTAATCATTGTAATGCTAGATTTCTTACGTATTTTAAAACTCGTAATTACTTTTTACTATGGCTATTTTAGTTTCCCAAATATATTCCAGGGTAGTTTCACTATCATAAAAGTTTCATTTGGCACACCAATACGTTTGGTTATGTCCCCTAATGTTTATGAAAGTGACTACATATGGGTTTAAGAGGTGGTTCTCTGTCATCTTGATGACTTCGGCACCGTCAAACAGTTCCGGTCATTCGACTTTCGTTCCATTCACGAAATTACTCCTACCAAATGCAGTTTACCAAGAGCTAAGATGTTTACACATCAAAAATCATCTATGACCTAAGTACGTTAAATGTAGGTTTACAGTCCATAAGGTTTGAAAGTGGTTAAATTGAAAACAACTTAATTTAAGCCAGATATATTATAACAAATAAAAACAAAACAACAGTGCAGACAAATTATTACATTGATTATTACAATGGAAAACACAAAAAAAAAATACTGATGCACACAAATGATTAAGTCTATAAACATATAGATACCTGAACATTGCAGAGTGAATTTTAACAAAAACTAAGATTTCCCCTCAGTAAGATTTTGAAGCAAGTTAAAATATAGAGGATATGATATTAATTTCAGACCTGCCAACATTCAAATTTAAAAAATCATGAGGTCCTCGATAAAAATTTTCAGGCCCATAAATACAGATTAGATATAAAAAACAACAAATGAGAATCTTTAAATTTAAGTGACATACTTGTACACATGTTACATGGTCTCTGCTTCAAAATTTATTTAAACAAATTATAGGTTGCAGATTTAATTTAGTTGGACATAATTTAGCGCTGTCGTGTAGTGATCATGCAGGGCCGCAACTAAAAAACATGTAAAATAACATTCTGCTCGTGTAACACTATTATCACTGTTCACAGCCAAATTATTTTTTTTATTGGAAGCAATACACTTCATGTGTTAGTTGTGTTTTTTTGTAGCGACATGTTTCACAATGTCTCCTCTTCCACTATGCGAGATAGAAAAATCAGCACGGCACACGCTACAAAACGCAAAATTGTTTCCTTTACGTGACTCGAGTATTGATGGAAATTCGTTACTGTAAGCTTTCGTATAACTTGTTTTGAAACTTTTACAAACAAAATCTTGGGGCCCGAAAAATCGTGAGGAAACACTATTTTGGCGTGAGGGTGTGAGATGGACCTTAAAATCGTGAGCCTCACACCAAAATCGTGAGAGTTGGCAGGTCTGTAATTTACGAACTAGGCACTTTTTTTTTGCAATTATTCTCAAAATGGTTGTGTAAACATTATATTGTCAATTGGTGTGACATGCTCGCTGAAGTTTTAACACCATGTCTCTAAGGCCTCAATATAAATATTTGTATTTACAATATAATTTTAAACCACAAACACAACAAATCATAAACTATGTAGGAAAAATAAAAGCCTTTATTTACAAGTCAAAAAATCATTAAAGGCAAAACTTCCAGCCCATGAGTCCATGCACCAGAGGAATGGCTTCCCGCTAGAAGGCAGAAAATAACAGGCAGCCTGTTCGAGTCATGAAGCCTGTTTCGGAGATTCAGACGTGAAGTGCACAATAATAGGAACTGTGAACAAGAGACAGTAAACTGATCAGTACATAATCCTTTAAACTAGCACAAAACACTACAACTAACAGACATTTTAACAGTGAAAACTATACTTTCCTCATGTTCTGCTATTTACATGATTTGATCACAAATATTTATCAATATATTATGAAGTACAGTAAAACCTAGTTTTATCCAGCCCTCAATCTGGATCTCCGGATAATCGGGATCAGATTTATAAACATTTTATTTAATTTTCACATAAAAATGATCATTTATGCAAACAAAGATGGTTACCACATGATAATGTACCTTAACAGTGATTCATTCAAACATCATATGTTTGTAACAGAAGTTGACGAGTTCTTTGTTAAGAATGATGAGAAAAGTTTTTTTATATTTTTTAATGAATTGTAAACAATATAGGGCATTTATACTATATAATTTTGTTACAATACATAGTTATTTATAGCAGTGAACATTAAAACGTTGAAATATTTTTGCTTATTATCCATGTTACCTGGATTATCCTGATTTTCAATTGGTCGCAATTAGACCGGATAAATTAGGTTTAACTGTAACTCAAATAAATTAAACTCAAAACCTATCAACAAAATTCTATTCATTGAGAAAATCTTAATTTTTAATCAGACATTCCATTATAACTGTTCCGCTTCTTGTCCGCTCATAAAGAACTGGAGTCTTTGGCCAATCACAGAACACTTTGCAAACCTACCCAATGACAACACTTTTATAGCGTGAAAACAGACCATGATGCCTTGCCAATTCACCAACAAGACCAATCACGTAATTGTTTTTCCCATGCTCAAAATATATCTGTTGCTCTCTAACTCTTATGCAACTGGCAAAACTATTGCCTGTTTTCACACAAAGAACCATGAATAAAAACTAATAAAAATACGAGAAAATACACAAGAACTTAACTAAGCAAGTAAAAATAATGTAAAAATAACTTTGAACAGTTTGAACAAAGTAAATTCAGTATATTAACAGAAATACTTAAAAACAATAACTAATGAGAAATATGAGCAAAAAATCCATTGTTACACAGGAATACCTATGAAACATAAACTGCTGTTATTTACGTGACTTCAAGAAACCTAACCATAACCAAAACTGAATCAGATAATATCCCATAATAATTATTTCTTTTATATGTTTTATATGCTGGGCAGGTAAGGGCCTGCAATAATACAGGACCGATAGTAAAATTTAAGGACATTTAAGGCCCTCTTCCGCAGTAAATACCAAATTGAAAATGTCCCGCCTGAAACAGGGATCACATGGATGTAATAATGGGACAGACACTCACAGGAGCCTGCTGCCCTACACGAGGGACACACCCGTCGCTCCGGCGAGACCGCCAAACGCGCGAGGGGAGACGAGATGGGGGTGTGGAGCAGGGATGGAATGTACAGGTGGAGGAAGGGAATGGGAGTACCCCGAGAAAACCCACAGGCCACGGCAACATCCTGGTTCGACTCTGCTGGGAAGAAATCCCGGACCACCCTGGCGGGAGGCGAGTGTCCTAACCACTCAACCACCGCGCCTCTTCAAACATTAAATGAAGGACTTTATGTAAGTTTTTGGACATATGCCATTGCTAAGAACTTTTTCTGTTAAAGAAAAACTAAAAAATAAAAATAAAGAAATAAATTAATAAAAATACCTAAAAAAAGACAAAAAACACAAAATTAAGCAAAAAATTGCTGTTGTCTGTTATGGTAAAATTATTGTGTTCGTTTCGTCTTTTCGTTTTGTCGTGTTTTTGTCTCGTTTCAACTGTTGTGCTGAATTATTTTGGGTTCAATATTTTTGTGTTGTCATCATTTGTGGTGGTTTTTTATTGTTCTATTCTGTTTTGGAAAACTACTGTGTTTGTTTCGTCTTTTCGTTTTGTCGTGTTTTTGTTTCGTTTCAACCATTGTGCTGAATTTTTTTGGGTTCAATATTTTTGTGTCGTCATCATTTGTGGGTTTTTTTTTCGTTCTCTTAGTATATTTTTCTTTGTTTGTTGACCATATTCTTGATACGGAATATTTTGTGGTGTTTATATCCTTGTTGACAACAGCAATTTTTTTGCCTAATTGTGTGTTTTTTTTGTCTTTTTTTTCCGGGTATTTTTATTTATTTATTTCTTTATTTTTAGTTTTTAGTTTTTCTTCAACAGAAAAAGTTCTTAGCAATGGCGTATGTATGTCCAAAAAACTTAAATCAAGTCATGCACTCCCATTGCACAAATCTTTCAAAGATAACATTAGATGGAGGACTCCGGAAGGATATCGAGGAGGGTGCACTCAGCTCGCCGGACCGCTGACCTGTGACGCCGATGAGCACGAGGGCGATGACCCCCGCCAGCAGCGCCCTCGTCTTGAGGTGCTGCATCCACGCTCGCCTGCGCACGCGCGTCGCCGCCACGTGGAAGTCGGCGCTGGCCAGGTTCAGCCTCTCCGAGGCCTCCTGCAGGTCCTCGAGGCGGTCGCCCCGCGCCAGCACCTTGCCCAGGTTCGCCTGCATCACCTTGGTGACCTCTGCCACCTGGGCCCGCACCCTGGACACCAGGTTCGATGCTCACGTCACGGCACGCTCACCTCGGATAAACATCCATGTTAACACCGTGTTCAATACTCATGTGATGTCCCAGCACGCCGACCTCGGATAAACATCCAGTTTAATAAAGGTCCCAGCGCACAGTAACTAACGCCTTCCGCCGCATGAAGATCAAGGGACAACACCACTCATCCTGGATACGGGAAGGGTATTTTCCGCAAAGTGAAAAATCCCCGTCCCGCCCGGACGCACTAGCCGCAAGTTCGAATCGCTGGGCCAACAGAACGGACTAGAAGATAAAAAAACTTTTTTTAATTTAAAAACATTATTTCGGACTTGCGCCGTTGCTGGTTTACGCTGCACGTCGCAAGAGAAAACGGACAAGCCGGAGTCGAAATGTTAAATGCATAGATAGCAGCACAGAGAATTCCATGGAAAGGTTTGATTGCGCGTGATGACGGGAACCAATCGTCGGTTCCCGAAACATCGCAACGTCAGTGTCTCAGGGAAACCCACTGTGTTCATCGGTGCTGTCGTTGCTGTGTTACCAGAACGTGTGTTGTTCCATCGCCGGTTTCGCAAATACGTCCCTGTATTGTTGTCGTGCTGTCTGGATTATCTGTTTCGAATTATTGTAGGATTTCTCTGTTTGTCGCTGTGTTGTCCAAGGCTGTTGTTTGTTACGTACTTACTGTTCTTGTTGCAACTGCCTCGTCATTGTTAGCCCGCTGTGTTCGTCTGTGCTGTGATGTTATTCAGACTAATTTCTTCCATGAAATTCTCTCTGTTGACATAAGCTGATTTTAGCTTGTTTGTTTGCTTGCTTGATTAAGTATTTGTATTTCTTTGTCTGTTTTTCAGGTTACGAATATGAAATAACATACCGTGTAAACTAGCAATGTCCAAAATCACAAAAAAAAAAAAAAAAATCATTCTTCCCCCATTGCAAGACAGAAACTTACGTCTTAATTTTATCATTCTCAGTATGCACAGCAGCTGGCTTAGGATAAGACGATGGTCCCCTGCAACAACAATAAAAAACCACGAATTAACATTTTCGCAAAGTTTTCAATTGGAGAATATAGAACTTTCTTAAATATGATGCACATCAAAATTTTGGCACCAAATCATTAACTCACCATCCTACAAGACTAAAATTCAAGCATTTGATGCTTTAAATTTTCACCAATGAAGTAGTATAATGTACTTAGGAAAACAGAACCCATTGGCCTTAACTCAGTTTACTATGTCACGTGATGAAGTTTACCAAATTATTTTGGGTTTACGATTTAGTTTTTGAACATATGTACATACTTACTTACAAATCAAATTTTGAAACAGTAGCAGTTGATAAAAAAATTTTGCAGCATTTGTTAAAGCTCACGTAAAATTGAATTCATTAAGAATTTTTCAGGAACCCTTTATTGCATACCTTTATTTTCTGATTAATTTTTTTAGTGACCACATTTTTAAGTCAATAATATCTATGATTTCATCAAACAAATAAACTGCTTCTACTTAAGGCCTTTTTACATTTGTTTAGAAATGTTTTCTGCTCTTATGTGCTTGCTGTCTTCTCTACTAAGCATACCCCACAGTCATGCATGGTTAAATATGAAGTAATCAAGTAAAGGATCGAGATAACCGAATCCAGATTTCAAACACAGATAAACTACATAGGGTTACATTTCCAAACCAGGAGGGTAAACCTTCAGTCTTAGAAGTTAACCAGTTCGTAAGCACCGAAGTTCATCTCTGAAACATGATTCCACTTTATCTGTTTAACAAATTACTCACTGTAAGATAAAATCATCATCGCTGCCGCTTCTGTGACCAAGAAGATCTTCCTGAAATATAATAATAAATACCATTAGTACATGAAAAAGTTGTAACTAACTAATGACCTCAAAACATTCTGGGAAGTGGCTGAGTTAGAATCACAGATATCTCTTTAAACAACAAATAAAAGACTTCTTGATTAGGAGCATCTGCAGAATTTAATTTGGTAGGAAGGGGGAATAGAACCACTTTGACCGCTGTTTGCCTTTCAATGTTTTTCCTTTTGTTGGTGGGATATATATATGCCCCTGTTCTTTATTAGTAATTATTTACGTTCTGTCGATGAGTGTGTTATAATCAATAAATATATGCATGTGTAACCAGCTACACTCACTTGAACACAGGAACAAAGGAAAATATAGTGCGTAATATTGGTAACAGAGAAAAACACAAAATAGCTTCGTGAAAATGACTATGTACGAATGATAGTGAGTTTTGGAGCGATAGTAGTCGTCGTGGTGCGAGTTGGAGTGAAGTATGGTAATAAGTGGAGTAAATACATACAAAATAAGTATTTTGTAGGTAGTAAGATATTTATTGGATAAGTGTTATATTGAATGTATTAGACACGAAAGAAGAGCAAAGTCATGTTTATACATATTGAATTATTATAATGGTAGAGAAAGAACGTGGGATTACGATTGAAGTAGTGACCAGGAAAGCGACGGTTTCGCGATACAGAATGAATTCAATGGAGAAATGGCAATTTCTTGGAGTTAATTTGATATGTACATAAGAACTATTGACATCAAACTATTATTGCCATAAAGCCAAGAAAGGTAAGTAGTTTTTAATGGTTTTCCTATAGGTTAGTTATGCAACTGAAGTGATAAATACAAAGTGCAAGTTTTGGTGAGTTTTGGTAAGCTAATAAAAAAAACTTACAGGTTTACATCACAATATGGTAGGGATATTGATGAAGTCATTAACAAGACTGTGCTGAAGTAATTACTACTTGCACGTTTTTACGTTACAAGCCTGGGAGTGGGCATTTTGGATTCACATGGTTGTTTTGCACAAGATATTAAGAAAATTAAATTAGAGTACTGAATATATTTTTGGAATAGAGTTCTATACTACAATAGGTACAGCTGAAGTATACTTAATAATACCTGAGAAATTTAAATCATAGTAAAAAAAAAATGAATTAAAATATACAAATGTGGTATTGTAAAATATACTAAACCAGGTTGGTCTGTAGTATACAAAACAATACCGTAAATATTATATACGAACAGTTTGTGTTAAGTACTAGGCTAGGTAGGACTACAGAATACTTTACTAATAACCAGGGCATTAAAATCGATTTGAAAATGAATTAAATTATAAAATGTGGTATCGCAAAATATACAAAACCAGGTGGAATTATAGTAAACAATGTGATACAGTGGGACATATATATATATTTGGTATCATGTCATATACCTGAATAGTTAGGGCTGTAGTGTAGAATAAGATGGGGGAAACACACAGACCATCGGTGATGATGAAGGAGCTGGGATGGGACACGCTGCAAGAAAGGAGGAAGGTGGAAAGGCTGGTGAGAATGCATAAGGTAATTCGTGGGGGGGAGGGGGGCTGGTGAAAGCTGGGAGCTAGGTTGAACAGAGGGCTGTATCGAGGAAGGAGGGATCATGAGTGGAAGATTCAGAGGGAATGGAGACGGACAGAGAGAGGAAGACAGTTATTCCTTGTGAAGATGGGGCTAGAGTGGAACGAGCTTGAGGGGAGGACACTGGATCTGGGAGGAGGGAAGGACTTATGAAGGTGGCTCCAGAGGGGAAAGGAGTGAGGGTAGTTGGGGGGTGGGAACTCCTTGCCACCGGGCGCATGCCCAATTGCAGATGTAAATTATTATTATTAGCCGAAAGTTAATTCATTTATAAAACGTATTTTGTGCAAAACAATGCATGTGAATCCTCCCAGCACAAAACCCCCATGTCCTGCTGTTGTCCCGTAAGAAAATTGGGGTGATAATGACGTCAACGCCGCCAGTGTTGGTGACGTCATCAATATTGTTATGGTATCGGGATATAGAATACTCCCGATTTGCTAACAAATAGTACAATACATTCAGAAAATAATTCAAATCAAGGTTCAAAATTTTTAACAAATGTATCTTTAAGAAGGAAAAAAAACACACAACTACCGAAGAGTAACTTAACAGTTGTTTCGGATTAGAATTTAGTAGGCCTTATTAAATTACATACTGCAAAAAAACATCACGAATTGTATAATTCTAAATAAATTGTCTTCAAAACAGCGAATCCAGCACAAATGAGGTTAGAACTCGGGAAAGTTGAAATAAAATTAACTTACAGTCTCTTCTAATTTTGTATTGCTGGCATCTTCAAATGAAAACGACCTCTTAAATTTTGGTGGCATTCTAAGAGCACAGTTAGTTTCCTTGAAGTAAGTTTCAAATATTTAGTTTAATAACCCTGTTGACCAACAAACGCAGAAAACAGAAACCACCATTTTTTTCTCGTAAGCTGTGTACCACTATAGTAACAACTTTTTACCACTGTTTTCATCATGTTGACCAACATCACAACACATAGGAACTGCGACATTTGGCCAACAGATAACCAATGTGTTCTCATCTTTGGTGCCCTAAAATATATATTATAAAAACATAAATTACATTTTCTCACCGTAGTACGTAATATGTACTAAGAACTACATTACTCAGAAACCATAATATTTCATTTACTTATATCTCGGGGTTATGTACCTTTTTTTTTTTTTGGTTTGCGGATTACCAAGAGAACTGTCAAAATCAGCTGATGTTAACAATGAAACCCATGCGTCCGTTTACGTATGATATTCTATCATACACGCAATTTCATTATAATTATTTATTTATAAGTTTACACGGTGTTCATTTTGGTTTATTACTTGTGCACTATAAGACACTAAGTTTTACTTCAATATCTACATACAAACCTGTACACACAAAAAGATATAATATATGCCATAAACGAAATTAACCTATGCTATTTTTTTAAGCTCTACAATCATTCAAATGTGTAAACCACGAGACGTGTTGACAGTTTTACTTACAAATAATCCATTAACTTTTCAAGAGACGTCGACATGCACTATACCTACCGTAAAAATGTGTTAGATGATAATTCGTTACCTACCAATTATAATTTACAAAATATCAGCAATCTGACAAATAAAACATATACATACACTGAGCAAGTTTTGTTTGAAATTCATAACTACAGTAGGTTAGGTATAGAACTATACATACATAAAACATGCACAAATTTGTTTCACATACCTATCTCACAAGCAAAGTCCTGATGTTCAGACTGTAGTCCAAAAGCATATCATAAGTCCATTACCCATCACATAAGTACATGTTTACCAAGCAGGATGGGTGGGTTATTGAGCATCCAGAGATTAATTTATTTCGTTTCTACTTACACTCATCTCGTACATTCTGTGATCGCGTACTGCCGTACCAGACTATTATAAATGTTGGGTAATTTTAATAAATATATTCGTTTAAAAACAAGTGACTCACAAGCCAAAACTCTTATGTCCACAGCTTGGAATTTCCGCGGAGCACAACGGAAACAGACTAATACATTTCGCCGCAAGAGATGCCGATATCATTCTCTCTTCTCATTGGTCTAGCGAGCCCACGGAAATCCTGCTAGAGCGGTGTTCACAGGAAGACAGCTGTATTCAATTCACAATTTTTATAAGGCTTAAATAATGTATAGACCAAATAATAAAAGGCGCTATCATGTTCGAAAATAGTCGTCGCCATGGAGGTAAGAAGTAATACTTCCATGGTCGTTACTTTGTTACTAAAGCATTTGCAGTAACTGAGTCTTGCCGTGATCGCTAATGCGTTCTCTCATGTGACGAGAATCGTGGATTCGATTCTAATATCTGAAAATAACACAAATTAATAAGCACCGAATGGGTGCCCAAATGGACCTACACAGTTTTGGCGTTCATTTTTTTTTTCTTCCGAAAGCGGCAGTAGTGAAGAATGTCAGAAAAATTAACTCCAAAGGAATGCAAAAGGGGGAAATGAGCATGACGTCGAGACACCAGTCCAATATTTTTTTTCTCTCTCCAAGAAAGTTTGAATTTTTCGAGTTAAAAATATCACCAGTTAGGCATAGTCGATAGCAATTAGTACCTAGTTATTTCTTCATATACGATTAGTTATGCAGAGCGTTCCATTACTCAACAACA
This sequence comes from Bacillus rossius redtenbacheri, assembly GCF_032445375.1. Lineage (NCBI taxonomy): Eukaryota > Metazoa > Arthropoda > Insecta > Phasmatodea > Bacillidae > Bacillus > Bacillus rossius. The sequence goes on from NC_086342.1 coordinate 13,645,557, forward strand.
AACCAAGACCAGTTGATAGGCCAATCAATCACGATGCTGAATCAACAACACAAATTCAAGAAATTTTGTAGTTTTCTAGTTAGAGCCATTTTTTCAAAAGTTTTCAAATCACTACTCTGCACCAAATTAGTAGATACGGTGACTAAAATGTATTGCTACGCAGTCATAAATAACTCTACGATAAAATAAAAATTAAAAATAAAATCATACATTGGGAAACAATTATTTGAAAGACTTATGCGGAAAAAAATTTAATCGGGTAAATTAATCGTGTTAAGCTGTAAAAAAAAAAATTGCAAACTTAGTAAGTTATTTGCTTTAATAAGCCCTCCCCCCGAAGTTGGAAAAAAAAATTGCAACTATCAGTGAAAGAAGTAAGTTATGCTGAGAGATGCGTGGTGACTGTTAATTTGCCGGAAATTTCATCAGTTCGAGAAGCCGCTTCGTCTTCGGTTACTTCTGTAAAGTCCATATATCTGTGTGTCAATGTCAGTAGCAATGTAAGGTTTTTTGAATAGGTACACTTGTTCAAAAATTTTTTTTTTTTTTTTAACGCTCATATACTCCAAAAGAAATTCCTGTATGCGCCACTGAATTTTACTTTTACTAATTAAAAACCAAAATAATTTAATTTTAAAACAACACGAAGTAATTATATTCGTAACTTACATTTACAATAAAATTTTGCTACTGGACATTACTACTTGCTGTGCTCATAATTCCGTTTCTCAACTTATGAAAAATTAGGAGAAAAAAAATCAGAAAGTAATTTCGATCCGCAATGATGCAAGTTCAAATCAATCTTGCTTTATTCAGAATTATTAGAATACCGGCTGAGCTACCGATAGCAAAGTGAGAACAACAGTTTCACGCGCAGCCGCTAGATAGCTCTGCCTGCTCTGAGCAGCAATATACTGGCACACGTGGGCGAATGGAACTGGCTCTGAAAAGAAGAGACAGAGGAGCACTCTTGAATTTTTTTTTTTTTTTTTTAGGGAGGATAAGGTGATACAATACAATAAACCCGTCCGTGTGTGACGTCACGTGGATGTTCCGTGGTCTCGCGAAGGCACACCCAAAAAAAAAGAAAAAAAGAAAAAAAAGGGGCGGGTCCGAGGAGGTAAATAAACATATTTTGTCCCGCTATATTATTTTTTTTTTCAAGAACACCGCGACAGGCTGTTTCTCTCGCACTCCGAGGTACAACCACGCGAAAACCACAACTCGACCCGGTCGGTAAATCAGCGGATCACGCTGCGTACATCTTTCCTCCTACCTTCCCCTCCTTCGCGTTTGCACGTGTCTTCCTATCTTCTCCCCCTTCCCCCCCGCGGAGTCACGTGGAGGGGGTCAGGAGGGGGGGGGGGTCCCGGCTGTGATTGCCTCTCCCCACCTCTGCCGCGCATGCGCGCTCGCCCCAGCGAAAGTCTGCGGCGCAACTACACGGACGTACGTGCGCGAAGCCACGATAGTTTTCCTACCGCGGTGTTTGGCGTCGGCCGGTCATTCGTCGCACGATCGTCGACGCGCGCGGACGCCTGAAGTGGGAGGGGACGTCTCGCGAAAACAGAAACGGATACAAGTTTTTTAATATTTATGTTTATTTTCAAAGGAAGTTGAGACGTCGACCTGTGCGTGCCCCGCGTTGTGAGTGAATCGTTATTTTATTTTATTTTTTTAAAATAAATACAGACTCCACTCGCGAAGTGTGCTCGCCCGCGGAAGCCCTCTCCCAAGACGGCTACCCTCGTGACGTCAGCGGGCCCCTGGGAGGAGGACTTGTACTACTCTTCCAGCGACACGGAAGGCAGCGATATCTCGTGGTGCGCGCGCAACCCACGGCCTTATCAAGCATGCTATGCGGCCAATCGCGCTGCAGCAGCCGCCATGGAATCGCCCCAGATGTATGATAGCGTGCACCCGGGCGTCGTACCGCACGAGGCGCCGGCCGCGAAGAAGCCAGCCGCGCTGAGCAACAACAACAACAGCCTGTCGGCCGTGAACAACAACAACAACAGCAGCAGCGCGGTCGCGAAGCCGCCGGGCCTGCTGAAGCAGCACTTCCACCCGGCCGACCTGGCAGACCTCAACAGCCCGGAGATCTCGCTGGACCTGCAGAACCTCATCGAGGACAGCCAGTTCGACCAGGGCCTGTTCACGGAGATCCTGAACGGGCCGAAGACCCACTCGCACCATCACCACCATCACCCTCACGCGCCAGTGCCGCACCCGCAGGCGAGGCCCGGCGCGACGGCTCCCCTGCTCGGCTCCAGCTACCCCAGGACCACCTTGGCGTACATGCCCCACCCCGTGCACTCCGCCTCCGCGTACAACAACAACCCCGCCGCCCCCAACAACAACTCCAACTCCTCCCTGTCGTCGGACAACTCCTCGGCGTCTTCGGGCAGCCTGCCCAGCATCAAGGAGGAGCCCGTCGACCCGTCAGACTTCCGCACGGCGTGCCAGCAGGGCGGCGGTGCGGCGGCGGCGGCCGTGGCGGTCCCGGTGCCCTACTCCGCCGCCTTCTCGCCGCCCCACGCGCCCGGCGGCGGCAGCTTCGTGTCCAACGGCTCCGGGTCCACGTTCACCACCCTGACGCCGTCTTCCGTGCCGGGCGCCGCGCACCCGCACTCGCTGCTCGCGGGGCTGGGCAAGGCGGCGGCGTCGGCGGCGGCCAAGGCGGGGGCGGCGTCGCTGCACCACCAACACCAGCACCACCACCACGCCTCGCACCACGGCCGCAAGAGCTCCAAGTCGGTGGACAAGGCGAGCGACGAGTACCGGCGGCGGCGCGAGCGCAACAACATCGCGGTGCGCAAGTCGCGCGAGAAGGCCAAGCTGCGGTCCCGCGAGACGGAGGAGAAGGTGAAGGTGCTGATGAAGGAGAACGAGCGGCTGCAGAGGCGCATCGACGCCCTCACCGAGGAGCTGGGCGTCATGAGGAACCTGTTCGACAACCTGGGCATGGTGCCCGAGCAGATACACCGCGAGCTCAGCAAGCACCTCAACGCCTACCAGCAGCACCAGCAGGGCCTCTGAGAGTGCGCGCGCTCTCCCCTGTCCTTCAAGTCAACACGAGGGTTGTGAACAAAACTGTGTAGTGTGGTACCGATGCTTTAGGAACGGACGAACCGGGGCGCCCCCCCGCGATGCTCACGGAAAAGCGATGGACGTTTTTTTCCTACGACGTTGAAGGTAGTGTGTGGCTTAGGTTTCTTTTGAATTGAGTTGTGTGTGCGTGTGTGTCGAAGCACTCCATCCTATTGCTGTGGTGAGTTTTTTTTTGTTTTGTTTCTTTGATTGAGTTGTTGATTCGTTTCTGACTTTTGCTTCTGAAAGTACTAGTACCTTATAGACGGCATAAGTGCTCATATTAGGTAAATGCCAATGGAGTTGTTTTTTTTAATAATGTTTTTTTTTGTATTTTTACTATATAAATTCGATATTAGTCTCTTCGGGTTGCAATTCTCAATTTCTATCATTGATAAAACTATACAAAAAAAAGCTCAGCAGGCAAATAATAATGCAAGCAAACTTTTTAACTGAGTGGCTTACTATAGGCCTAGCTGATTGTTTTATTGGACTACCGGGGGCTTAACAGTTGAAATCTCTTGTGTGTTTTGACAATTATTATTCTTGCACGTAATTTGAAGGTGCCTTTCTTAGTTTTGCATAGACTTTAGAGCTATGTAGTTGTGTTAACATAACTATCATGCTGTTATTCAATTAACGGAAAAGCGAAGCGTGTACGCATGGCTCAAAAATTTCTTATGCCTACCATAAATATTTAATGAAGGTGCCTTTGCTTTATTATTTATTTGCAGAAATAGCTAGGGCATATTAAATTAAAGGTTGGTTGAAATTTTTTTGCTAATTTATACCTTGGAACATTAAGACAAATTAATCATTGTTAATATTGTGTGCTATGGTTTTTAAACATTTCTTTAAGTTCGAATGAAAGCTGGGTGTGATCAAATATTTTTTTTAAATCCATGCAGTTTTAGCATAAACGTTCTTGGAAATTTTCCAAGGTTATTGGTATACACTTGGCCTGTATGTAATGTTTAGCTTGTTCAGTGTTTTGCTAATAAACAATGTTAGGTACAGGCCTGATTATGTGTATTTTTTTTGTCTTTCGAGATGGCAATGTGCAATTATGATTATTTTTATACCAGGTAGTACATACGTAATGCAGTATCTGCATGTTTGCTGCCAAATTTGGTGAAGTCTTTAAAAAAAAACACTTGCTGATTCTGAGCCCCAGTTTAAAAAAAAAAATTGAAACAATTGCGATGTAAATATGAATGAGCTTGTGTTATGGAAACTTCTACACACTCCAGGTATTGTTTAAATTATACCCATTGTATGGGGGAGTTTTGCAATCTTTTCTTTCTTGTTTTATCATCACACATCATGCACTTTCCAGTGTTGGCTTGATGAAAAAGACACTTCCTTCGTCCAGGCTGGTTCTGATGATGATTACTGCCTTGGCAAAGAGTACGGCTTGCAAAAGAATCTCAAAACAATTTTAAAGTCACAAATTGAAATTAAATATTTTATACCTTTAATTTAGAAATTAATTTTTAGTGTAATCTTATGAATAATTATCACCATAGTGACTTAATTTTAAAGTTAAGGTAGTAAAGTTCTGTGAAATTTTTCTTTGATATTTGTTTAGTTAATATTAGGAGAAAACAATAACGATGTTGATTGACAACGCGTATAAGTGTTTACACACACGCATAATTTATGTCAAGAAAAACTGGTTTAATATAAACAGAAATGATAGAGAAATAATATTTGATACAAACTCGTGGATGCTAGTTCAAAAAGCCTTTGCAGCAGTCATTTATAGTCAGATTCAGTTTGTATGTGTTAGGAATTAACACGTGAATGTGGTACTTTAAGCCATTTTTGATTATGGCAGACTCCTGTATACTAGAACTTAGACCAGTTCGTTTGTAAATTTCGAAGTGAGATACATATCTTGTATTTATATTAAGAAGAGTATTTATTATTGGCAAATTTGTAATTTTACAACATGAACTATGTATGTATTATATATTTGGACTGTATTGAAGTGTTGTATGATAGCAGTTAAGAGTGTTAATGTTAAATATATATTTTGATAAAAAATTAAAATATATTTATTTTAGCCTTACTTGTTTTGTTTACTGTTTTGACCCAATTTCATCACTTCTCTTTACTAGTTACCATTTTAAATAGTGAAGTAAGCGTAAATTATATAGTCTATAGAAAACTTTCCACAGACAGTATTTGTACTGCATAAGTTTTAATTCTTGAAATTAGTATGGGCGACAAGTAATTTAAGGTTAAATTTATTTGTTTGTTGTCCTGGTTCATAAACAGGTGGAAAATTTAATGATGATCATACATTCATACAAAGAGAAATATATATTGTCTTTATCCTTTACTGAACAAAATTCCTTTTTAAAGGAGCAATAAGATATTAGCACTCATCTTAATTACCACGAAAGGAAGCCGAATAATTCCCCCCCCCCCCCCCCCCCCCCGAAATGATAAACAGTGGTGTTGGTAATTGGAGAGTAATTTAAGGGCGTACCCAGAATTTATTTGAGGGGAGGGGGGTAATTTTTTTCACTTTTTTTTTTTCACTGGAAATACACGCGATTCATTTGTGTGTCTCGAACAACTGATCACGAAAGCAAAACAGTTCTCTTTCCGACCATCGCTCTGTGGACTCTGCCCCGCCCATCTGGTAACGTGAACATGTTAGTCACGAATGTTCTTGATAGTTCCGAAGGTCGACGTGCTGTTTTTGCCTGGAAGCGTTTTGAAAAGGATTTTTGTTTTGTAGGATTTGGGGGAGGGCCTTATACAGGCGGAGCTTTCATCCCCTATTAAACTGAAAATAAATAAAACGAGAAGCAAGTAGTTAAAAAAAATTTTAATAAATTATATTTTTAATTTATTTTATTGTTTTTTATTTTATGGCATCTATCAAAGATGCTGAAGTCAGAAAATTGGCCCCCTCCCCATTTATGTTTTGAGCTATTTCTCTCTCTCTCTCTCTCTCTCTCTCCCGCCCCCCCCCCCTTTTCTCTCTATCTCTCTCTCTCTCTCTCTCCACATGTCTCACTGTTCCAAGATCGCTGCTGTTTCCGATACACTCTGCGACATACGCAGAGCTCGTAAATATGTTTCGCGCCTTGCGTGTGGGGATCGAACCCGCAACCCTCAGCACGCGCCTTAGCGATCACGTGCCTTAGAGTTGGCAATGCGGCACGTACAGTTACAAGTTAAACGTAACTGGATCATTCTCACAGACAACGATCAAACCATCACGCCACAAAACTTAACATACAATTTTTTTTTTATTCTTGCCCTCTTGAAAACCCAAATTTATAAGGAAAATTAAATGTTTTCATTTCATTAGCCCAAATATTTATTTGGTATAATTTTTATTTCAGTAATTCCCATAAATTTTTGTATTCATTGTGTGTGCCGTCTACAGTGACAAAAAAAAAATTTGTTTTGCAAAAGTAAAAATGTTAAGTGATGATAAAAATGTATACCTATAAATATTTTTTAATTGACGAGGGGTGATCGCTCACTTCACAAGGAATCAGCCACGCATTGATTCATTCCTCTACAAATTCCAGCTGAATCCTGGATTCATTTCGGAAAAAGGTACCATAGTTACATTACCGTACCATAAAAATTGGGTAACTCACACACTTGTCGGTGTGTACGTTTAAGGTGCACTATGCGTGCATAACGTAGAAATTGGTTTTTAAATTTCAAGGCGTCCTAGACTTGGCAATATATTCTGATGTGATGGAGATATAAATCGCCACATTGAAGGTGCCTTAAAATAAAAACCAGAGTGAAGTTGTAGCTGTAGGTTAAGTTGCATCAATATTCTACAATTAAGTTAAACTGATACACACCCTGTATTCATTAATATTTTATTTTAATCTAAGGTTAAGTTGCTTCAATATTTAACAATTGAGGTAGGCCTGTATTGCACCAACGTCTTTCGTCAAGTTACCCAATTTTTATGGTACGGTATTGTAACTATGGTACTTCTTCGGAAATGAATCCAGGATATTAAGCTAACTTATCCTCAGTCAGGGCAGCCACCTTATGATTCGGCTGTCATATCACCACTGTACGAAATACAAATGAACAACACTAAATTTACGGAGATTTCGTAATCCTAAACTATAACTAACTAAAAAAAAAAAGGTGAAATAGCACTCCTTTACACAAAAAAAGATCGTGGTCACAAGAAAGAGATATTCAGCAAAAAAAAATGAGGAGTACTTCTGAGTTCGCCAGTCCAACAAGTAAGTATACTTTTATTACTGTTCACTCACGAACTCGCGGCAAATATTCACAAAATCTCCTTCAGATGTGAAATGAATATTGTGCAGGACAACCCAGTCATGGATTTGAAGGAGAAAAAAAAATTAGCACAATTAAATTATGTCACCTTGGGTATTGTGTTACAGCAAATATGAACAAATATAAGAAAAATTACTTTTGAAAAAATACTAATGATGTTAGCGCGCAATCTAAACTGCAATATATGTGATACTTTTGAGAAAAGATTAATTACTCTGAAAATGTTTTAAATGGTTTAGAGAAGCATTAGAAAAAAAATCGTGATAAAATAAAAGATTGACCGCAAGAAAGAGAGATGCAGAGGAGGTCTAATTTTTTTTTTACGAAGTCCAAGTATAATTTTAACATAACGCATATTTAGTGCCGGCGCAGAAAACTAATTGCAACGGTGATTTCGACAAAAAATTATAGAAAAACGTAAGCTTGCTTGCAACAGTGTATATTGATGCTTTTATTTTAATTGCCTTATAGATAATATTTAAAAAAAATATGTCTCCTCCAATTAGTATAATGTATCTTTGGGTCTGAAACCCAAAAATAATACGAAACATTATTAAAATGTTTTCATACCTATATATTTTTTATGGTAAACAGTATAGTATACACGTTTTAGTACATGTAAGTATGCATATGGAATCGGTAAGCATTATTTAGTTTATTCTTATTTATGAGATTTTCATTTTCAGAAATCGCAAAACTCTAGTATCCTATTTATTTTGTAGCATTTTAACGTGAATGCTATAAATTATACAGGAGTGTGTTCTAAAATTTAATATGTTTAACTTGTATTACAAATTTTTTTACGGTGTATATGCATACAAAATGTAAACACTTCGAAATGCTTTCCAGCTTAATTTGTGTATACCCATAAGCAATGTAAATAATAAGTGCCTAAAGAACCAAGATTTCAACAGAAAATAAGTGCCTTAGTTTTGCGAAGACAAAACGTTTTCAGCAAATTCAGCACGAGGAAAGTATTGTCATAGTAATACTAAGAGGCAGATCAAATACACTTTGTAAAATCTTTTCCTGTAATAATCATATTGTACGTGTTATAACAGGAAGCTAATGCTCAGGATAAATTAAAGTGATAACACGTAAGTGTACATATGTTCGCTAATGAAAACAAACACTTTCTGTACATACTGCAATTAAACCGTAATACTGTTAATCAAAATAATACCATAATATTATTAATTAAAGTTTAATGTTCATGGCAGCAGATAAATTAGGACACGCAGTTCTTGCAATAGTTCATAGCGCTTGTAATAAAACTTTTCTTTGCTCAAAATATTTATAAATAATCTCATCACTCCATGATAAAACAGTTAGTTGGCTGCAATTATTACAATTTTTTTTACTGTATTGTAAATTACTAGGCCTAATATGTAGGGGCATAATTTGGTAGCAGGTCCTAATGTTCACTTAATTTTACAAAAACCCTAAACCTTTTTTAACGTTATTTTAATTGCAATTTCCTTGTGCTTATAACATATATTTTTGGGTGGCTACATTTCACTCTCCTCTTTATGCGGTTATTTATTTCAGGCACCATGTCATTCTAAGAATCGCGTAACATTTGGTAGTATCTTGTTTAGCCAAAATTGTTCATCTTTAAAAAAAAAAGTTCTTTGACCAAAAACATATTTGCTGTCGTAGGCCACGAAATCGCAATCCTGCTTGTTTAAAATGTTAAGTAGAAACCGAGATTTAGTTTGAGATGAATACCGTCTTTTTTTTTTCTTTTTTTTTTAACATCTCGGCATACAGCAGTTGGTAGGAGCAATTTCGTGGATGGAACCTAAATGTGTATTCACGGTGCTGCCATCTGTAATGGATGTCAAGAGAAACTTTATGGAATTAACTGTTTAGTATATTTTAACCAAATTTACAGTATTTCAATAATAATTAGTTGAAAACACATTTTGCGCGTATTTATCACGCTCGGCATTATTTTTTAAGAATTATACGTTGGATATCGTGTCCGAGTTTCGTGTTATAAATGTATTTGGAAAAAAAAATGAGAACACGTTAATTTGCTAGGTACCGAGATTAGATGTTACTAAAACACTCGCTCGGGTGTTTTTTTTTTAATACGCTATGTAGGTACATAATTGATTCCCGAATAAACTGCCAGAAGTAAGTATGTGTTAAAGATAAACCAGACCACGGTGAAACTCGTGCAGTAACTTCGTGTCAGTGTGAAGAAGACTGCAGGTCGCCGCTCTACCACTCTGGTTCTGGGGTAGAGCGTCTGACTTGTGACTTGAAGGACCCGGGTTCGCGCCCCGGCTCCTCCAAGGCGGATTGTCTCAGGCAGATGGTGGCATTTGTTGTCTGATAGGAACACAATCCCTTGCAACAAGTCAGGCTGCCAAAGAGACGGTGGGTGGGAAAAAAAAAAAAATAAACTTCTAGGATGGCTTCCAAATGGGGAACCCGTTTCTTTTCTATGGCTCCCCATCATGCGGAGGCCATACGGGGGTTTCTCCAGGGTCGTGGAGTTTTGCAAAAAATATTTGTTAGTTTTGTATAAGATGATTGTAGCTCAATCTAATTTGATTTTTAATTTGTGTGTAGGCCTGTGGAGATGTATATATTATTTAGTTTTATTTTTTTAGAAATTTTAAGTTATACTTCGTCAGGTGCTCTGAGGGTGACATTTTTGTATGCGAAGGTCTGTGCGCGCACCATGCCTCGGAAGTCTACTGTAGATACTAACTCGGTGAGCGTGTTGGTGTGCCAAATAAATCTTTGTCATTGCAAAACTATTCTTCATATTTTTTATAGTCACAAACAGAAATAACCGCAACTTTATAATTACGTTGTAATCCTGGGTTTACGTAGTAAACTGGCATCACTCTGTTATCTTAGAACAGTTTTAAAATCTCGTGGATTTTTTTTCTGAAGCTGCGCACACTCTATTTGTCGTGAATACTGAGAGACGATCAATGATAAAAAAAAAACTGTCGTATGTTCCATTTTATGACTTCGATAGCAACACAATACGCCTGAGGATGAGCAGTGTTTCATTCCATTCCGTTCCATTCCGTTCCGTAGCGTCGATTTTGCGAGGAATAATGAGCGATTGACTATCGCACGGCCAAACCGCTACACAACAAATATTTGGAGATCACATTTCGTGTTTGACGTAGGCACACAATAAATATAAATATTGGTTTGTTTATAAGCGCATGTAAAATAAATGTAATCGCATGAAAGGGAGGCGCAATAAGGTCTATTGAATTCCCCCCCCCCCCCCCCAAAAAAAATATATATACCTTCTCGGACCAAAAATAACCTACTCCAGATTGCACTTGTCCTTTGACGTCGGTTCTTTTATTTTAAACGAATTAATTTTTACATTTTTGGTGCTACTGTGTTGTGTGTGTAACATTTTAGCTCTCGGAATACGGCATTTGATAGAAGTAATTCCGTGAAGTCGCAAGGAACGGAAATGTGTAACCACTGTCCTGCCATCTGTGGCGGAAGGTGCGAACCAAAGTCCATAGAGACAAAGGGAAAAGTTGAGGAATCAATTGTTTAATGAATTTTAACATGATGAGCAGTATTTCTTAAAAATAAAAAAAATCCTTGTAAAAAAAGTTTGAAGCCAGGGTTTAGTATTTTTTCAAAGATTTTTCGCTTTCAACGGAGCCGTTTCACTACATAGATTGACACTTAGCTCTACAGATCGAATGATCTGATAGTAGACGCAGCTGCTGCGGCAACGAATTCTAGCGGCGGGTCTGGAAACTACGTGTTATTCGCGTCACGAAATGTGGTTGAAAACATAATTTGCGTGTATTTATTTACCACGCTCAGCACTCGGGATTATTATTGTTGTGTTATGCATAAAAATTACTCTGAAAACGCGTATTTTAGCCATTTAAACTCTTCTATAAATACAGCTTAAAAACGTATTCCGGAATCAAAACTACTTTTCCGCCCTCAGCGAATTAATGCTAAACACACCCCACTCGGATATCTTGAGAAAATTTCAAATTGCGTTTTTCGTGAAGCTCTGCGCCCCCCGTGTGTGCCCCTGCTGCGTGATTCTGAAATGCTTTAGCCTCCTCGTGTTGTGACTCCCGCTCAAGTCTAGGTGCGCCTCTAGGATTGGCGGCGCGGAAGACTGCCATATCGGAAATATACCATAATGAAATAATTCCGCCTGGCCTCTTCGAAAAAGGCGGAAAAGTACCATAACTGAAAACTGCCATAAGTTCAGAGGACGAGGCGGAATTCCACCATATTTCCTTATACACTCCATGGAATGAGTACAGCTGCTTTGCTCTCGAAGTAGTAGTGTATAGAATACGTCGCTAGGTAGCACTGTTAACCCCCCCTAGCTGTTTCTTAGGTTAACTTAAAAGGCTACAGATAGTGCTTCTGACGGTTACTTTCTGTAGTTCCAGTCATAAATCAACTCAACAGATCGCGCACTAATATAAACAAATGTTTCCAAAAATGGGTTATAGGAAGCAGCACTGTATACTTATAACTACGATATGTCAAAATTAAAATACAGTAGTTTTCCATTATGGCACTTTTCCTCCTGTTTTGACGGGGGGCGACGGAAGACTGCCATACTGGAAGACTAACATAATGGTATAACTACCATAAGTTAAAACGTGACCATACAGTCCTAGTACTCAAACGACATGAGTAAATTATGTCTATTATCTTAGAAAGAATTTCTAGAAATAAGCAGCATACAAATTCTTGTGATTCTATTTCATGTGTTAACTCCAGGTCACTACTTGAAAGGAAATGCAATTTGTGACTGAAAATCTCAATTCCCTGACAACCGACTGTTAAGTAAGTAAAATGTTGCATGAATTATTTAATATGTAAAAAATGCCGCGACAGATTGTCACCATCACGTGTATAACCATCTATAGTACTAAGGTGGCAATTCAATTGATTTAATTTTACGTCATGTCTATCAAAAGAACGATAAAATAAACTTAAGCATGCATGATTTACGTTAGTACATCTTTAATGATACCCACATTATATTTCTGATGGGCTATTGGGGTTCACTTTTCGTGGGCTGACATCACTACTACCTTACTTCTTAATGGCGGTGGTGTTGTTTTTGTCATGTTGGGGATGTTACAGGGTATTGTGATTCAAGCATTATGTTTTTAGCATGTGCTGTGAAAACCACTAGAATAGTATTTTAACATATATATGTACAGAAAAAAACTATTCCCATCAAGAATAGATAAAAAAATCACAGCATTTCCAACCTGTGTACTGTGAATACGGAATATTTGTTATACGTTACTTGAGAACGATTTACGTTTGCTGATAAAATAGTTGTGAAATTAGACCTATATTTTAACTGCCTCAATGACTAAGAAATCATTTAGGAATACTGTAATGAGCTGGTTAAGTGAAAACATTTCAGAATATTAATTTATGAAAGCCTTGAAATCATTTTTATGTATGTTTACCAGGGGAATAGCCTATATCCGATTTTATTTTTCTTCTTAATCTGAAATGTCCGTAAACATATTAATAGCGAGGTCAATGCAGACGGCAAAACACAACGCCACAGTAAGCGACTATGTGAAAGGAATTAGCCGTGACCTACAGTACGGAACTATCCTGCCAATTTTCTAGAAAAAATCGGTAGGGCTGTATCGAGACTCACGACCGTTGGTTTCACGTGAAACTTCTATGTCAGCGAGTCGCTTTTAGTGTAATGGTTTAAAATAAAAACAATAAAAACGAGAAATTGACGACGTACTAAAAATTTTAATTCAAAACAGACACTAAATGGTAGCTTACTATTAAGTTAAATTAATATTCGACGAAAATTCTGTTTAACATTGGCCTGTGATATGATAAATGATATACCGAAGGCATAATATCAAAATTAATGTTTTTTGGTGAACGTACAATTTGTATTGCCTAGTGTTGTCAGTTCTCTATACACAATCACACGAATCACCGCGCTATCACATCTGAGTCGTGAGCTACACTGAACAGAAATTTTTTCCGAACCTAAATTGAAACTAAGTGTATTTGGGAGGTCTAGGTAAGGAAGACTGTGCGTCTCAGACCGAAGCCTATATAGTTAGAAAAATGTTAAAGCAAGATGATACACATCTTTTCGTCAGACATTTTCTGGTACCCATATATTTCGCTGTGATTTTTTAGACGTTTCACGTCAAAATTATATGACAATTACAAGTCGGGATTTGAACCTTTGTTCTCTGGAATACGAATATAGTGTCTTACGACTCGGTCCATAAACTTCGATAGTGTATCTTTTATCATCATCAGATTGCCTTGTAGTTATTCCTTATGCTACAGGCGTAAATGTACGATTATTGCATAACAGTACAAATACATATAGTTTCAGACTATAGTACTCCATGTAGGCTATCATCACATGTCTTTAAAAATTATTGACATATAATATTATAAGTACAACTATCAAATATTACGGTCTCCTAAATTTTAATTCACGTTTTTGAGCATATCCTGTACTAGTGCGTGTAACTACATGTGATTTTGTTTACACATTTACCATGGGTGTAGACAGTATTTGTGGAAGGGGAGGGCAGAAGCCAGTCCCTCCTCCGGAAACTCTTTTACAAAGATAATGCTTGAAAATACATTTTTAGGTTAGTTAGTACTTTTTGAAATACCTGCCATTGTAATTTTTGTCAAATAAAATTCTTTTTCTAAATAAATCTGGCAACCCCTTTTTTTTACTACGCTCTTGACACTTATTGTTACAGAAACAGGTTCCTCTTTTGAATAAGCTTCACTGCACTAATACTTGTGCCTTGCATAAAAGAAGTGTAAACAAATATACACATAAAACAAACAAAACACAAATCTGTTTAAAGAAAGTCAGTATCTATGTGAATATAAAAGAATTCAGTATAATTCATTAAATAAAATTTACACTGACAAACAACATTTTAAATAATAGGTAAATTAATTCAAGATGTAGTTTCGGACAAACGCCATTACTAATTAAACTGTATGTCATGACAAACATCAGTCTGTTTGTGCCTTAAGATCTCTTTCCCGAAACGTTGCAACTGTTCTCTTAGGAATCATATACCTACTGTGTTAGTCTACGCTATTATCGTTGTGGTTTTCAAAATATCTGTTTTTTCGCTCAACTTTTGCTTACGGTGTTTGTCTGTGCTGTCATCACTGTTTCATCACATCACTGGCTTCACCTGTGCGTCTCTATATAGCCTTTGTTTTTTCAATTTTTGACGTGACAACGTCTAATAAATCGATGAACGCCGGCTGCACGCACGAAAAAGTGTCCCGTAACGCACATTGTCCCACTAAGGATGTCCCACTACGGATGTGTCCTGTTATGCTCATTGTACGCATGCGTGGCATCTCTCTTCCACTCGATTGGACTTTTCAATCATATTTTGTCGTTTGAATTATTATAATTATGTAATTTAACGATCGTCCACCGATTTTCAGCACAATCGGTACGGTTATTTAAAAGTAATGTTGAATATTCAAATACGTTTTTAACGAACAATGGTGTTTTACAGTTACACATAATAATTCAAATTACACCCGGGATCTTTTGCACAATGTTTTAAAAAATTATTGTAACACATTATAAATAAGTTTGGTGTATTTGGGATGCGTATTTGTTATAAAATCGTGTTATAAAAACGAAATAATATTATTCCCCTACCATGAACAAAAATTATATAATTATATATATAACATCTGAAACAATTATTTCAAGTATGGCCTCGTGGCCATGCGGTTAGCATTGCTTCCTACCTATCAAAAGGTTGACGGATCGAATCGCCGCTATACTTTCAATTTTTGTACTTGTAAAAAAAATACGGCGCACGCATCACTTCAAAAGTAATAAACATATTTGAATTAATGAGTGCAAATAAAAGTAAATTTATCAATTAAATAGTAGATTTCTTTTCACTCCTTTGTATCCATACAAAATAGTGATAATTCAATAAAAATGATTCAATTTTATTCATAAAAGTATGCAGAGGTAGATTTTATCATACAAAAGATAGAAAAATTAAAAAAAATTACTTCCTCAAAGAATAACATAATTTTAACGAACAATGGTGTTTTACAGTTACACATAATAATTCAAATTACACCCGGGATCTTTGGCACAATGTTTTAAAAAATATTATAACACATTATAAATAAGTTTGGTGAATTTGGGATGTGTATTTGTTATTAAATCGTGTTATAAAAACAAAATAATATTATTCCCCTACCGTGCTGCTAACTACGGTGATGACGGACGCGAACCGAATGAAACGCGATATATATCCGCTATCGCGGGAAACAGGCACGGCGAGTGCAGTAATAATAGGTTATGTTACAATTGACTAAAGAATTATGGTGATTCATATAATTTATGATAGATATTTGTTTACACTTTATTTATATGAAAACTTGTTCATAATTATATTTAAACTTTATAGC
The DNA here is from genome assembly GCF_032445375.1 of Bacillus rossius redtenbacheri. Lineage (NCBI taxonomy): Eukaryota > Metazoa > Arthropoda > Insecta > Phasmatodea > Bacillidae > Bacillus > Bacillus rossius. The sequence goes on from NC_086342.1 coordinate 13,661,415, forward strand.
TAAACGCCAGTTTTTAAAATTAATTACACGTCAACTACACGTGAACTGTTTCGTAGACTGTTTTTAAAGTGAAGTGAAAAAAATGTGGTTTTCATTGCTTATTACAACAAGAATTTCTGTAATAAAGGTTAATTATTCTTGCATTTTAAAAATCCAATTACTAGTATAAATTTAAGTATTTATTCTTTCATTATTAAAATAAAAAAGATTCAATTTTATTCATAAAAGTATGCAATCATTTCATCAATGATTTGTTATGACGTTGTCACGTTAAACTAGCGTCCGTAAACCGACTTTACAAACAAACAATTATTTTTATCTGTTAAGTTTCATCGTTGAGTTATTCTGTTTGACGTTGTGCACCGTAAATTTTCTTTGTAAATGGAACAGAAATATTCATGTAAACTTACATGTTTGTTAATTAGTACATTTACAATGAAAATAACTGTATACCTACTACAAATAGTGTTACCATTTATGCTTCGTGTTGCCCCAGTACCTCCAATATTGAATTATTTGCAAACAGTTGTTTGAATAGCTTTCCAGTATTAGCTGCGCAAGTTAAGCACGGTAAAACAAAAGAAAGCCAAAAGTTATATAAAAAAATAACTTTACTGTGGCTTTAAAACCAAATAAATAAAATGTTCATACAATAACTTCATGCTTCTAAGCACACAAATATTTCAACTAAACACGCTTTTTATATCTAACATTTATTTCAAAATAAATTTACCCTCAACAGTGCAAGCTCTTACATATATTTTTTTACTAGTCTATATTTCTATATAAATACTGTACAACGGGACCGTAAGTTTGTTTGCAGGAAAACAACTAAAAAATTGTCAGACTAGTTACACAATTTATGTTTCACTATTATGAAATTACATACTTCATGCTGAACGAACAACATAAGAACACAAAAATTTGTTCGTTACCGAGGTTAGATGTTACTTCACGTAGGTACTGCACGTGTTAATGACACACGAAACTACACTAAACTCGTGGATAACATCATGTCAGTATTAAGAAGACTGCCGATAGTCGCTCTATCACTCTGGTTCTGGGGTATAGCGCCTGCCTTGTGACTTGTAGGGCCCGGGTTCGCGCCCCGGCTCCTCCAAGGCGGATTGCCCAGATAAAATGGTGGCATTTTCTCTGGTAGGAATACAATCCCTTGTAACAAGTCAGGCTACCAAAGAAACGGTGGGTGGAACAGAAAAAAAACTTCCAGGTGGTTTCCAAATGGGAAGCCCGTTTCTTTTTTTGGGCTCCCCATGCGGTGGCCATTCCGAGGGTTTCTCCAGGGGAACGGAGATTTGCAAAAATATTTTTTTGTAGTTTTGTAGCGTTTTAGTTTTTAGTAGCTGTAGCATTATCATTCCAAAATGTTATAAATAAAGCTCAAACAAACGTTTAAAAAATTAAAAAAAAAACTTTTGCTTTTGTACAAAAATATTTTAATTTAGTGTGCATCAGTCAGTAAGTGGTTGTGTGTTCAACCATTTATCGGTATATATTTTCTTGAAGTATTATTGACGGTAAATTCTAGTCAGAAACCTTTGTTTTGTAATATTTTAGCAGTTTTTGACGAAAAAATATTTATAGGCACATGAATTTTAGTCCTAAAAATATTATTTCTGTACAACCACATAGTTTTCAATGATGAATATCGTCTTTAACACACACACACACACACACACACATATATATATATATATATGTGTGTGTGTGTGTTTGTGTGTGTGTACCAGTATAAATCCAGATATAAATAAAATATTCGAATTATTTCAACAGGAGCAAAGTCTTTGATACTTTCCATCATAATCTTATGATTAAAAAATTGTCAATTTTAGGCCTCGTCAAGCAATGTGTGGTATATATGTTTTAATTATCTTACAAATAGACGCTTTGCAGTCAAATATGCAAATGCAATTTAATGGTATTAGGTGTTCCGCAAAGTAGTAGTTTATCTCAACTACTCTTTAATATTTAATAAATGATATTCCAACTGTAATCATAATTGATCAAGAAAAGATGCTGATGAATATATATATATATATATATATATATATATATATATATATATATATATATATATATAATTGGGAAATATGTGAAACTATTCAGCAAGATATTTCAGCTGTCCAGATCTGGTTTTCAAGTTAACAAACGTCTCTGAATTACGATAGCATTTATTGTATAACGTTTAGTAAAAAAAACTAATTTAATTAATCATTATTATCACATAGTAAGTAATGACCTTAAACGTGGTGTCCTCTTTTAAGACCGAGTTATATTGGATGCCATGCTTTTTTCACCAACATGTAGATCTTTAGGTCTTATTAAATTTAAAACTTTATCTGCATCAAAAGATTTTAATTAGAAAAGAATTGAAAGTTTGCAGAAAAAGTTCTTAAATTTTAGGCATTTAAATTATTTTGAATATGCTACATTCCTATATATTTATTAGATGTTCGATCAGTGATGCACTTTTTATTATAAACATTTTATTACCATTTTTATTGGTTCAGACATAATGACTAGGTTTGGATTAGAAATTCAAACTTGCCATTACAGAATAAGTGTCACTTTAAAAACCATTAGTAACTAAAAATGTGTAAAGAATTATAACTCCTTTTGAATAATCTACAAATATTCATTGTAATATACATATTTATTTTGTATACACCATTTTAGTTTCGGTTTAAGATTTTTGTGAAAACCAAAGTAACCAATTTGTTAACTGAACTTTATCAATATTTATCTTTCTGTGTGTTGTGTTGTTTCGTGTTTTGTCGCATTGATGTGTATCAGTGTATATCTTGTGTTAATGCGTTTTTGTTGTTATTTTATGTCATAATACGTTTATAGGTGCTGTAAGGCACAAAAACTGAATTTCAATTAGATCTGATAGTTTTAATGAAGCAGGATAATACATTTTTATTTTCTAATATAATAATAATATAATAAAATAATAAATAAGTTTATTTTTGAAAGACTGCAAGCCTGCGCAAAGCCCATCAACATTCTAAATGTACGAGCCTGTGTCTCCCCTACAGCGCCTCAGCGCCTGTGCTGCTTGACCTGTGCCAACAAACTACACTCCCTTGTATTTCAACATCTTAAAAACACATTTTGTAGACTTCAAATAATTTTTATAGACATTAAAAACCTTAACATCTAAGTTTTTTGTGTTCAATCACAGAAAACATTACATAAGAAAATCCTTGAATATTTGCGTTGCATTTGTACTCATTAAATAATCATCTACAATTACTTCAATTATTCCAGTGTGCAAAAATGTAAATTCTATGAAGCTAGTTACATTACAATTTTACGAGTAAGGCCGTTTTCCTCATTCCGTAGAATGTATATAAATTTTGGCAGAATGGAATACTAGGTACCACATGTTTTTTTTTTAATCGTCGTAATAAGAATACATTTTTGGAAACATTTCTTTCTTCTCGTCCGTGATCTGGATATGATTTGTTATTTCATCTATCACCGTCTGAAGCACTGTCTGTACGCTTTACAGTTAACCTGAGAAACAGCTAGAGGGTTGACAGCGCTACCTACCGAGTATTCTATACACTACTTCGAGGACAGTGCTGCTGTACTCATGGAGGGTGTAAGAAAATATGGACATATGGCAGATTTCCGTTATGGTACTTTTCCGCCTTTTTCGAAGAGGCCAGGCGGAATACTGTCATTATGGTAGTCTTCCGATATGGTATTCTTCCGTCGCCACCTAGGATTGATCTTTGGGTAGGCCCAGGCTGTACCGCAGGGGCGTATGCACAGTTTAGGGAGACCAGGCCCTACCGGGGTGTCTGGTCCCCACATCACAGGGTGGTCGGGGGATTTTTTAAAATCCAGTTCCAAAATGGTAAGTTTTTTTGGCTTTCCGAGGATAATTTATTTCTCTCTCTGAAGTCCAATACGTATAATATATTAATCATAATAATTATTTTAATTGTATAATTGTATGTCAACAAAATACACTTTGATACATATAATGATCACCAAAAAAAAAAAACGTTTTCGCGAATAAGGAATATCTGCCCCGAGGCATGGGTATTTTTTTCCCCCTTCTCGTTGTCGAACGTCGCGTCCTTGCGTTTATCCAACTTTTCCTCCTCCTCCTCCTCCTCCAGGTCGAGAACAAACTTAAAATTCCCTCCTTTCTTTCTTTCTTTCTCCCTCTCGCTATATTTCCATCTTTCGGCGAGCACTGCCAACTAGGTTTGCCAAAAACTTCCCGCCCTCCCTCCCCCCCCCCCCCCCCCCCCTCTGACAACCTACACATCCTCTCTAGAGGTCGTAATCCGCCCGGAGACCCCGCCGCGCGGCCACACGTGGCGGCCGACGGGAGACCGCCAACCGTCTCTTAGTCCGCGAGATGTCCGCCGCGGCGCTGACGGCACGAGGCGGGGAAATGTGATGTTTGTAGTTTGGTACACGTGCGCGCGAGCACGTCCCAGACACTTCATCGCTACACTCGCTGGAAACAGATTTTTTTTAAATAGAAGTTTATAAAAAAACTAACTTATATAACTTATAAAATAATAAAAGGACTTAAGTGATCTTATGATACGGTTGGTAAAGTATAAAGTCAATCAAATTGAAATTTTTATAAATATACACTGTCAGAAAAATCCTGAAGGGCTGCCCATCCAAGGGGCAACAATTCAGACAACCTTTCAAAAACACCACTGTTAAAGATATCCTGATGGGCTGCCCTTCAAAGAGGCAACAATTCAGGATTATAAAATTACGAAAATATACACATTTTAAGATACTGGAAGGGCTGCCCTTCCAGTCACTTTACAAACTAACCACTGTCAGAAAAATCCTGAAGGGCTGCCCATCCAAGGGGCAACAATTCAGACAACTTTTCAAAAACACCACTGTCAGAAAAATCCTGATGGGCTGCCCATCCAAGGGGCAACAATTCAGACAACCTTTCAAAAACACCACTGTCAGGAAAATCCTGATGGGCTGCCCTTCCAGGGGGCAAGATTTCAGGATTATTTAAACATTTAAAGAAACATGTTTTCAGAAATTGGATGGGATGCCCTTCCAGTCGCTTTACAAACAGACTATTGCCAGAAAAATCCTGAAGGGCTGCCCTTCCAAGGGGCAGCATTTCAGTCGCCCCGTCTATTCAGTAGCTAGGCACGAAATCGACGGCCAGGTACATTCAGTTTGTGGCCTACCTGTACAGTTATCAGCTATAGGCACGTCCAGTCGGCTACCAGGCACGACCAGTTGTCGACTAGACACATCAAGTTGCTGGTAAGGTACGTCTATTCAGTAGCCAGGAACACACGTCCATAGGTGGCAAGACGGAACCAGTTGGTAGCTAGGCATGTCTAAGTGAACGGTCAGGCATGTATTTAGCAAAATATCTGATGGAAACTCAAGTCATCCAACTTGTCAAACATACATGGCTGCGATAGTGACGGTTTTCGGTGACGTCATGAGCGTTGAACTTTGACACAACATATTGGAAGGTGTTGGAAGCCAAAATTTGACAGAGTGGCAGGGCCTTTAGACATAATCGCCGTGATTTTTCAAGTCCATGTATCTCTTGTTATCTGCAATAAAACCTTAAGTTGCAGTCGGTCTCTCGTGGGCAGAAATTGAGTTTCTCATACCGACGCTTTGCCGCTCGATGTGTGGAGTCACTAATTGCAGTAAACGAGTCCGTACGTAAGAAATTGCGCCAATCTTCAGACTCGCCTTGCAATTAACGAAGTAACCTTTCAGGGGGGAAAAGGTTTCTCTCATCAGCCAGTGCCTGCACCACCTTGATTGAACGTCGTTTCCTGAAATTTTAAGACCTTTGTGTTTTAGTAAAAAAAAAATTGGTTGCTTGTAAAGTCGGTTTACGGACGATAGTTTAACGTGACGTCATAACAAATCATTGCATACTTTTATGAATAAAATTGAATAAATTTTATTGAATTATCACTATTTTGTGTGGATACAAAGAAGGAGTGAAATGAAATCTACAATTTAATTGATATTTTTACTTTTTTTTGCACTCGTTAATTCAAATATGTTTATTACTTTAACGAAGAGATTATTTTAACTATCTATACTAATATTATAAAGCTGAAGAGTTTGTTTGTTTGTTTGTTTGAACGCGCTAATCTCAGGAACCACTGGTCTGATTTGAAAAATTCTTTCAGTGTTGGATAGTACATTTATCAAGGAAGGCTATATGCTATATTATATTATCAATAACATTAGGGATCATTACTAATAGTCAAATTTATAATCAAATGCGTTGGAGGGGGTTAGATAAAACATGCAGTACACGTACGAAGTGTGTGTTGACAATGCCGCAGGCGCTAGAAGTTTTTTTCCTATTGCCTTTTGACATTGTTGCCACGCACTAGATGCCTTATCATTCTTAATTTTCCCATACAAGTAAAAAACACCCGTGTGATATTAACAACGAAGCAATCAGTACCCTCATATAGAATACAAAGATATAGTGTGAGGTATATATGTAGATATAAAGAGATAAATACAGATTGAGAGATACATAGATATATAGGACTATAGATGTAAAACAAAACTGTTACTAGCATCCGTCACGTATTGCCAATAGGGCGTTACCTGTTCTTCCCAAAAAATGAAGCCGACGATCGGCGTCACGGGGTTTTCTGATGCGTAGCCTTCCTCGATGCACCGAGAATTGTGTGTGCATTCAATGGGACTTTAAATTCAGAATTTCCCCGTTTATTCAAGTGTGTGTTTTTTAGACCAGGCAACGCCGGGTACCTCAGCCAGCATATATGGCCTATAATTTGCAGATACAGGTTTATCGATAGCCTGCCCGTCAAGTCGAGCGGCCCTGAGGTGACAACCGTCACACCGCGGACAGCAGACAAGACACCTGCGCGCTTCTCGTCCCAAGTCCGCCCACGCCTCGCCGATTGCGCGAGCGACGCGACGGAAGGGCCTTCTGAAAAAGGTAAGGCCATCATCGCCTGTTCCGAAAATTATTAACGGGTCGGCGAGGAGGAGGGGGGGGGGAAAGGCGTTTAGACGCGCACAGCTGGGTCTTCCAATCGGTAGAGACCCGGAATGGCCTCAGGATAGAATTCAAAGTTATAGGTGTGCTCGACCCAGGTTTACTTTCCCATTGGTTGATTTCTTAGCGAGAACATTTTTATCCTTGTTATTTGGCACTACCTGATTCGCTTACTTCTCTCCTAGCTGGACATCGTTGGCTCACGGTCGCAGAGGGGCGTGTCCAAACAACTGCGGGCCAACAATGAACACAGTGCGAGAGTGTGAAGGTTTGCATTCTAGCTTGCGACTAAATGAATCCGCGAAATTTCCGGGTCTCTTCCAATCGGCCTCGTCCGACAACCTGAACTGACGGGTGTGGGCGGAGCGCCTAAAGGATCGTCGTCAAGGGCGGATACAGAAAAAAAAAATTTCGGGGAGCTGGGGAAGAAGGAAGATAAAAAAAATTAAAAATAATAATTTGAACACGTGTATTAAAAAACATTCAATACTATTGACACTAACACACAGAAAAAAAATTGTTTTGTACTTTTACGAAAGATTCCTTTTGAAAGCAGTTGCCAATAAATATTGTTGCGATTTATAATGAATGATGTGGGGGAGAAAACTGGGTTCGTAAGGGATAGCCCAATAATGTATTTTTGTTTTTTTTCCACAGTTTTATTAATTACCAATATTTACATCACTAATAAATAATCTTACTTAAAAATGCCTAATCATCAATTACTAGAGAACTGTAAAATTCGCGGATTCATTTCGCGATAGGATAGATTCCAAATACTTTTGACATTATTTTGCTTCAGTGATTGGGCCACAGTTTATCTGAAGGACTCTGGGCCAATGAAAAATCTGTAACAGAAGAATTAGCGAATCACGATCATTCCAGTCAACAGGTGTTACTACGAGTCGGTGACCAGTCAGCAGATGTAATTTGCACGAGTGCGTAGAGGATCATGGAGTCTATACTTCAGGGATTTGAAATCGTGAATTTTACAGGTCTCTACCAATTACTCGTACTTAAAAAAGCTTGTCCTCAGGTCACTCAGTGTCTGTCGAGTTCCACAGTCCGCACTGCTCGCGAAACTCCTGTCACCAAACTCACCGCGGAACTCCGTCATGGGACTCCGTCGTCAAAAACTCCTCGCGGAACACTCCCGCCACAAACTCTCGCCGCGGCAGGGCAGGGGAAGCGGGAGTACCCCGGGAAAACAACCTCGATTCCCGCCATGTGTACGCTATGTGTATGCCATGTGTATGTGTATGCCATGTGTACCCCCGCCGAGAATCAAAAACCCGTATCGCCTCGGTGAGAAGGCCAGTCCCGTATGTCCACATTGCTGTCATTAACAAGTAGGGAATGGAATATTTCTCGTTTTCAATGACCTCCAATATTATAATTAGAGTCCCGAAAATTTCGCGGATTCCTCTGGCCTCAGGATAGAATTCATAGTTATAGGTGTGCTCGACCCATGTTTACTTTCCCATTGGTTGATTTCTTAGCGAGAACATTTTTATCCTTGTTATTTGGCACTACCTGATTCGCTTACTTCTCTCCTAGCTGGACATCGTTGGCTCACGGTCGTAGAGGGGCGTGTCCAGATAACTGCGGTCCAATCATGAATACAGTACGACAGTGTGAGGTTTGCATTCTAGTTTGCGACTAAATGAATGTGCGACTGTGTGAGGTTTGCATTCTAGCTTGCGACTAAATGAATGCGCGAAAATTCCGTGGCTCTAATTATCATTAGAAACCCGTGAAATTCGCGATTTCAAATCCCTAAAGGATAGACTCCATGATCCTCTATGCACTCGTGCAAATTACATCTGCTGATTGGTTATCGACTCGTAACAACTGTTGACTGGAATGATAGTGATTCGCTAATTATTCTGTTAAAGATTTTTCATTGGCCCAGAGTCCTTCAGATAAACTGTGGCCCAATCACTGAAGCGAAATAATGTCAAAAGTATTTGGACTCAATCCTATCGCGAAATGAATCCGCGAATTTTACGGGTCTCTAATTATCATGTACTCTGGCAAATTACGCATGCTCATTGGCTACTGACTGTTAACTGGGATGATTGCGATTAGTTATTTTGTGGAGGGTTTTTTCATTGGCTCAGAGCCATTCAGATAAATTGTGGTCTCACTGAAGCAGCAAAAAGGTAAACTATTCTCTGTAATTTTTAGTAGGATAATCAATGTTCTTTTAAAATTCAATTACAGAGAACACTTTGTAGTGGTGTCTGTTTACGAATAGCATTTAAGAATGAGTAATTTCGTTTCGGTTTTATAAAACTGTATTCTTAGAAGGGTAAAAATAACTAAATTGCGTGTTTTCAGAATAAATTTTAGCATGAAACATCCAGTAGAGATTCTTGAAAGCACTCAAGGGACTTGCGTTACACCTTTATCATCGCTTGTCCGCCTTTAATCTCATAGTCTAGAAGACTGCGTGCCAGTTCAGAGCCTTGCGCTTAGAGGCGATACCGCGCTAGAAGCACCAGCGAGCGTCGCACTTATCACACATATACATCCCTGACTAGGCGGGCCCTTTAATAATCTTCTTTGTGGACACTACAAAATTATTATTTTTTTTTTTTGCGAGCCAAATATATAGGGACTTGAAAAAAAAAACATTCTCGTTTTCAGTGACTTCTAGGATTAACTCCACTGTTATCTATGGTGCTCGGGCGAATCACACCTTATCATTGGCTACTGGTTCGTGACAGCTGTTAACAGGAGTGGTCTTTACTCGATTATTTAGTTTTTCAGGGTCTTTCAGATAAACTGTGGGCCAATCACAGAAGCTACAAAAAAAAAAAGGTACCTATTATGATTACAGCCTGTCGCGAACTGAATCCAAGAATTTTTTTTTTTATCTCCACGAATAGGTACATTTGATTTGATAGGATCCGTGCTTAAAATAATTTTATGTGCCGGCCGCAAAAAAATGTTTTCTTTTTTTTTTTTTTTTTTCCAATTTTAACTTTATTTTCAGTGACTGATGAATAGGGGCAAGCATTTTTCGCGGATAAATTTTTGAACGCCTACTAGACTGCAACAAGGTATACCCGCGCCAGAGGTTTCTTCCTTGTGATTGGCGGCCTGTCTGCGAGAGAAGTCGTTGCCTTGTTTGACCGAGCCACTCAGGACGCGTTTGCTTCCCCACTGAATTACGGTGATTGGTGTTGTGACAATCGAAATGTACCTGAGAGTAACTCACCCAATCACGAAACACAGACGACGCTACAAGTGTTTTTAACTTACAAAAATAATCTCGGAATCTTTTTTCGCGAAATACGCGTGGCCATACTGATAGAGACCGGAAAAATTCCGCGGATTCATTTCGTGATATCATGTTAAATTTCAAATAATCATACCATTGTGCTGCTTCTGCTATTGGTTCACTATTAATATGTAGGACTCTTGGCCAATTTGAGACCGTCAGTCAAAGAAGTATCCAATCACGAGTTACCCACTTGAGGCACCTCAAAATTCAGCACCCAACTAACAGGTGCCGTTTGCCAAAGTAGGCAGAGGATCATGGAGTCTATACTGAAGGTCATTGAACTCGCGAATTTTTCCGGTCTCTACCTACTGACGGAGGGCGACTGTCTGCGAGCTGATATCCGTGGACAGCGACCGAGGTGACGGGATGCGGACGGACGCACGGTTCGCCCGATGGTCACTCGGAATGCCGTTCCGTTGCGCAACGAGCAGCGACTTGTGCGCTTGTGCGTGTGTGCGTGCGCGGTGAGGGGGGTGAGAGGGGGCCGAGGAGTGGACGAAGGACGCAAACGAAACCCGAGGGGCCGAGAGACCAGGATTTCGGAAGATGGCGGAATTTTAAGTAAAAACTCCCCGATCAGAGACGATAGGTCGTAAATCCACGTCGATTCCAGCCCAGCTATATAGTTCTTTCCTGCTAACCTGAACACTCATACACAGAAATTATTATTTTTTATTCCTCCTCCTGTACTTTTACAAACCAGTTCCCAAGAAGTAGACTGCAATACTTCAAGAAAGATACTGTAACTTTTGCACAACACATGACTATGGTTACGTTTGCATGAAATGAAATATCCTTTTTATTTTTTCGAGATAATAAACCCTACTGAGTATTTCTTACAAAAAATGGAGCATAATTTTATATTTTAATAGGTGTTTCATTCAAGCATAAATTCTTTTAAACCACGGAAAAAAAGAATTTAAATTTAATAAAAGAAATTGGACTTTATTTTGTTTTATTGTGCTTATTAATACGCGCCGTTAATACTGGAAAAAAATATTCAGGGAACGGTTTGCAAATAGAATTAACTATTGGAGGTACTGGGTTAACAAAAAGCATATATAAATGCCCGTGGTAAAAATCTGAACCCGATATCGCAGTAATGCTGGGTTCCGATTCTTGCGCGGGCATTTGTGCTCTGTGTTGTCCCAGTACCTCCAATAGTTATAAAGTTATTTGTAAACCGTTTCCTGGATAGCTTTCCAGTATTATACTGCGCAAATTAACAAGCATGGTAAAACAATTAAAGTTCAATGATCGAATATTCTATTATCTTTTTCACAGATAAAAAAAATTTCTTGAATGAAACATCAGTTAAAATATAAAATTAGTGCTCAGTATTATCTCTAAAAACGTATTTCATACATGCAAATTTACCATAGCCACGTGTTGTACAAAGTTAAAATATCTTTCTTCTAATATTAATTACAAACTATTTCTTGGCAACTGGTTTCCAAAGGAATCTTTTGTAAAAGCACAGAAAAAAAAGGTTTTTGATTTCTGTGTATGCCCTTCGGGAGGCATACATTAACAAATAATAAGAAACATTAACTTAAATCGCCCTGTGTTTTTTTTTAGTTTTAAATTTATTTATTTCAGCAGTAAAATACATAGTTACAAAAGAACACAACAGCCAAGGAAAGTAGCACGCTCCAGCTGACTCAGCTCTTTCGTGTTCAAAAATAAATACATGATACAATAGAAACAACACAAAAGTACAAGAAATATCATCATTAAAAAAACAGCACAGCAAGTAAATAGTGATAGTATATCTCGCACTGGGAGTGGATGCCAGAACTCCGGAGTCCAGGATGTTCAGGCCAGCCGGGACTCGATGTAGTCTTGTTTACGACCTTGTCCTCTGACGGGTGGAGTTCAGTGGGTTTCCGACCACACGGATTCCAGGGATAATTACCGCCGTCGACGAAATGTAAACACGGCCGTGCTAACGGGGTCCGGTGACCCCACAGGATTTTTTACGAACCAGCCAACCGCGATGAACAGGGCGCGCCTTTTGGGGGAATATATATATATATATATATATATATATATATATATATATGCCAAGGGTCATCTGTCTGGAGTGTGGCCCGCGAACACGACTTCTGTGCACAAAAATCCCGCCGACGGAAACAAACAAGGTTATGCGGCGATAGGTAGAGACCGGAAAAATTCGCGGATTAATTTCGTGATATGTTAAATTTCAAATAATCATACCATTGTGATGCTTCTGCTATTGGTTCACTATTAATATGTAGCACTCTTGGCCAATTAGAGACCGTCAGTCAAAGAAGTATCCAATCACAAGTTACCCACTTGAGGCACCTCAAAATACAGCACCCAACTAACAGGCGCCGTTTGCCCAAGTAGGCAGAGGATCATGGGGTCCATCCTGAAGGTCATTGAACTCGCGAATTTTTCCAGTCTCTAGCGATAGGTCTTTAATCCGGCTCCCATGCTGGGACCACGGCCATGCAGAATTATCCACGTTGCCGGATTATCGACCTCCGGTGCAGTTGTAACGGATATACCAAAGAGAAAAAAAATTAATATGCAGTGAAGTGGTACTAAAAACAAGTTCAATAAGCTGTGCTACAGGAAAAAGAACATACGCATAAATAATTTTCTATACTTTTACAAAAGATTCCTTTGGAAACCAGTTGCCGAGAAATGGTTTGTAATACTACAAGAAAGATATTGTAAATTTGTACAACACATGGCATTGGTTATTTTTGCATATATGAAAAATGTTTTGTTTTTTCTCTCTCGAGATAATACTGAGTATATCTTACGAAAATTAAGGCATAATTTTAGATTTTAGTTGATGTGTCAACCAAGCAATTTTTTTTTTCAAACCATTGAAAAATATCGAATATTCAACAATTTGGCTTTATTTTGTTGTATCACGCTTATTAATTTTTCGCATTTAATACTGGAAAGCTATTCAGGGAACGGTTTACAAATAATTTTTAACTATTAGAGGTACTGGGACAAAACAAAGCATACATTCCCAGGTAAGAACCCGAACCTAGTACTACTGCTAACTCTATATTGTAGTGATACAGTTGTTTTCATGTAATTGGAAAAAATTACAAATATCTGTGATTTTACAAAAATATTTATGTTCCATTCACAAAAAAAAATTAATATTTATAGAAGACCGTTTATCGTCTTCTAAATACTTAGCATTACGGAAATGTACCCGTGAAATGTGAATTGTAACCCGGTTAAAAAAAAAACAGGAAACGCTTTATTGTAATAAAAACCGGCGGTAACGATAAACTGTGAGTGAATTAAAAACAATATATGTATATGCTGACAGCGTTGTAACGTGACATGGCGACCAAGTTCAACAGCCGGAGTGACTCTGGTGCCGGATTACAGAATATACCGAACCATCGAATTTCGGATCAAAGACCTTCTTACGGTATAAGGATGTCTCTCAAAATAAAACTAAAAAAATAGCCAGTCATGGAGACTGTCAACAGAAGTGAAAACTTAAAACTTTGTTTTAAATGTGTAATAATATGACATCATTTCTACGTCAAATGTACGTAAGAAAATGATTTTGGTATTATATCAGTACGATGGCAGCATGATATAATTTATCCTTACATCATTTTTTAGTCAAAACAGATATCAGCGGTATGTCAAAATTACGTAAAAATTCATTACCTAGCTATGATTTACCAGTGGTGTCCGACCTAGGTCATGTATTCACGTGGTCAAATTAACTTCACTTACTGCTACTACATGTCGGTGATGCGAACTCACAAGATTTTACCCATTCAAAAAAGAGTCCAACACGCACATGATACAGTCGAGTATATGCAATGTATTAGTGTATATATGCGTATATGCGTATACATGTACACAGGCCGCTGCGATTCGCCAGTCTGGCACAACACGTCACTAGCATGTCGGTGACGTGAACCCATAAGTTTTTCCCCTACCAAAAATCGCTCAACGCGGCTAAAGAAGTTTTCACTTCAAAAAAAAAAATATTAATAGTACGGCCGATTTGTCTGTGTCAAATTTACGAAATTGTCAAATGTGTTATATTTAAGAGTTCATGTTGGTTTTAAAAACTGTCAACTGCAGTTAAAAAACAGCCTAATGGTGGCTGACTCAAAATATTGTTACAAAAGCTGGAGTTTGTTGGGAAGGGAGGGTTGGGGTGGGGGGGGGGAGAGAAGGGGGTCGTCAGGGATAGCCTAATTATTTTCAAACAGTTATATAGTTTTAAAATTTCGCGCTGCAAATCGAATAATTCGATAGTCGACGTAGCTGCTGCTGCGGCGGTGAAATTCTAGCGGCGGGTGTGGAAACTACGTGTGATTCGAATCAAATAAATATACTTGAAAAAACAGCTTGCGGACATGTACCACGCACGGCTTCATTAAAAAAATTGGTTGTCTGTAAAGTCGGTTTACGGACGATAGTTTAACGTGACAACGTCATAACAAAACATTGATGAAATGATTGCACACTTTTATGAATCAAATCGAATCGTTTTTATTGAATTATCACTATTTGGTATGAATACAAAGAAGTGAAGTGAAATCTACAATTTAATTTATAAATTTACTTTTATTTGCACTCTTTAATTCAAATATGTTTATTACATTAACGAACAGATTATTTTAACTGTAACCTTTATACATGTTTGCTATTTAACTTCTTCCAGTCTGTGTTATTCTGTTCAGGATAGGACGATGATAGGAAAATTAGGAAACGAATGGGAGTGTTTCAAGTTTAATGTGCCTCGAAAAAGTCAAATCGATGGTTGTTCCAATCGAGTGGAATAGAGATAGATGCGGCGCAAGCGTACAATGAGCGTAACGGGACAATGAGTCATCCTTTTTCGTGCGTGCAGCCGGCGTTCATCGATTTATTAGACGTTGTCACGTCAAAAAAAAAAAGATTCAACGTAAAATTTCGCGTGTCCGAGTTTCGTATTGCACCAAAGTACATTTTGCACCGCGAGAACACGTGAATTCGCTCGTCACCGAGGTGAAGATGTGACTTGTGACACATCTCCGCCGGCCGGGAGCAACTCGAAATGGACGCGTCAATAAGACGGCGCGGGACTTTCCAGCGCTCCGCCGTCCGGAAGTTCGTCGGTGAAAGTTCGGTTGTTTGTCTCCTCTGCCGGGCTGCGCTGTTATCTGCCTGCAGTTCGCCCGGTGCAGCTGATACCGCCTCCGAAGGCAGGAGTGAGAGTTCTCAACGCTGCTTCCCGGTGGAGAACATCAACACCGATCAACATCTCAAGCGAGAAAGAAAGGAACCGAAAGAAACCATATTCTCATGCCATAACAATTTCCTTTAGGTAGAGACCGGAAAAATTCGCGAATTCATTTCGCGATAGGCTAAAATACAAATAGTTATACCTCAGTGCTGCCTCTGCTATTGGCTCGCAACTCACCTGGATGACTCTGGAGCCAATGAGAAACACCCAACCAACGCTTTATCGAATCACAGGCTGCTACGTTGGGGCGTCTCACAAGACAGCAGCCAATGGGTGGGTGACATTTGACAGAGAGTACGTATAACTAATGGAGTTCATCCTACAAGTCATTCAACCCGCGAATTTTTCCGGTCCCTACCTATAGGATATTTTTAAAACTAATCTTTTTTTTTTTCAGGCGTAGTATATAATTTTATAGGATACATAGAGTCAATAGCGGCTGGATGCTATAAATAGTTTACCCAATTAAATTATTGGCGTTTAGTATCAAAATTAATTTTTGGAGAATGACTATAACCAAGGGTGAAAATCTGTAGGATTCACAAGGAGTGAACACGGAAATTCTCAGGGTGGAGTTTGGTGGAGGGGGGGGGGGTGGAGTTGGGGTGGTTTAGATCCGATAACTTCATTTGTTGAGAGTTTTACATCATGTCAGGAGTTCTTCAGACAACCTGCGGCCCCAATCACTGACGGAAACAAACAGGCAAACCTATTTGGATTCCAGCCTCTAGTCAAAATGAGTCCGCCAATTTTTCCCGGTCTCTATACGTTATATTTAAAGTCAACCACTCATCTCTAAAAAAAACATGGTAATCATTAGGAGCAGGCATTTTTCGCGAATACATTTGAACGTCTATTAGACTGCAACAAGGTATACCCGCACCAGAAATTTCTTTCTTGTAATTGGCGGCCGTCTGCGAGAGAAGTCGTTGCCTTACTTATTTGACCGAGTCACTCAGGACAGCGTTTGCTACCGCGCTGAATTACTGTGATTGCTGTTGTAACAATCGACTGCGCCTGAAAGAAATTCACCCAATCTCAAAACACAGAGGATGCTACAGTGTTTTAACTTATAACTAGAGACCTGCAAAATTCGCGGATTTAATGACCTCCAGGATAGACTCTACTACACTCTACACACTCGGGTAAATGCCATCTGTTCATTGGCTGCTGACTTGTGAGTCGTCTCGACCGAGTGTCTGTGATTCGAAACTTCTTTGAGTGAGGGTCTCTAATTGGCCCTCATTACTCCAGATTAACAGTGAACCAATTGCAGAAGCAGCGCTAAGGCATAATTATTTGAATTATAGCATATCACGAAATGAATCCGCGAATTTTGCAGGTCTCTACTTATAACTAGAGACCTGCAAAATTCGCGGATTCATTGACCTCTAGGATAGACTCCACAGTCCTTTAAATACTCGCGGAAATGACACCTGTTCATTGGCTACTGACGCGTGAGACGTCTCAACTAGGCTGTCGGTAATTCGGCACTTTCTTGGTTTAGTGTTTCCCATTGGCTCACAGTTCCCCGGATAAAATGTGGGCCAATTGCAGAAGCGGTACGAAGGTATAGTTTTTTTGATGCTAGCCTATCGCGATATAAATCCGCGAATTTCGCATGTCTCTACTTATAACTAATCTCGGAATCTTTTCGCGAAATATGCATGGCCCTAGTGATCATCCACCAGTTTGTAAGATCGAATGAGTAGGTTTATCAAAATATCATTACATAATGCGTTACTGAAAGGTTTAGTACATATGAATTATTTTTTTTGGGGGGGGGGGGGGGGTGTTTGTAAAGGGGAAAACAAACGACGGTGTTAATTTTCTGATGGGGAAATTTTGGGAGACTTCACGTGTTATAACGATTTCCGACAAGACCTGGCAACGCTGCTGTCTAGTTTTTTTTTAGGACAGCGACAGGAAGCAGTTAGGCCCGCTGCTTCGGGAGTGTGGACCCGTGTCGCGACAGGCAGCTCTTCGCGAGAGTTGCTGGTGCGGTGGAGATACCTCAGCGGACCCCACAGGACCGGCCGGAATGTGTTCACGTTACAACGCGGCGGTCTGGAGTTCTCGACTGTACCGCACGGAAACATTTAATGAGTAGGGGCGCGCACATTTCGCAATAAGTAGAGACCTGCAAAATTCGCGGATTCATTCGGTGATAGTCTAGAATTAAACACATATACCTCTTAGATAATTTTGCTACTGGCTTACTGTTCATCTGGACGAATCTCCACCAGTTATAAACCCCTCAACCAAAGAAGGATCGAATCACAGACAAACCAGCTGAGACGACTTACAAGTCGGCAGCCAATGAACTAACGTTATTTGCCAGAGTGTAAAGGGGTATGTGCAGTCTATCCTGAAGGCCATCGAAACCGCGAAATTTGCAGGTCTCTAGCGATAAGATTCCGAGACTTGCCGAAAGTTAAAACACCTGTAACATGACCTGTGTTTCGTGATTGGGTTGAGTTTATTTCAGGTACATATCGATTTGTTACAACACCAATCACTGCTATCCAGTGCGGAAGCTAACGCGTCCTGAGTGGCTCGGTCAAATAAGGCAGAGACTTCTCTCGCAGACAGCCGCCAATCACAAGGGAGAAACCGCCAGCGCGGGTGTACCTTGTTTCAGTATAATAGACGTTGAGACATTTTCGCGAAAAATGCCTGCCCCTATCAATGAGTCATTTTTTAGAGCAAAAATAGGGACGTAGTTTTAAAACGCCATCGTGTATTCGAACCTTGTATTCTCTCGACGGACCTCCTATAACTCGACGCAAAACAAAAAAAAAATCTAAAAAAGTAATTCACACGGCAGGAATATAGTTCATCTTTAGTATCACCGCTGCGTTTTATTTTTCAAGTTGACTTAAAAAAAAAATATTGAAACCATTTAACTAAATAAATACGGTTGTTTTCCAATTATTCATGTCAAGTTTGAATTTGTTAGCGGAGTTTTTAGGACAACGCCCACACAGAAACAGGTCTGCGTCATTTTGTCTTCCTCTCTCTTCCACTCTCTATCGTTCTCCGTCCTTCGCAGCTTCGAAGGTTTATTGGCCGCGTAATATTAGCCCGGGTCACCGAACTCCGCGGCCTTCCCGAATAAAACTAACGCACGGAATGGAATCGCGTGTCCTCGAGACTAACTTCGGACAGAAGGAATACGGATCGAAACGGGGTCCACGACGAAGCTAGGCGGCGCAGCGGTAAGGCCCGTCCAACAATGGCGCGGAAACGGAGACGGATCACGTAAACGCAGTCGGATCTCACGGGAACAGTCGTGTCCACAATGACACGCAGTCGGAGACGGACCCGTAAGTATTAGCTCTGCAATTCTGAGCTCCGTGCAACAAATAGGAGCAGAGTGCTTGGCTGCGATGGTAGCCATGTTTGTTTATGATACAAATAAGTAGAGACCTGTAAAATTCGCGGATTCATTTCGCGATAGGATAGAGTCCAAATACTTTTGACATTATTTTGCTTCAGTGATTGGGCCACACTTTATCTGAAGGACTCTGGGCCAATGAAAAATCTTTAACAGAAGAATTAGCGAATCACGATCATTCCAGTCAACAGGTGTTACGAGTCGGTAACCAATCAGCAGATGTAATTTGCACGAGTGCATCGAGGATCATGGAGTCTATCCTTTAGGGATTTGAAATCGCGAATTTTACAGGTCTCTATAAATAAGTTAAAAAAATTGTTTCAAGAACAAGAATATCTCGTGTTCTACTATTAGTTTGTCGTCTATTATAATTAGTTATGTAAATTGTAGTCATGCTGTGGTTTCAAACCATATATATTTAATTAACTAATATTTCGATAATTTGAAATTAAATCTCATTGTTTGTCATTTGTTACGTTTCGGTACACTGTGGAAGCAGCAGACGCGATGGTTAAATGTTCCGGGAGTTCCGTTTCCGTTTATCTGTAGAACAGGCCCAAGGCCGCGTTTATTAAGTATGCAAGAAACACATGACGCAAAACGTACAAATGATGACGCTAATTAATATATTTTATTTCTGCAACGGATGCTTGACGCTGCAGCCACTGAAAGTAGAATTAGGGTGACATTTTGGCGGGAGTTGGGAACGGTTTATATTTATCTATCACGTTGTAGCAAGAAATAGGTTATTTTTGCTTTAAAAATAAGTAATCGCAACTAAGTAAGTACGCCTATCGATGAATGGGAATTACAAAAATTACCACAATATGTTTTGGGGTTAAGTTCTGCACTAAAATTTGCACATAACTTACAATAACGCAAATTCATTTTACTTGTTAAAAAAAAAACATTTTACAGGCTGCTGGTTAATTGTGAACATATTTCTCACAGGTCCACTTTGATCTTGGATAACCCTTTGCGAAACATTAAGCCCTCTTAAGTCACACCCAGCTTCTCAAATAATGGCTTTGAACCCTAAAATAGTTTTAGGTCCCAAACTTGGTCCAATGGATACAGCTAATGTTTTCCAAGCAAAGGCGCCATTCCGTAGGGTTCGAGGAGAAAAAGGGGGTTGAAAAGAGGGTGCAGAAGATATTGGTGAGGGTTTGCGCGTGTGGGTAACCGACACCAGGTGGTATAGGCCTGTAATTAAAAAAAAAAAAGAAGCTTTTCTTAAAAATAGTTTTGTCGTTATTATTACGTTCATCATCCCCATTTCACAGTTACCATTGTCTACACAATGAGGATATATATATTTTTTTAATTTTCTGCCCTGGGGGAGGGGGGACGATTGGGGGTTACCTATGCTTCTGAGGATTCCAGGATACACTCTCTCATCTTATTCTCTCCCGCTTTCACTCTTTCTTTTTTACAACGCAGCAACCTTAGATCCTTAATTGGCTTTATTAGGGACACTCACTACACTAGCTTCGTTTCAAACGACTTTTTTTTCTCTCTCTCTCTCTCTCTCTCTCTCTCTGTCTCTCTCCCGATAGCATTGAACTGCTCGTCTCTCACGATTTGTTTTCTTTTCTTTCTTTTTTTTTATCATCCTTCTGCGTGCGTGCGTCGCTTCGTGTCCAACGAAGACTCTTTAGAAGAAGAAGAAGGAAAAAAAGAACGTGTGGTGGTGGTGGCACGAGGTGAGGGGGGGAGGGGGGGTAAGAAGTTGTAAACACCGCCTCCGTGGATCCCGACGTGAGTGTCAGGCGACGGAGCGAAGATTGGGCGGCTCGTGCCCAGGTCACACGTCGCTGTGCCTGCTGCGGCATTGTCCGCGCTGGAGACGAGGAGAGCACGATCAGCAGACCGGAGTTGGTGCTCAATTCCGTCCAGACGAGCACTCGCACGAAGGGGGGCAAAGAAAAAAAACTATACCGGAGAATATGGAAAAACAGAAACTTTCAATTTCAGACAGTCGCTGGTATCATGAAGTTTGTGTTGGAGCTGTCGGTCAGAAAATGTTTGTTTGTGGGAAATGCATTTGATGCCTATGGAAACTCGTGTTTCTGTTTATTTTTTGAACATGGTCTTAGTGGACATTTTATTTAGTAGGAAACATTTTTACGCGAAAGATTGCCTAAAGGGACTTGCAGATAACTTCGAAGCACAATTTATGTTATTTAACAGCTCATTTACTCCAGAATTAAATATGATTTAAACGACTCAAATAGCCCCTTGCGAAACCCAAATAGCCCCACATATTCTATTATTGACATATTTTACAATGGGTTTGACTTTTATTTCTGTAGTATGCATTTTGATAAGATACAACTTCTATAGTTGAGATACATGTAATTCAATAAGTGCAATTACAATGTTTAACAAAAATATTTTTTTTAAATCGTTTTAAGATGTAAAATTTTTAATTTTAATGTTAGGGTACTCAAATAGCCCCACCCTACCCTAATATCATAAATTATTTTATTTCCTATGTTTAAAAGTTGCAGTCTCAAACCATAAGGGTAGCAGTTACCTACTGAGGTTCTTGGAAATCCTCCTGCCAACCAGAAGATAGAGGCCGCTGATTGGCCCAGCTCCGATTGGCCAAACCAACCAACCTCCCCTCCTCTTTACATATAATACTCATGAACTTATTGTAGTGTCATCGGGTCTACAGCAAAAGAATGAGAGCTTCTTTGAGGGTCGCGGCGCAATATTCTCTTCGATTCACACTGCACATGTTAGACATAGCATGTGACACTAACACACGGTAGGCATAGCAACGATCAACACAGCACAAACGCCGAAAACCTTTTTGTGTGGTCCGTTGAACGACTTGAAGAGAGACTCAGTAAACAAACACTTTTTCTTTTAGAAAACTAACATTTTGTTGAAAAGGGCCAGGACCCATTCCCCTGCGGGAAGGGGGGGGGGGTTGTTGACCCACCGACATTCGACTTTGTAATTCTCCTTGAAGTGTGCACCACAAAAACAAATTTCAGTGTCCCGAAAATTTGGGGGGGGGGGGGGGGGGAAGTTGACGTGTAAATCTATAAATTTTAAATTTTAAATAAATATTCCTCTTCCATTTATTTTTTAAAAAAAGTCATAGTGTAGTTACGAACACTTGCATGACTAGAGACTGGAAAAATTCGCGAGTTCAATGACCTTCAGGATAGACTCCATGATACTCTGCCTACTTAGGCAAACGGCGGCTGTTAGTTGGGTGCTGAATTTTGAGGTGCCTCAAGTGGGTAACTTGTGATTGGATACTTCTTTGACTGACGGTCTCTAATTGGCCAAGAGTCCTACATATTAATAGTGAACCAATAGCAGAAGCAGCACAATGGTATGATTATTTTAAATTTAACTTATCACGAAATGAATCCGCGAATTTTTCCGGTCTCTATGCATGACCTTTTATAGCTCGTAAATAACGTTCAAATGATACCTGGTGAGGAAATTTTTTTTTCATCCGACGACAAATTCAAAAGAGCTATTGAGATTGATTCGCGGGAGAAACCATTGATTGACGGTAGTGACAAGAGAATGGAATACGAAACTCATGCTGGAATCACAATGGCGAGATGGCAGCGACGCCAATCACGCACGACACATCCATGACGTCAGCGTCAAAATGGCGGACGTGGCAGATTTACCCCATTGCGTCGTGGGCGCGGCGTTAAGGTGGTTTTACGGTTGAGATTAAGAATTAAAAATTAATCGTGTAGTTAACATATGACTCTATGTGAACTAGTGGGATAGTTTATTATATGATGGGTCGTGTTGCAAAATTTTATGTTGACATGTGTTTTTTAATCTTTACTGAAATGCGTGTCAGAATTTTGCTTTCGAAAGATGTTCAAACTGGTGCATTGGTAATTAATTATATTATTATTGTATTTTTAAAGCTTTGTTTACTAAATTTTTCTGAGTAATTTCTGAAATGTGTTTACGCACAGTAATTTTAAAAATTGAATGTAAAATTTGAATTAAACAAATTACTCTTTCACACATATCTAAATTTTCTGGGACAGAAAAGTTAATGTAGAATTACAGATAGGTATTTGTACGGTCGATTTTGACATTTACATGAAAACAACTGTATCACTACAAAATTGTGTCAGCAGTAACATTGGGTTCGGAGGATTCTTACCCGGGAATGTATGCTTTGTGTTGCCCCAGTACCTCCAATAGTTAAAGATATTTGTAAATACCTTCTAGTATTAACTGAGCACATTAATAAGCAAAGGTAAAACTAAATAAAGTTAAGTCACTGAATATTCGACTATCTTTAAAACAAATTTTTGGTTGAATGAAACTTAAATTAAAATTAAAAAAAACTGTATGCCAACTGGCGAAATAAATTATCCCTAAAAAAGTATTTCATATACATGCAAAAATAACCATAGTCGTGTGTTTTAAAAATTAACAATAACTTTCGTGTAGTAATTACAAACTATTTCTTGGCAACTTGTTTCCAAAGTACAGAACAATTTTCAATATAAGAAACGTTTTTTTTTTTTTTTTTTTTTTTTTTTGTTGTCGCTCAGGTAAAAACCGTGTGTTTCACGAATCACCCGACATTTGCCTGTCGTTCGCCAACTTCGCATTGCGCCGTCGCGGTATTGTGATTCCAGCATCAGCGTGTTACACGAAAATGATCCTTACAGGTTTGCTCAGAGCTCAGCTCCGAGCAAAGGTCGTCATCAGCAGGGAGAAGGCTCGAATAACGCTCGAATAACAGAAGGAATAAAATGTTTTATTTTGTCGGAAGAACAATAGCCGATGAGCAAACGAAAACGCCAAGGTTTAAAACAAGACTATTCCGTCCATAGTCCATGCACACAGGTCAATGAACCCGTGAATTGTTTTAAGTTGTAGTGATTATCGTCTAGCGACAGCGGTTTAACCGTTTCTTTTCACATTCTCACTTTTTATTTTGTAATTTCTTACATTCTCGTAACGTACTTTTAACATGTAATTTTATTTATAAAATTGCAATATTTAGTTACACTCGAAACTTAGTTTGTGAAACAACCATGTAAAGGGTAGAATGTTGAAACACCACAGATAATTTTTTTTTTTCCACTTTTGTTGTTCATCGATAGATGGAAATAGAGAAGTCTGAGACAATGTTTAATCGCAACTTTAAAACATCGGAAAATTAGAAAAGTGGTTCCATTTTTGTGCGATGGCGCTGCTGACTCTAGTATTTTTGCAGTAACAATTGCATCCATGGCTACGAAACGTCCGCTAGAATGCGATGGAGCCAGTTTCTAGCCTCGCGCAGGGCACCGTTTGATAAAAAAAAAACTGTTGCCGATTCGTTTCCTTGCAGGGATTCTGTTTGGTCACGTTCTGGAAAAATTGCCCGCGAGGTAGGGCGGAACTACTGTAGTCCGTCGCCTCTGTCCGACATCCGTCCGCCGACGCCACGCAGCCAGCCGAGCGATTTACAAAATGACTCCGTGTTTCAGTCAAGATATCTTCCCAAACAAGTATTATCAACGTGTTTTTTTTCCTCAGAGACTTATTTCGATTTTATTTACTATTTATGTCGTGTTTTTTATTTTAAGTATTGACGTATTAGCAAACCCTCGGAAAAATTCAGTGTCATGATTGAATTCTTTTTACATGAGCTTTAAGAACAGCAATGTTACTATTCAAAACATCTGAACGACCTAATGCAAACAAACAACACAGTCCTGTTTTCTGGTAACGATTGACTGCCGCGCGCAAAAACCACAGAAGTAATCCCATCGGTCCGTCCGTGAAAAGTGTGAGTATGCCAGATTTTTGAAAAGGCCGACGGATAAAAATTTTTTTCGAGCCCTCCGATTGGCTCCAGGTCACGTGACGGACGGACGGAGGCGACGAGCCTCTTAGGTCATGGCTGTGTCCCAACAAGGCAGTGCTTGTTTTCTTCACGGGGACGCACCACAACGCCGAAATACCACAACGCCGAAAAATGTCATTGCAGGACTGCCACAAAGTTTAGGTTAGACTAGGTTAGGTTAGACTAGGTTAGGTAAGGCTAGGCTAGTATAGGCTAGGTTAGGTTAGGTTAGGTTTGATTGTGGTATTTCGGCGTAAAGGTACATTTAAGAAACACACGCAAATTCATTCAGTTGTTATTTCGGCGTAGTGGTACACATCAGTTTTCTAGCTGTCGGCGTTGTGGTCGATTTTGACATTCGGCGTTATGGTATTTCGGCGTTGTGGTGACGACCCCTTGTTCGCTACCTCGCCCGAACGTCTTGGAAAACCGCCCTTAGCTTCGTGCTCCCGAGCTGCGGCAGCGCAGAGACCTTCGGCTGCCGACGTGATTGGCCGTCGTGTTTGCGTGTTGTCATTGGCTAACAAGGAAACAGGGGAACACACGACGGTGATGCTGGGAAGGGGCGGAGGGGTGGAGGGGAGCTCAAGTAGGGGGTTCACTTAAACGATGGTTTCCCTCGTGTTTGCATGGCGGTTGAAGCCACATGGTGGTGGGGGGGGGGGGGGGGGGCGAGTGCCGCACGCTCGTGTAACACGGGGCGTGAGGAAGCTGTCCGTGTAGCTCCGGCTCTGTGTATCTGCTGTTTCCTCGCTCACTGAACAGGAACAGCGACGCACGAAAGCTTTGTTCACAGAGAGCGTCGGGGTTTGCTTCATATTTTTTTATTATCCTCTATATATATATATATATATATATATATATATATATATATATATATATATATATATATATACACACACACACTTCATTTACTAACAACTACATGGAACTGAATTTTCTAATTAATTTTGGACCAGAAAAAAATTCACGGTAGGATGAAATTCAAACAGTTATAACTTTGAGCTTCTTTTTTGATCGGCTCATAGTTATGTGGATAACTCTAAGCCAATAAGGAACCTAGCACCACAGAAGTATCGAATCACAGGCTACCAGGTACATTAAGTCTCTTACAGGGTAAGCTAATAAACAAGTGACGTATTCAGAGAGGACTGTGGAGCCTAAATTAAAAGTTGATTGAACTCCTGAAATTTCTCAGTCCCTGGCCATTCTTTGCTAGTGCTGTCGGAAAATCGCAAGCTAACTCAACTTCGGCGGAAGAAAACAATAGGTTCGCATTGGGACTTAAAAAAATCATAGAGTTTAATGACGTCTAGGTCATACTCCACAGGTCTGCACAAACAGAATATGTGTGTTACTTGTTCATTGGCTGCTCACAAAAGAGACGTATTAATCCGTGAACCTTCCAAAAAAAATAGAATGCAATCCAGATAAATATTTTTTTATGAATAAGAAGAAATTACTTTTAGTTTATTTGCCCAGGACCCTTTTTAATGCTCCAAGTATTGCATTCTACTCTATCTGAATTGCTTTAAAAATAATGAATTTAGCTTTCTGATAATATTTTAATTTTTTTTTAGGTTAATAATCTTGAATTATGTTTATGAGGTTAGTTATCATCAATAATTCTTTCTATATTGGATATTCTACGACCGGATTTCCTTAAGCAGGGTTTTGCAATAATGTTCTATGTTTTAGGAAAGAAGTCTCTGACTTCCATATCTGGTACTGTTTTTATTATTTTTTTTTGTGATTAGTTGAAAGGCACCGGTTCCCTCCACTCCCCCAACTGAATCTACCCCTATGTATTTTCGGGCAAATAACGCCAGCTCCTGGATTGTGTGTCGTCTCAGCTGGTTTAGGGTATCTCATTGGCCCAGAGTCGCCAAAATGAACAGTGAGCTAATAGCTAATAGGTAAAACAGCTTAAAGGTACACGCGTTTGTATTTTAGCCTATCGTGAAATAATGAATCCGCGGAATTTTTCCGGTCTCCACCAATGAGCGTTTTTAAGAATCTACACTGGATGTTTCGTGTCTAAAAAAACTATTCTGAAACACCCAATAAGCAATTTTCACTCTTTAAAAAATACAATTTAATCAAGTAGTATTTTCTTCTTCTGAAGCTCTGGCACCGTATGTGTAGGGGCATGTATATTTCGCGAAAGGATTCCGAGAGTATATTTAAGTTAAGACACTGTAGCATCGTCAGTGTTTCGTAATTGGGTGAGTTTAGTTTATGTACATGTCGGTTGTTACAACACCGATCACAGTGATTCAGTGCGGAAGCAAACGCGTTCTAAATCGCCCGGTCAACATAAAAGCAACGACTTCTCTCGCAGACGGCCGCCAATCACAAGGGAGAAACCGCTGGTGCGGTTGTTGCAGTCCGATAGACGCGAGAAACGCCTGCCCCTACAGAACGTGTGTTCTAAGACGTCTCACACAAATCAGACGGTCAATAGAAAGGTTGGTTTTATCCGAACTATGTATAGGTAGAGACCGGAAAAATTCGCGGATTCATTTCGAGATATGTTAAATTTAAAATAATCATACCATTGTGCTGCTTCTGCTATTGGTTCACTGTTAATATGTAGGACTCTTGGCCAATTAGAGACCGTCAGTCAAAGAAGTATCCAATCACAAGTTACCCAGTTGAGACACCTCAAAATACAGCACCCAACCAACAGGCTCCGTTTGCCCCAGTAGGCAGAGGATCATGGAGTCTATCCTGAAGGTCATTGAACTCGCGAATTTTTCCAGTCTCTATGTAGGCCTATAGGTGACTGCGGAGTCCATCCCGGAGGTTTGAGAATCTGGGTAATCTATGCAAGTCTCTGGTTGTCATCGTCAGCACACGTGGGTGGAGTGGGGACGCTGATGATGATGATGATTAGAGCCACGGGAATTTCGCGCAATCATTTAGTCGCAAGCTAGAATGCAAACCTCCACACTGTCGCACTATGTTCATGATTGGACCGGCAGTTATCTGGAAACGCCCCTCTACGACCGTGAGCCAACGACAACCAGCTAGGAGAGAAGTATAAGCGAATCAGGTAGTGCCAAATAACAAGGATAAAAATATGTTCTCGCTAAGAAATCAACCAATGGGAAAGTAAACGTGGGTCGAGCACACCTATAACTTTTGAATTCTATCCTGAGGCCAGAGGAATCCGCGAAATTTCCGGGACTCTAATGATGATTAGAGACCCGTGAATTTCGCGGGTTCATTTCGTGTTATGCTAAAATTCAAATAATTATACCTTAGTGCTGCTTCTGTCATCGGTTCTCTGTTAATCTGGAGGACTGAGGGCCAATTAGAGACCCTCACTCATAGAAATGTCGAATCACAGGCCACCCAGTCGAGACGACTCACAAGTCAACAGCCAATGAACAGTTGGCGTTTGCCCGAGTGTGTAGAGGATATTTGAGTCTATCCTGGAGGTCATTGAATCCGCAAAATACACGGGTCTCTAATGATGACGACACCAGAGCGAGGAGTTGGCGGAGCTGACCTCCGCGGACCTCAGTGAGGCGACATCCGCGACCTACCGAAGAGGGCGTCCCCGCTCGACGCCTTATCTCCCCGCGTGGAACACATCAGTCCCCGCGGCAGTTGCATCAGCCGGCGGGCAGAACCATCCACTCATTTCAATCAGTTCCCTTGAATTTGAATCAGTTTGTTCGGAAGATTCGACAGTGGGATCCGGCATATCTCAAGGGTCACAACTAGAGACCGGAAAAAAATTCGCGAATTCATTTCGCGATAGGCTAAAATACAAATAGTTATATCTCGAAGCTGCCTCTGGTATTGGCCCACAACTCTGGGCCAATGAGAAACACCCAACCAACGCTTTATCGAATCACAGGCTGCTAAGTTGGGGCGTCTCGCAAGACAGCAGCCAATGGGTCGGTGAAATTTGACCGAGAGTACGTATAACTATGGAGTTCATCCTACAGGTCATTGAACCCGCGAATTTTTCCGGTCCCTAGTCACAACTATGTGCAGGCATTTTTTTTCGCGAAAAACAAAAAACCTGAACGCCTATTGGACTGAAACAAGGTACACCCGCGCTGGCGGTTTCTTCCTTGTGATTGGCGGCTGTCTGCGAGAGAAGTCTCTGCCTTATTTGACCGAGCCACTCAGGACGCGTTTTCTTCCGCACTGAATAGCAGTGATTGGTGTCGTAACGAATCGATATGTAGTAACTGAAATAAACTCACCCAATCACGAAACACAGACGATGCTACAATGTTTTAACTTTAAGCTGGTCTCGGAATCTTTCACCTAGTCATAACTAAGAGACCGGAAAATTTCGCGGATTATTTTCGCGATAGGCCAGAATTAAAAATCATATATACCTTTGAGATGCTTCTGAAATTGACTCGCAGTCTATCTGGACGACTCTAGGCCAATGAGTAAACCATAATAAATAAATTAATAAAAGTGTTTAATCATAGGCTCTCTAGTTGTTGCGTCTCACAAGTCAGCAGCCAATGAACAGGCGGTACTCGTGCTACAACACGCAGATAACTGTAGAGTCTATCCTGGAGGTCATTGAAACCGCGAATTTTTTCGATCTCTAGTCATAATTAGTAGAGACCTGAAAAATACGCGGGTTCATTTCGTGTTATGCTAAAATTCATATAATTATACCTAAGTGCAGCTTCTGTCATTGGTTCACTGTTAATCTGGAGGACTGAGGGCCAATTAGAGACCCTCACTGATAGAAGTGTCGAATCACAGGCCACCCAGTCGAGATGACTCACAAGTCAACAGCCAATGAACAGTTGGCATTTGCCCGAGTGTGTAGAGGATATTGGAGTCTATCCTGGAGGTCATTGAACCCGCAAATTTTTCCGGTCTCTAATAATTAGAGTCTGGAAAAATTCGCTGGTTCATTGACCTCCAGGATAAGACTCTACAGTTATCTGCATACTCGGAGCAAATTTCACCTGTATGTACCTATTTTCCCGGTCCCTGGTAACGTGAAGTACGCTCGCTAGCTCAGCTTTTGTTGATACCCAGTTGGACGATGACCCGCGGACGGGTAGAGTGTCTCACTTCTTTGCGCAGGAGGAAGGGGTTTTTTTGTTTTCGAGCTAACCCGGCCTGGTTCCCATGATTCGCGCGCGCTTGTGGAATTACGATGACGTGTCCGGTCTCGCGCATATATGCGGGAGGTTGTGTTCTCGCACGTTCGCTACCGCGCGCGAACGACCTGCGGCAAATGTGTGAAGGAACAACTCGAAGAAATAACGTCCGCGTTTTCTCTATTGTGTTTTGTCCTGCTGATTCGGCAAAAAAATCCCCCCACCACTCCTCCCCCCCGCGAAAAAAAAAACGCGCAGCCAAGCACACACCGGGTGCTTTCATGGAGGAAAACACCTTCAAGAAGCTTTTAAAAAAAATTAAACTAGATTATATGAAAGTTTTTTTTTTTTCAACCTCGGCCCGTAATTACCACCGAAGGGGGACGCACCGCAACGCCGAAATGCCAAATTGACCGCAACGTCGACACCTAGAAAACTGCTGTGTACCACAACGTCGAATTACCACAAAACGCCGAAATACACTAACGCCGAAAAATGCGATTGCAGGACTGCCACAAAGGTTAGGTTAGGTTAGACTAGGTTAGGTTAGACTAGGTTAGGTTAGACTAGGTTAGTTTAGGTTCGGTTATATTACGCTAGGTTAGGTTAGGTAAGGTTAGGTTTGATTGTGGTATTTCGGCGTTAAGGCACATTTAAGAAACACATACAAATTCATTCAGTTGTTATTTCGGCGTTGTGGTACACAGCAGTTTTCTAGCTGTCGGCGTTGTGGTAAATTTTGACATTCGGCGTTATAGTATTTCGGCGTTGTGGTAACGACCCACCACGAAGCAGCAATGAGCGCGTGTTTATCGTAAGTATGCAAGAAGCATAGAGTTTTCTTTGAACAGTGTAAGAAGAAATCTGCCATGCTTACAGATGTGTGTAGGATAATTTTCTGGAAAAACTTAACTACTTTTTTTCAGAAACATTTCCTTTTTTTTCTATTACACAAAAAAAATATGTATTTTATGGTAAGTTGATATCGTTATACCATAATTCAATTACTTCAGATTAGTAGGTGCTGTTTAAAAAACAATTTTTTTATTCCTATCAGTTGGTAGAGGGTACTCTTAAATGGTAAGTGAACAATAGGGTGGTAAATAAAGACAATTAAAATTAATGTTTTATTTTGTTCTGTTTGTACGAAAGTTTTTGATAATTACGAAATCATGGAAACTGAGTTGAAGTCGAAATGTAGCGACCAGCACTTTGAATTATATAGTAATAACCATTTAATACTTTCCTTTCCCATTAATGTCAATAATTTTTCTCATAAAGCTAGACAAACAAGGGAAACAATAAAAGCGGGGCTCTGGGTGGTTTCCCAGCTTTCCCTGGCCACAAAGCAAGGAAAATAAAGTCGCAACTCATTGCTATAACTAACGTTCTTATTTTCTTTGGAAGTCAACGGACTGTCGGTATTTATAAGCAACCTAACAACCTAAAAGTCGTTAAATTATCGAGAGTAAATGTTGGCAATCTTTATTTTTTTTTGTGTGTGGTCGTTAGTTGCTGGGAATATTCACCATAAATGATTATCTTTCTTGTATTGCGGAACAACCCCAAAACACTATGTTAAAATGATTTATAGCCTATATATTTTTTCAAAAATTAAAAATAGCATAGTTTCAAAATCATAACTTCAGTTTTTATTGCAAAAAATACAGACGTGCACATGCCTGCACATGGCAGCTATGCTTATTTCACTGCTGCCAAGATAATTCTACACTGTCAAAAATAATTCAATGTATAATATTTTGCCATTTTAATTGATTAACTTCAGTACCCGGCGTTTCCCGGACTTAACACAGTGTGATATATTGTCCGCGGGGTTAAGCAAAATGGATATGACGGCGCGGTGGAAATGACACACAATTGCTGTTTGCATGTCTATGACCTATGATTTTCTGTTCACCCATGGCAATCGGTTGAACGGTGTAGAAGTTGATGCGCTGCAGCGCCAACTAGCGGCGAGTTACAAAAAAAATGGATAGCAAACTTTCATAGCTATCGATCAAACGGTGTCGGAGTTTATCAACGTAATACATACATACATACATACATACATACATACATACATACATACATACATACATACATACATACATACATACATACATACATACATACATACATACATACATACATACATACATACATACATACATACATACATACATACATACATACATACATACATACATACATACATACATACATACATACATACATACATACATACATACATACATACATACATACATACATACATACATACATACATACATACATACATACATACATACATACATACATACATACATACATACATACATACATACATACATACATACATACATACATACATACATACATACATACATACATACATACATACATACATACATACATACATACATACATACATACATACATACATACATACATACATACATACATACATACATACATACATACATACATACATACATACATACATACATACATACATACATACATACATACATACATACATACATACATACATACATACATACATACATACATACATACATACATACATACATACATACATACATACATACATACATACATACATACATACATACATACATACATACATACATACATACATACATACATACATACATACATACATACATACATACATACATACATACATACATACATACATACATACATACATACATACATACATACATACATACATACATACATACATACATACATACATACATACATACATACATACATACATACATACATACATACATACATACATACATACATACATACATACATACATACATACATACATACATACATACATACATACATACATACATACATACATACATACATACATACATACATACATACATACATACATACATACATACATACATACATACATACATACATACATACATACATACATACATACATACATACATACATACATACATACATACATACATACATACATACATACATACATACATACATACATACATACATACATACATACATACATACATACATACATACATACATACATACATACATACATACATACATACATACATACATACATACATACATACATACATACATACATACATACATACATACATACATACATACATACATACATACATACATACATACATACATACATACATACATACATACATACATACATACATACATACATACATACATACATACATACATACATACATACATACATACATACATACATACATACATACATACATACATACATACATACATACATACATACATACATACATACATACATACATACATACATACATACATACATACATACATACATACATACATACATACATACATACATACATACATACATACATACATACATACATACATACATACATACATACATACATACATACATACATACATACATACATACATACATACATACATACATACATACATACATACATACATACATACATACATACATACATACATACATACATACATACATACATACATACATACATACATACATACATACATACATACATACATACATACATACATACATACATACATACATACATACATACATACATACATACATTCATACATACATACCAACATTCAATTTCATATACACGCCACTCCGTTAATACACCATTCCATAAATTCTGAACTAAGAATCTTTGTGAAATTAATATTTTTGTTAATTTGTACTTTTTGTTCTTTGTACTTAAACCTATTTTTTTTTGTGTTGGCATTTCTCGACGGCACAGCTATTTGCTCTTTAGTGGCCGGGAAGCCTTCATTTCACAGACGGAAGAGCCACACCCGAAGTTCCCCGAAGTTCATGCTTGCTATTTTTTTTTTTGTTCTATCTCATTGTAATAAACCGGTGTGGCTATAATTTTGCGGTCGATTAGGATAGGTTAGCTACATTATAAATACTTTAAAACATTGTGGATGGTTGGTTATATTAGGTAAGTATAGATACATTAAAAAATACTGTAAAATCATTTTATGGTTGCTTAGAAAATAACTTTTTAATATGTAGCTATTCAGGACTAGGAAACCGTTTACATGATTTCACAGTATCTTTAATGTAGCTATTCTAACCAAATCAACCGTCCACAATGTTTTAAAGTATTTATAATATAGCTAACCTAACCTAATTGATCATTAGTAGAGACTGGAAAAATTCGCGAGTTCTATGACCTCCAGGATAGACTCCATGATCCTCTGCCTACTTGGACAAACGGCGCCTGTTCATTGGGTGCTGAATTTTGAGGCGTCTCAAGTGGGTAACTTGTGAATGGATAATTTTTTTTATTGATTGTCTCTAATTGGCCAAGAGTCCTAAATATTAACAGTGAACCAATAGTAGAAGCAGCACAACGGTATAAATATTTGAATTTTATCGTATCACGAAATGAAGCCGCTAATTTTTCCGGTCTCTAACCATTAGTTATCATGTGTTACAATGAACAAAAAAAAAAAAAAAAAAAAAAACCCGAAGATGCACTATCGGTAGAGACCTGAAAAATTCGCGGGTTCATTTCGTGTTATGCTAAAATTCAAATAATTATACCTTAGTGCGGCTTCTGCCATTGGTTCACTGTTAATCTGGAGGACTGAGGGCCAATTAGAGACCATCACTCATAGAAGTGTCGAATCTCAGGTTACCCAGTCGAGACGACTCACAATTCAGCAGCCAATGAACAATTGGCATTTGCCCGAGTGTGTAGAGGATATTGGAGTCTATGCTGGAGGTCATTGAACCCGCGAATTTTCCGGGTCTCTAGTTACAATGAACCAAAAAAAAACAAACGAAGATGCACGATCGGGCGTTTGGCTCTCTCGTCTGTGAAAAGAAGGCTTCCCATAGTGGCCATGTTCCCGTCTGTCTGGCCCGGGTCTTTGGCGGGCCCTGGCAGGTTGCAGCCTGCAGGTTGCATGTTGCAGCCTGCACGCAGCCGCGACCGTGCTGCCCTCTCGGAAGGCGAGGCAGCGCCCTGCGGCCGCCCGTCACCGGATTCCTGCGGTTCCTCCGCAGAACCCGTGCGGTCAGCAGCACGTGTGTCGACGACACAACCCTCCCTGGACGTCCCCGGCGTGTTGCCCGCACACGGTCAAAACCTTTCCCTTCCCCGACACCTCCCAGTACGTTCCCGTCGAACAACTAAGAGACTGGAATAAATTCGCGAGTTCAATGACGTCCAGGATAGATTCCACAATCCCGCCCGTTCATTGGGTACTGAATTATGAGGCGTCTCGTTTTTTTTTTCCTAACCTAACTAATTACTAAGTGTGTTTGGGAGGGGTCTGGGTAGGGAAGACTCTAAATGCGTCTCAGGCCGAAGCCTATACGCTCTAAGCATGCAGGTTATGAACCATGCAGGAGAGGAAGCATGCATCATGTGCTAGGAGGGGATTGGCCAGCCATGGCAACGTTTTAGCCATGACTAACTCCCCTCACTACTAGATAAGTTGGGCCCAGGTAAAACCTGCAAGTGGGTAACTTGTGGTTGGATACCTCTTTGATTGATTGTCTCTAATTGGCCAAAGAGTCCTACATATTAACAGTGAACCAATAGCAGAAGCAGCACAACGGTATAATTATTTGAATTTTAGCATATCACGAAGTGAACCCGCGAATTTTTCCGGTCTCTACGAATAACGTTGCGGGGTTTTTAATATAAATACAAATGTTGTAGAGTACACAGAGAAAAAAGGTTTGAATATTTTGTTTATATGTGGCGAAACAAATATTTACCTGCTGTAACAAAATATTTTGTTAGCTTAACCAAAACTTGGCAAGTAACAAAATTGATTTGTTACACCTAACCAAATATACAGTTGAGTTGAAAAAAATAAATTTGGTCGGGTCAACACGATCTTTCCTGCTACAATTAACAAAAATATATTTAATTCGCCATGTACAAAACAAATATTTTGTTGAGGCAAACAAACCTTTCTCACGGTGTAAGCTAGCGAGAACTATATGGTCGCCATTTCATAGCTTATTGTACAAGCTATTGATTGGTGCCTACACGGTCTCGCTAGCTCTGTCGACAGTCCACAGTGTACCTATATGAGGCAAATAACAACCAGCTACTACTTGCTTGTGATTGTGAATTTTCTCAACTGGTTTGCCTGCGATTCGATACTTCTTCGGTTTCAAGTGTTTTTTTCCACTGGCTCGAAGTTTGCACGTGTACTATCACACTCGGCATTATTATAATTTTTTTAAGACTTATGCATAGGGGCAGGCATTATTCGCGAAAAGATCTGAACACTTATTAGACTGCAACAAAGTATATACCCTCACCTATGGTTTCTTCCTTGTGATTGACGGCCGTCTGCGAGAGAAGTCGTTACCTTGACTTGACAGAGCCACCCAGGACGCGTTTACTTCCGCACTGAATCACTGTGATTGGTGTTGTTACAATCGGTATGTACCTGGAATAATCTCGCCCAATCACGAAACACAGACGATGCTATAGTATTTTAACTTTCATCTAGTCTCGAAATCTTTTCGCGAAATCTGTATGCCCCTACTATGCATTACATTTCGTGACCGAGTTCCGTATTATAAGAGTATTTCCAACGTGAGAACAAGTGAATTTGTTCTTTACCGAGTTTTGATGTCACACGTCTCTGACGAGTACCGAAAGACTAGCTCACGTATTTTTTTTTTCGAACAATGACAACTGTTAGCAGAACAAGCAGTGGCAGAATGGCGCGAAACAAAGCTCACAGATGCGAAGGGAAACTTTATAGAATTTACGATTTAATGAATTTCAACAAGATGAGCAGTAGTCTATTCTTTTTTTTTTTTTTAAATACTTTGTCGAAAATCAGGTTCAAAACCGGGGTTTAGTATTTTTTTTCAAGGTTTTTTATTTCTTTTTTCTCGGAGCCGTTTCATTCTAGTTTAAAATTTCGCTCTGCAAATCGAATTATTCGATGATGGACGTAGCTGCTAGCGGCGGGTGCGGGAACTACGTGTGATCTGCGTCAAGAAAAAACGTCGAAAACACAGTTTGCATATGCATATTTATCACGCTCGGCAGTATTTTTAAAGAATTCTATGTCAAATTTCGTTACACAGGTTAGATGTTACCACATCTTCTCTGTCGAGTACCGAAATGACTCTCTCGCGTGTTTTTTTTTTTTCGAACAATGACTAGGGACAGGAAAAATTCGCGGGTTCAATGACCTCCAGGATGAACTCCACAGTTCTACGTACACTCGGTCAAATGCCAACTGTTCATTGGCTGCTGTCTTGTGAGACGTCCGAACGTAGCAGTGATTCGATAAAGCTTTGGTCGCGTGTTTCTCATTGGCCCAGAGTCATCCAGGTGAGTTGTGAGCCAATAGTAGAGGCAGCACTGAGTTATAACTATTTGTATTTTAGCCTATCGCGAAATGAATTCACGAATTTTTTCCGGTCTCTAACAATGACCTGTTGGCAGGATCCATAGTACATTGGCACTACATTCGGGAACTGCTGGAATTCTGAGGCCAAAGCTACGTGGCACGGGCTGTACGAGCACGTGCTGGGCTACTTGTGTGCGCACGAAGATGACTGGCAGCGCAGCAGCAGCAGCAGCAGCAACAACAACAACACTCCCGTGTTTTGACGTCGGCCGAAGATCGAGGAAAACATGTCTGGTCCGGTCGCTCTCTTCCTCCTTACCCTCCCTCCTCCTTCACCCCACCTTCCAAAGTCTTTAAACGGGACCCGATGGCGCCCCAAGTCATTTGCCCTCGAGTTCTAAGAGCGGGGAAGGAGGGGGGGGGGGAGAAGGCTTCCTGCGCCAACTGGACGAGACGAGCAAACACGGATCCCTTCCTGCAGATAAGATTACGAGTCAGTGTTTGCTTATCCCGGAGTGCGTCCAGTGGAAACGTCCCAAGTCGGCCTCCCACCACTCCTGCTGGTCTTTCCATTCCCCCCTCCCTCTTGTGCACATCTTCCAATGATCCCACCCAAGTGGTTTTAAACTACGTAGCTAAGGGGAATGTATTTTTCCGCGAAATAATCCGACCGCTCATTTATACTACAATCGGCGATCGTTTCCTTGCCTAACTGGTGGACGTCTGCAAGAGGAAGCCGTTGAAGTTCGGGTCGCGTTTGTTTCCGCACTGGATGGCATACGGATTAGTAGAGACCGGAAAAATTCGCGGGTTCATTTCGTGATATGCTAAAATTCAAATAATTATACCGTTGTGCTGCTTCTGCTATTGGTTCACTGTTAATATGTAGGACTCTTGGCCAATTACAGACAATCAATCAAAGAGGTATCCAACCACAAGTTACCCACTTGAGACGCCTCATAATTCAGTACCCAAGGAACGGGCGCCGTTTGCCCACGTAGGCAGAGGATTGTGGAATCTATCCTGGAGGTCATTGAACTCGCGAATTTTTCCAGTCCCTACGGATTAGTGTTGCTGCCATTTGACATGTGTCTTAAACAAAACCCAAGCCAACTGGTAAACACGGAAAATGCTGCCACCAAAGAGTTAACTCACCGCTGGTCCGAAAATCTTTTCCCGTGAACTATTTAACAGCTAGAGAAACACACCAGGAAAAAAAATTCGCGGATTAATTCGCGATGAGTAGGGGCAGGCATTTTTCGCGAAAAAAAAAATATGAACGCCTGTTCGAATGCAACAAGGTACACCCGCACCAGTAGTGGTTTCTTCCTTTTGATTGGCGGCCGTCCGGGAGAGAAGTATTTCAAGACGCGTTTGCTTCCGCACTGAATTGCTGTGATTGGTTTTGCTGACAGTATATATATATATATATATATGTATGTACTTGAAATAAACTTACCCAATCACGAAACACAGACGATGCTATAATGTTTTAACTTTCATCCAGTCTTGGAAACATTTTTCGCGAAATATACATGCCCCTAGCGATGAGTAGAGACCGGAAAAATTCGCGGGTTCAATGAACTTCAGGATAGACTCCAATATCCTCTACACACTCGGGCAAATGCCAACTGTTCATTGGCTGCTGACTTGTGAGTCGTCTCGACTGGGTGGCCTGTGATTCGACACTTCTATGAGTGAGGGTCTCTAATTGGCCCTCAGTCCTCCATATTAATAGTGAACCAATGGAAGAAGCCGCACTAAGGTATAATTATTTGAATTTTAGCATAACACGAAATTAACCCGCGAATTTTTCAGGTCTCTAGCCATGAGTAGGGACACCTGTATTTCGCGAATACATTTCGTGTCAAGTTATTTCACAAAATACTGTAGCTTTTCTCCTGTGGTTATTG
Organism: Bacillus rossius redtenbacheri; assembly: GCF_032445375.1. Lineage (NCBI taxonomy): Eukaryota > Metazoa > Arthropoda > Insecta > Phasmatodea > Bacillidae > Bacillus > Bacillus rossius. Next base: position 13,700,700 of record NC_086342.1, read on the forward strand.
GCTGAGGTCGGTGAGAGGTGTCGTCCCGCATCTTGACGGGACCAATGAGAATGTGGTCACCGTACTGCTGCACCCTCACAATTTGCCATGACTAGAGACCTGCAAAATTCGCGGATTCATTGACCTCTAGGATGGACTCCACAGTACTTTAAATACTCGCGGAAATGACACCTGCTCATTGGCTACTGACGCGTGAGACGTCTCAACTAGGCTGTCGGTAATTCGGCACTTTCTTGGTTTAGTGTTTCCCATTGGCTCACAGTTCCCCGGATAAAATGTGGGCCAATCGCAGAAGCGGTACGAAGGTATAGTTGTTTTGATGCTAGCCTATCGCGAAATGAATCCGCGAATTTTGCATGTCTCTAGCCATGACTCTTAGAAAAAGCTACAGTGTTTTGTGAAATACCTTGACATGAAATAAAATCGCGAAATACAGGTGTCCCTAGTGATAACGTCTTATAAATCGATGAACGCCGGCTGCACGCACGAAAAAGGGGTTACGTTCCGCCCGAGCCGAGCGTGCAAGAACCGGCCAACCACCGTGCGAGAAAATCTTCCATAATATCAAACAGGTTAAGGTGGGCTTTTTAACTAATTGTTCGTGATGATATTTAAACAAATTATTTAAATTAAATTTGCAAAAACTGTAAATAATATTTGAAAATTAAAAAGTATGCAATTTTTCATCAATGTTTTCGTATGACGTTATCACGTAAAATTATCGTCCGTAAACCGACTTTACAGACACCCCCCTTTTTTTTATTGAGAAGGGAAATTGGGGGGGGGGGGGTCCGATTAAAATATTATATAATTTTTTTATGAGTAAGTTTTCTTTATAATTGAAATTTCAAAAGAAAAATGAGTGCCGCGCAATAAAAATTCCGGGGCATGGTGGACTTTTAGAACTCCAAAATTTTTACACACATAAATTTAAGCAACGACTTTGGCTTGAGGGAAAGAAAACTGCACGTTTGAGAAAAAAAACAATTCCTGCCGCTCTTTTGTGTGAGTGAGTGTGTGGTTCATATCTGGCTGTAATTGTAGCCCACTTAAGGATAAAAATAAAATATAATCCTTCCAAAATAATATATCTGCAACCTTAGGTTACTATCGATTGTGTTATGCTATCTAAAGCGCCCCATACACTGGCGAATATGCTCGTCGACTTGGCTCGGCGAGCATATCCGCTAGTGTGTGGACTGGTCCGGCCTCTGTCAGACCTTTGAATATATATACTGTATATAAGTCGCGAGTGGATAGGATTTACTCTACGTTTTTCAGAAGCGTATTATGAGCAGCTTGGGAACTTCACCGCTGCAGTGCGCTGCCGTAACGCCCTGTATCGTCTTAGTTGCTATTTACACGTTAGAGCGCAGCTCTGTCGCCCGCTGTCATTCCCCGCATCCCCCTACCTATCATTCACTGCAGCTCAATGTCGTTCAACAAGAGGGGGAAGGGGTGTTTGAAGAGTTTGACACTTATCCGCTAGGGACCACCACAAGTCGATGCCCCTAGAGATGGTGGCGATTGCGGCGGTGAATTAACCAACTACCTCAAAACCGTATTAGAAATTTTAACCTGGGCTGGCGACTTCTATACAGTATATATATTCAAAGGTCAGACCGAGCATGCTCGGCTCGCCGTCGGATGGCAGTTCCCTCCGAGCCGGGCCCCGGACCGAGCATATCCGCCAGTGAGTGGCAGGTCCCAACATGCTCGCCCCGAGTACACAGCGAGTGTGCTGTCTGTTGTCGCATCATCATGTCTTTTAATGACAATAAAGTTTTTTGGGAGAAGTTCATAAATTTCTATAGCACTCTTCGACCAGTGTGGGATATAAGGAGTAAGGAATATGTCAATAGGCACATCAAACGAGAGTGCTACGAACAGCTAGTGAAAAAAAGCCAGAGAAATGTTTCCAGACGTCGACGTCGACTTTGTGAAGGAAAAAAAAAAATTGACAATTTACATGCAAGCTTTCGCCGTGAACTGCGAAAAATTAAAAAAAAAAAAAAACATCCAAACAAAACAATCCGCCAAACAGTCAATGCTACTTGCATCCATTATACAACATGTATGTACAAGACCGATTGTCTTTATAGAGAAAGAGACGAGCATGCTCCTGGTGTGTGGTAGTGGCCATGCGCGGAGCATGCTCGCCGAGCCAAGTAGGCGAGCATGCTCGGCGAGCATACCCGCTAGTGTATGGGGCGCTTTAGTAGTATAAAGGCAATATTTAGCCTTTATAGAAAGTAAATATTTAATTTCCTTAGTATTTATTTTGTTTAATTACACTTTATTCCGTATGTTTACATTTGTAATCTATGAGTAATTCAGATTTAAAGTTCTTTGGTTATCGTTTTGTATATGTATTACTCTATGTTAGTTTTTTTATTTTAAATTATTGTCAAAGCTAGTATAGCAGTATTTTTTGAAACCAATATTAATTTAAAGATGAACAACGACAGTAATGGGTAGTAATTTTAATAGTTTTGTTTTATCAACAACCTTAAGAAAGTCGTTTATTAGTAACGGGGAAAAAAATTCTTTAGAACGAATTGAGACTCGATGAAGGCAACATCTAAAAATGCAACGACTTCGACATTAATTGATAATTGCATATTTCTAGAAGAATTGAAAATGTTTATTAATGCTAATATTGAATATGATTTCGAAGAAACTACTAATTTGAATCAACGAAGATAAAACTCAGACGTCAAGAATTCAAACAATTATTTAAAGAAGAGAGGTCGACGAATATCCAGATTCAAGAGATCGTCCAATGTGTATAAATTGCTTTGAAACTACGAAGAATAGATGTCGTTGATCATCCTGAAGAAAGAAGAATTCAGTCGAAGAATGAAAAGTCGCAGTTCGAGCCCGGGAAGGATGACCGTCGCGCAGTCCAGTCCAGTTGCAGCCCACAGCCCGAAGGATGGAGTCGTGACGGCGCGTATTCCTGCCGCCCGCTAGAGACCGGAGGAGCAACACCAAGTTCGCAGTCCTGACTGAGGCGAACCAAGGATTCTTCGAGCACCTACACGTCTCGTGGGTATCCTGCAGCAAGGTTTGGTCCCTTACCCCGTCACCCGAAGACTCGCTGATTAAAGAAGTATCCTCACGAGTTACGATTTAAACAAGACGAACAATTTTCACCGAACTAGAATCTTTTAAGTTATCGAACGTATTCTTTGTATATAAAGACCGTGTACTTGTTCATCTTTAGATTTAATATTTAAATTCCGGAATCGCGATCCCGAACTAAATAATATTAGATAGTATAGATGGAACTTGAAATTGAAAGAACATGCTGCTATTTTGTTTGACGGGTACTGCAAGTTACGTACCCAGTAGTCCACGCTCTGCGGACTGAAGCTAGTTTAAAATAAATAACACATAAAATGATTAACATTTTATCTTAAAGATAACTTACTCTAATGAAAGAATTGGTAGAAGCTTTGAAGTCGAGAATAATAACAAATTCCATCTGTATTTTTACATAACTTATTTTAGTTAAGTTATTCATATAAAGTGTAATATTGTGCTTGTCGAAGTATATTGTCACCGTCTGCACTAAACCTTACACGCAAATATAAATATTACATTTGTATTTGTTTACACGTCATTAACAGGTCTAGTCACGAGATTAGTATTCAACATATTTTTGACACACTGTAATTTTGACTTTCAGACACAAACTTCTAGAAACAATTCTTAAAACTGATAGAGGTAGGCTAGAGAAACTGGAATTATTAAGTACATTTAATGATTTACATAATTACACTAGCTGACTTTTCAGTTTAGGTGGACTATAAGATAGGAACACGTAAACTGAAAATACCTTTCAGTAGGAGCAGGCATTTTTCGCGAAAAAAAAAAAAAATTCTAAACGCTTATTAGACTGCAACAAGGTATAACCGCAGTGATTGACGGCCGTCTGCGAGAGAAGTCGTTGCCTTATTTCACCGAGCCACTCAACACGCATTTGCTTCCGCACTGAATCACTGTGATTGGTGTTGTTACACTGAACATGCACTTGAAAGAATCTCACCCTATCACTAGAGTCCTGCAAAATTCGCGGATTCATTCGGTGATAAGCTAGAATTCAAACACATATACCTCTTAAATGACTTTGCTATTCGCTTACTGTTAGAGACCCGTGAATTTCGCGGATTCATTTCGTGTTATGCTAAAATTCAAATAATTATACCTTAGTTCTGCTTCTGTCATTGGTTCTCTGTTATTCTGGAGGACTGAGGGCCAATTAGAGACCCTCACTCATATAAATGTCGAATCACAGGCCACCCAGTCGAGACTTCTCACAAGTCAACAGCCAATGAACAGTTGGCATTTGCCCGAGTGTGTAGAGGATATTGGAGTCTATCCTGGAGGTCATTGAATCCGCGAAACTCACAGGTCTCTACTTACTGTTCATCTGGACGAATCTCAACCAGTTATAAACCCTCAACCAAAGAAGGATCGAATCACAAGACAAACCAGCTGAGACGACCTACAAGTCGGCAGCCAATGAACTTGCGTTATTTGCCCGAGTGTACAGGGGTATGTGCAGTCCATCCTGAAGGGCAACCGAAACCGCGAATTTTTGCAGGTCTCTACCTATCACGAAACAAAAAAGACGATGCTACAGTGTTTTAACTTCCAGCTACCTACTCTTAGAATCTTTTCGCAAAATGTGCATTTTTCACAACTAGAGGTAGTAGTGGGGCGGCAATCCGTGGCCTGGAACTCTACGCGGGGTCCTGCGGTTCGATGCCCGGGGATCTTGCATTCGGACCTTCGAGGCCCGCAATGGCTATGATGACAGTAACAGTTGCAGCTCACCCTGCGGCGGTATTGCCTATTAAGCAAGTCTGAGCCTCTATATCTTAGATATTTTTTAAATCCTTCAAGGGGAGGGATTCGGGTCGCATGTCAGCGAGGGGGGGGGGAAGCACACCGTGGCTCCAAGATGGCGGCCGGACTTGTTATCTCCGCTCGAGGACGGTGAATCACCGCAGCCCAGGAGGAAGTGCGCGCGGGACAATGCGGTTAATTATCGAGGCTGTGCTGCCAGAGAGCACCCCCCCCCCCCCCCCGGGTTGTTTACCTGGCGCCTTATCGCCGCGCTGATAACGATCCTCAGCCTTCCCCCTGCCCCCCTCCCCCTGTCCCACCCTTCAAATCCTCTTACTTTTTCCTCCTAAACACCGCCTACCTCTGCATGCAAGTCCCACCAAATGTTCAAGACCATTTAACCGAAAATTTAACGTGATGTTCGGTTCGCGGTACAAATTGTTTCTTTTAACGGAAATTATTCTCGTTTCCAAACTACTGTTTAACTGCTTCTGACGCCTAGGTAGCCAATTTGATAAAAGGTTAAAATGAAAGAAAATAGCAAAAAATGTGTTTTTCTCTGAACTGCTATTCGTTTATGTAACTACGATGTTTCAAACAAATCAACGTATTCTTGGGAGAGGTATCTTTTTTTACTAAATATAAATTTGTACAATTGATACATAACTCCAATCATAACAAAAAATAAACTTCTACAGCAGTAAAGATTATACAGAACTACAAATCTTTTTTCTAAACAAATAATTATAAAAATTAGGAAACATCTTGCATGACAATGCCGTTTGTAGCAAACCCTGGTTCGGTAATGTCTGAGTAAGCAACTGGTCTGAGCAAGAAAATGAGTAAAAGACTTTGGTGTGACGAATGCTTTTGAATGACAATATGGTTTTCAGCATTCCCTGGTTCGGTATTTTGTTGAATGATCAACTGTTTCGAGCAGGAAAAGGAGTTAGGTTTGCCTAATGAACGCTTTTGTATGTCAATACAGTTTGCAGCATACCCTTGTGCGGAATTGTAAGAGTAGGTTAAGAAACTGGTCTGAGCAGGAAAATGAGTTAGGCTTTGGTTTGAGGAACGTTTTTTTTATAACAGTACGTTTTGCAGAACACCCTGGTGCCGTATTGTCTAACCAAGCAACTGGTCTGGGCCGTAAAATGCATAGAAATTTTTTTTCTGTAGTTTTACAAAATATATATATATATATTTTTAACCAGTTGCCAAAAAATAGTTTGTAAACCTAGACAGAAAAAAACAAAACAATTCTGTACTTTTGCAGAAGATTATTTGGAAACCAGTCGCCAAGATATAGCTTGTAATAATACTACAGGAAAGATATTGTGATTTTTACAACACATGGCTATGGTTATTTGTGCATGTATGAAATACGTTTTACGATATACGTCCTACAAAAATCGGCTCATGATTTTATATTTTAACTGATGTTTCATTCTAGCAAAAAAATAAAAATAAGTAAACCATGGAACAGATAATCGAATATTCATCAATTCGACTTTATTTTGTCGTTTCATGCTTATTATGTGCGCAGTTAATACAAAATAAACAAATAAATTTAACTATTGGCGGTACTTGGACAGCACAAAGCATAAAATGCCCCGTTAAGACGTTATTTTGTGGTGATGATGCTGTTGCCTTCGTGTAAATGTACAGATTTATAAACATCTGTAAGAGACCAGAAAAATTCGCGGATTCATCTCACGATATGCTAGAATCCAAACAACTGTACCTTTACATTGCTTCTGTGATTGGATTACAGTTTATCTGAAGGACTTTGAGCCAATGGAAAACCTTCAACCAAAAAAGTATCGAATTGCAAGAGTCTCAGTCGACAGGACGGTGTTACGAGTCAATAGCCAATGAGCAGGTGGCATTTGCCTGAGTATGTAGGGGGTTGTGGAGTCTATCCTAGAGGTCATCGAAAGCGCGAATTTTTCCTGTCTCTAGTAATATTACATGGACAGTTCTGTTCCATGTACAAACAAGAATTGCACTGCTTGAGCTGGGCTCGGTGCGACGAACGCTCTTGCACACGCCACCTCGTGGCTGGACGGTTATCTCGCCCGTCACACAAGCGAAGGGAAGGGCGTAGCCGGACCACGCTCTTATCGCAAGGGAAGACGAGAGATTAGATACGTTACAGGCGGAATGTGATAATTTGCCTTCCTGTCATATTGGCTGTAAACTGGGTCTCGAGTCAACTGCAATGCAGTGTACGTAAAAAAAAAATGTAGTTTTTGACGTGACAACGTCTAATAAATCGATGAACGCCCGCTGGCACGAAAAAGAGTCCCATTACGCACATTGTCCCGTTACGCTGTGTCCCGTTACGCTCATTGTACGCTTGCGCCGCATCTATCTCTCTTCCGCTCGATTGGAACAACCATCGATTTGACTTTTTAGAGGCATATTAAACATTCGTTTCCTACTTTTCCTATCATCGTCCTATCCTTAACAGAATAACACAGATTGGAAGAAGTTAAATAGCAAACATTTATAAAAGTTATAGTTAAAAATAATAATGTTTTCGTTAAAGTAATAAACATATTTGAATTAATGAGTGCAAATAAAAGTAAATTTATAATTTAAATTGTAGATTTAATTTCACTCCTTCTTTGTATCCATACAAAATAGTGATAATTCAATAAAAATGATTCAATTTTATTCATAAAAGTATGCAATCATTTCATGAATGTTTTGTTACGACGTAGTCACGTTAAACTATCGTCCGTAAACCGACTTTACAGAAACCAATTTTTTTTCTTCTCTAAGTTAGAAATTTCTAAATCGCGATCGTCCCATAGAGCTCATTTATAATTATACTCTCCTTTTTCCCTGATATAAAATTCATGACATGAAAAAAAACTGTCGTAGCAACATTTCTTTGCATTATTTGCTATAAAATTTCAATTTAAATAATTTAAGGCATTAGGAGAAAATGAGAAGTAATTAATTAGATAATTAAGACTTTTTAGGTTAACATGCAAAATACCCGCCTCTTCGTGAAACAACTTTTAATTTCTGTGAGTTAAATTTGTGTATCTTCATTTTGGTGTCAAAGTTCATGATGTAATTTCTTTTGGTATGTTGAAATCTTAATCAAGTTAGGTTATTTGATCTTAGACGAAATATTGCCATGTCATGAAATAGCCTGTGACTCGGTATTTTATACCGAAAGTTTCGACAGCTAACGATGCAAAACAATTTTTTCATTAATTTTTAATTTATTAAAAAAAAGTGTTTCAAAATTTTTTCAAGAAGAGCAAAGTTTTATGGAAATATAAACAACTATCTTACCTTCCACGGTTTTGCTTGCGCAAATTTCACAGTAATGCTGGTACTTAAACATTGTAAGAAAAGTGTGTGATCAATTACAAAAACGCTTAAGGGGCCCGCCTACCTGGGCACACATACGGTGTGCAGAGCTTCAGGAAAAACAACGCGATTTCAAAACTACTCAAGATATCCGAGTGGGGTATGTTTACGAAAAGCATTTAAGAGTTAGCTGAGGCCCGAAAAGTACTTTTAATTTTGGATCATGTTTTTAAACTGTATTTTTAGAAGCGTTAAAATTCCTAAAACGCGTGTTTTCAGAGTAATTTTTAGGCATAAAACAATCAGCACAGATTCTTGAAAGCACTTAAGGGGCTTGCATAAAACCTTTATCTTCATTTATCCGCCATATAATGTTACGGTCACCGCTCAAATTTCACAGTTATCCTGTGACGACGAGACGAATGCGCGCCAGTTCAGAGCCTTGCGCTTAGAGGCTATACCGCGCTGGAAGCACCAGCGAGCGTCGCGCTTATCACCCCGCCTCACTAACACACATACACCCCTGACGAGGCGGGCCCCTTAAGGCGCGTATTTTAGGTACCGATTGCCAAAAACCTATTATGAAAAAAAAAAAATAGCCAGCAAGTTTGAGTGGCCGTCAAAGCCAACACAATATTTAGGTACCTACAGTGGGCGTTTGTTTCACAAAGGCGAAAGTTTTGTTATTAGCATCTGTAAAATAATAAACTTCTGTAAACGCTATTTGTTACAAATTAGTGTTTTGCAAAGAATTGCCCTATGTTGTCATTAACAAGTAGAAGTTTCAGGTGTGTGTGACACGTGAAGTTGGTACACTTGCAACTAAATACTTTCCCAACAGTATTTCATTGAATTAATTCATCCGTATCAGTAATTATTAGTGACTAGAAAAATTCGCGATTTCTGTGACATCTAGGATAGACTCCACTATGCTCTAATGTAGTTACTCGGGAAAATTAAACCTTCTCATTGGCTACTAACTCGTGACATCGAAACTTTTTTTTTGTTGAGGGTATTAATTGACTCAGAGTCATTCAGATAAACTGTGGCTTAATCACAGAAGCAGATAAAAGGTAAACGTATTTTGAATCCAGCCTGTCGCGAAATGAATCCACAAATTTTTCCGGTTCTATAGTTAGTATTGTTTAGGTGCAGCATAAATTCTTTTATAATTCTAAAATATACATCTGTATTTTTTTTGTTTGTTATTTTTACATATTAAATGAATAACTGGACCACCAACATCAATCGAGAAGAATTGTTAGTAAACTTTTAAATGTATTCTAATTATTTTCGGGCTCTGTGGAAAATGACTAGAGACAGGAAAAATTCGCGGGTTCAATGACATCCAGGATATACTCCAATATCCTCTACACACTCGGGCAAATGCCATCTGTTCATTGGCTGCTGACCTGTGAGTCGTCTAGATTGGGTGGCCTGTGATTCTGACACTTCTATTGAGTGAGGGTCTCTAATTGGCCCTCAGTCCTCTAGATTAACAGTGAAGCAATGGCAGAAGCAGCACAAAGGTATAATTATTTGAATGTTAGCATAACACGAAATGAATCCGCGAATTTTTCAGGTCTCTAAAAATGACTAGTAAACAACATGAAGTGTCACAAATTTTTTGTAAGATACTATAATTTTCAAAACCTCGGTTTTTTAGCAGCCTACAACTAATTCACTTGTAAACACGTGAAAAGTCACTTGTAATGACACGTTTACAACAGTAAATTAACGTATTATATAGGACATTCTGGCGCTTGACATGACGTTATGTCATACAAATTATGTCAGTCTTTCTTCCCCCATTGCAAGAATAATGTAAAGACCGTTCAAGAGATTCCGAGACTAGCTGAAAGTTAGATTGAAGTCAGAAAAAAAAAACTACCCGTCTGGTTGATTTATCGGCGTGCGCTTCCTAAACGTTTTGACATAAAAAAATACAATGTATAGCAAAAATATTTAACTTTATTACCTTTACAAAGAAGTCCACGTTACCACTTAGCTAAGTGTAATGTTCAAGCCCCAGAGACTGGTTTTATGTTGTCAAAGAAATTTTACAAGATAAGGTTTCCAAGTATTCTCTATGAATATCTCTATTAATAGTTTAATCAGTATAGAGTTCTTGGGATAGTACATCTATCATATAGACATTTTTTTTTAAATTTGAAAACTCATTTAGGTTAGTTTTTAACTTTTATCTTATTAAAGTTTTGTGTAAAGTTATGTGTAAAGTTTTCTGTAAAGTGTTTTTTTAAGTTACAAACAAGGGTGTAGATCCCAAAGGACTTAGTCCACTGTGGGTATGATAAACGAAATAAAAACGCCAGAACTAAGTTTTAAAGCTAAAGGAAACCTTTTTGACTATTATTAGATAGTGGAAAAAATTCGCAGATTCATTTCACGATAGGCTGTAATCCAAATAGGTTTAACTTTTTTCTGCTTCAGTACTTTGGCCACAGTTTACTTGAAGGACTTTCAGACAGTGAAAAACCATCAACAACAGAAGTATCGTATCAAAGAGTCAGTAGCCAATGAGCAGTTGCAATTTCAAAACTAGAGAATACTCTTTACTATGACTAGAGACCCGGAAATTTCGCGTATTCATTTAGTCGCAAGCTAGAATACAAACCTCCACACTGTCGCACTGTGTTCATGATTGGACCGCAGTTGTCTGGACACGCCCCTCTACGACCGTGAGCCAACGATGCCCAGCTAGGAGAGAAGTAAGCGCAATCAGGTAGTGCCAAATAACAAGGATAAAAATGTTCTTGCTAAGAAATCAACCAATGGGAAAGTAAACATGGGTCGAGCACACGTATAACTTTGAATTCTATCTTGAGGCCAGAAGAAGCCGCGAAATTTCCGAGTCTCTAACTACGACCATTTTAGTTTACCAAATATATTCCAGGGTAGTTTCACTGTCATGAAGTTTCATTTGGCACACCAATACGTTTGGTATGTCCCCTAATGTTCACGAAAGTGACTATATACGGGTATGCTGCTACACGTGGGTCAACCATCTTTGTGACACATTTCCGTTCATCGACCTCCGTCGCATTCACGAAATTTCTCCTACCCAATGCCGTGTGTCGCGAGCTGATGAACATGGCGTGTGAGATCCCACCTCAAGGGTTTCTCATTGTCCTGTAGTCGTCTGGATGAACTGAGAGCCAACAGCAGAAGATACAAGTATTTGAATTTCAGCCCATCAGCAAATGAATCCCACAATGTTTCCTGTCCGAAACTTTGAATGACTTTTAACTTCCGGGCTGCGGAAAATTTCTATGATAAAAAATGTGCAGTTAGTCACAATCCACGTTTTTACTCTCTTGTAAATTATGACCTCGATGAAATTTAATATAAATCGCACACCGCGACCGCCCTAGCGAAACACGATTGGCCTGGGCCAACCACAGCCAAGCACTGTTACACTGTACTGGTAGAGACCTTCACAATTCGCGGGTTCATTCGGTGATAGGCTAGAATTCAAACACATATACCTCTTAGATAATTTTGCCATTGGCTTACCGTTCATCTGGACGAATCTCAACCAGTTATATAAACCCTCAACCAAAAGAAGAATCGAATCACAAGACAAACCCAGCTGAGATAGACTTACAAGTCGGCAGCCGATGAACTTGCGTTATTTGCCCCGAGTGTACAGGGGTTATGTAGGTGCAGTCTATCCTGAAGGCCATCGATGAACCGCGAATTTCGCAGCAGGTCTCTACCGTACTGGTGATTAATTTCTTTGACAACTGTGTGTAGGTACAAGTTGTTTATTAGCGTAGGCGCGCTGGGGCTAGGGCGCTTATCTGCGACGGATGTCTTGTTTCGGCCGCCGTGCAAACTTACTCTCCCCCCCCCCCCCCCCGCCCGGACCGGGGGGGGGCACAAGTCAAACACCGACCCCCCCCCACCCCCTCCCATCGACCACGTGACCGCCGGGATGTGGGTCGGTGCAGTGGGGACTGAAAGGACGCCGGCCGGAAATACGGAGAGATACAGAAGAGTGGTTTGAATGAGCGAGAAGGGGTGGGGGGAAGGGAATGATGAAGGGGGGGGGGAAGAGAGGTCGGGCCGGAGGTCACATCGCAGAGAGGCTGTTTACCGCGGGCGCGCGCGCGCGTGCCACGTGTTTCGGCTCACGTGGCCAGTCCGCACATAAAGACTCGTGAATTCGGACCGGCGAACTTTGGGCGGTGTCTTCCATCCGCGACATATAATACGTTGAGCACATCATTCTGTGCGACTTGAATTAAAAAAGAGTGCTGCTTCCCGAGGCTTCTAATACTTTTTATTTTTTTTGAAGTTTGGGGCTGAACACCATTTTTACCATAAGTAATAGAGAACGTATTTAAGACGTAACACTGAGCGTAGCAAAATTATTTCAATAAAATTATTGGGAGAAACACCTTCGTTTTCACCTTTTTTTTTTTGTCTCGTACAACTACCCCTAATTATTTCAATGAAATAAAATTGCTACAGCGAAAGAAAGAAAAAATCGTCGTGGTTGTAGAACTTCATTCAGTTAAACTTAATAAACACCGCTGTCGGAGATTCCTTGTAAAAACACCCAGGAAGTATAGAACTCCGTGCCACAAAATTGTATAACTTTACAGAAAAGCAAGCTTTAGATTTGTTTTAACTTTACTTATATTTATGTTTCTTCATTAGTGGTAGGAATTTATTTATGAAAATTGTACACATTATTTTCAAATTACTTGCTTGATATCATTTGTCTGAAATTTTCTATCACTAATTTTAGTATATAGACACTAAGAAAATGAAAGACGAGAGCACCCCACGCTTTTAGTTATACAGAGTTGTGGTGCATTATTTGGCTCTTGGACAAATAAACTTAAATTTAAATTTTATTTTGTTATTTTTAGTTTATTCAATGATAACGGCGGTTTTTTTTTTTTTAGATTTTAAACTATAAGTTTTTTTATTCTCTTTAGTCTCAAAATAATGAAAAAACAAAAATTGAATAAGAGTAATTGAAACAATTTAAAACTACTAAATACGAGTGATTAAAGTATTTATTTGTTACAATGAACTTAAAATTAGTAATTTATGGTCACGTAATCTAGTCATTTCAGCTAATGCGTCAACATTACATGGAACCTTTCTGGTTATCTTAGAGCAATCAAGTTCTTCTACTTGGAGACCATCCAGTGACTTTACGCGACTAAGAGCTACACAAGCCTATCCGGCAGCAAAGAGTCGCGATCCCAAATAAACAACTGCATAATATGTTATGTATATTTATTAACCTGTAATGTAATGAAAACTCAATAAACGGTTCAAATGCCAGTACCTGGGCACACGCACGGTGTGCAGAGCTTCAAGGAAAACAAAAACCCCCAACAAAATACGCTATTTAAAAACTGCTCAGTACATCCGAGTGGGGTCTGTTTACGAAAAAAATTTAAGAATACGCTGAGAGCTGATGAGTACTTAGCTCTGTTTCCGTATTTCTTTTTTAAACTGTATTTTAAGGAGAGTGAATTTTTCTAAAACGCGTGAAGAGACTTGCATTACACTGTTTTCTTCATGTCACCACCATATAATTTTATGGTTACCTAAGATATCATAGTTGATCGTATGCACGACGAGAAGACTCACAAAGTTGCTAAGTTCGGTCGCACAAGTCACACTAGTTATTTCATTTATTATCATCGCTTATATTTAAGGGCTTTTCCTGTTTTCTCATCAAATTTTTACAACTGATATTTACTAAATATTTTTTAATAGCGGTCAAAAGTCACGCAAGTAATAATAATTATGATCTCTTACGTTACATTTTGCACCTCACAAATAAAGATTAGTGAATATTTTTCGTGAATTTTTTTTTGACCCAAAAAAATGCAAGAGAACTGTAGGAATAAAATTGCAGGGAAAATCCCTTAATATACATATAGCAATTGCAAGAAAATTAAGTAACCAGCTCGACGTGTGAAACCCGGGGCTCATTAGCATATATATATATATATATATATATATATATATATATATATATAGCTTCGAAGAACACAAAATCTGTCGTGGATTTCAGAGGCCTTGATCAGCTATGTTCTTCAAAACCCAATCCTCGTACTGGGAACCGCAGAAAGTCGACAACCAGTGGCTTACGCAAGAGTGTGGGGTGTATAGGGGGGATATATCACCCCCCTACGGAAGTAGAGAAAATATTTACAAAATATCAGAGATGGCAGCGTGTTATTTTGGGGGATGCAAGAGAAGCTGCTGTTACGTAACCTGCAGTTCCAACGACTTCTTCTGTAGGAACAAATATGAGTGTGTTAGTGTCAAACGTAATGCAGGTTCTTGATGTGTAACATCTTAATCTCTCGGTATATTGCATTTGGTAGGAGTAATTTCGCGCATGGATCGGAAATGCATAGCCACGGTGCTGCCATCTGTGGCGGATAGCGCAGAGCCACAGCTCACAAAGCTAAAGGGAAACTTTATAGTTTTAACTGTTTAATTATTTTTTAACAAGGTGGCCAGTATTATAATATAGTATACTGTCGAAAATCAGGTAAAAGCCGGGGTTTAGTATTTATTTTTTCTAAGTATTTGTCACTTTTATCGATGTCTTTTCATTATATACTTAAAATTACGGCCTGCTAATCAAATGATCCAATAGTTGACGTATCTGCTCCGGGAGCGAACGCTATAGGCGAATGCGAAAACTGCTTGTCATTTGCGTCCAGAAATATAGTTGAAAAAAATTTTCGTATATTTATCAAGCTCAGCATTATTTTAAAGAATTCTGCGTTAAATTTTGTGTCCGAGTTTCGTATGACAAGAGCATTTGTTACCACGAGAACACATGAATTGGCTCGTTACCGAAGTTAGATGTTACACATCTCGGGCGAGTACAGAAACACTAGCTCACGTGTTTTTTTTTTGACGTGACAACGTCTAATAAATATATGAACGCCGGCTGCACGCACGAAAAAGTGTCCCGTTTCGCACATTGTCCCGTTACGCTCATTGTACGCTTGCGCCGCATCTACATATCTCTCTTCCACTCGATTGGAACAACCATCGATTTGACTTTTTCGAGGCACATTAAACTTGAAACACTCCCATTAGTTTCCTACTTTTCCTATCATCGTCCTATCCTTAACAGAATAACACAGATTGGAAGAAGTTAAATAGCAAACATGTATAAAAGTTATAGTTAAAATAATCTGTTCGTTAAAGTAATAAACATATTTGAATAATTAGAGCAAATAAAAGTAAATTTATCAATTAAATTGTAGATTTAATTTCACTCCTTCTTTGTATCCATACAAAATAGTGATAATTCAATAAAAAAGATTTAATTTTATTCATAAAAGTATGCAATCATTTCATCAATGTTTTGTTATGACGTTGAAACGTTAAACTGTCGTCCGTAAACCGACTTTACAGACAACCAATTTTTTTTAATACATGGTTCAAATTGTACTTTTTATTACTAGTGTTTTAAAATCCCCCCCTCCCCACCAAACAAGAATCCTGTATCCGCCACTGTCGACGACAGTTACTCTACCCACAAGCAGGTTGACGGAAGGTCACGTGATTAGCGAGATTACGATTTTTTTATCGTCGCATTATCGCGTCTGTTCGACACCAAAGGAGTTGAAGTGGTTGATAGTATCCAGCTCTTTATGGCTCGCTGACTTCTATGGGCGACACCCAGTGCGCCTGCCCGTACACTCGAAGTGAACGAGAGACCACCTCGCTTACAAATTACATGTTGAAGCTGATCAAAACTTTTTTCTTAGAGCAATTGTGGGGAGGGGGGGGGGGGGATGGAGCAGGAAAACGGTCTCTTTGAAAAGGAAGTCATCCTAGCCTGGAAAGAAGATTTCGGGAAACCGCGGGAAAAATTGAAATAGGTAGGGTTCTAACGGTATTCGAAAGCTATGCGATGAGAGATTCCACGCCATTCATCATTACGTCATCCCGCTCGGCAGAACCGCCATGGAGGTAGTCAGATAAAACTAGATCAATCTGGAAATGCACTATCGAGAGTTAGAAATCATTTATTCAAATATGCCAATAAACAAAAAAGGCATAACAGGCAATAATACGTATATGAATAATAATACTGCGACAAATTGTTAACAGTAAATAAATAATAAGGAAAGTTCGTGCAAAAAAAAAACACAATGGCAGAAAAGTTAGAATAAAAGAGCTAAAATGGTAGACAGGGTTGGCTGGTTTAAACCAAGTGGTTTTTATATAAAAAAATGTTTTTCTAAATAATGTATTTTTAAATAGAATATTTTAGTTTTTTTTTTAAAGAAAGGTCTGATTCCACTGTAATAGCAACAAAAGTTAGCTCATTAATGTTTCTTGTAATTTACAGGAACAAAAAATTATAGATTAATCAAGATCTTATAATTTAAATTATAACCAGCTAAATATTCTTGTAAAATTAATTTAATTAGTGAAATGTACACAGAGTGTAAGAAAATAGGAAATAAATAAATTTATTTAAAAAAAAATCTTATTCTGTGAGAAATCCCCGACTGTACGGTAAATTCCTATTCTGTGGGAAACCCATTCTATGGAGACTACTCTTCCTGTGGGGAAATACCCTTCCTGTGGTTAAGTCTCAGATATTCAGATTTGTTGGACTTCAGTTCTTTGATGTTATAACTTTTCTGGTTCAACATGAGTGGCAGAAAGCGGGATGTTGAATGGCTTTCATTGGAACATGGTGTCAACCAAAATATACCTAACGTAATAAAACAAGCTGGTTTTAAAAAAACAACATGGTTAAAAAAAAGTTGTTTGTGTTGTTAAAAAAAATTGTTTTTCCAACCCTGATGGTAGAACATTAAAAAAAACGCAGAAATAGTTGGAACTATTTGAAGTGAGGAGAAAAGATGCCTGAAAAGGTAGTTGAAAATGTTAAAATAAAAAAAAACTTAAAAAAAAAACAGAACCCAGAGAAAATTTAGAAAAAAAATTGATAAATGTTGGAATATAAAAATATAATAAACATAAAAATTTGCAAATTTACTAAACACCAAACAAGTGTATTCACGAAGTAAAAAAATATATATCCTAGACAGTAAAAGAAAAGAATGTTGTTGGTTATTGGTTGTCTGAAAACAATCACAGTTTCACAGGAACCTGTTGCTATTGGCGGTTTATGGTAGCATTCACAGTCTACTGAAAGCTGCTCTGTCATTGGTGGTACGGGAGCAATCGGCTGACGGACGCGACGGACATTTGCGGGTCCAGCTTTCAGCCTTCGATCGGGTCGTTACCACAACGCCGAAATACCACAACGCCGAACGTACAATAACGCCGAATGCCAAATTGACCGCAACGCCGACAGCTAGAAAACTGCTGTGTACCACAACGCCGAAATATAAGTAACGCCGAAAAATGAACCACAACCTAACCTAACCTAACCTAGGCTAGCCTAACCTAGCCTAACCTAACCTAACCTTACCTAACGTTTGTGGCAGTTCTGCAATGACATTTTTCGGCGTTAATGTATTTCGGCGTTGTGGTACACAGCAGTTTTCTAGCTGTCGGCATTGTAGTAAATTTGGCATTCGGCGTTATGGTTTTCGGCGTTATTGTACGTTCGGCGTTGTGTTATTTCGGCGTTGTGGTGCGTCCCCGGACACCCCTTACGACGCCTTATCTCAGTCATCAACAGCGAGCCTCTCCGAACTTTGAGCGGGTTCCACGCCATTTCTGCACACGTCCCGGGGCACGGGGAGAAGAACAAGAAGAACAAGAAAGAAAAAAAAACACACATGGTAGAGGCGTTGTTGTTTGTTTGCCACGAAGCGTCACTTCTGCGTGCCGACAATGGCATTTCTTATCGCCTCCTTTTTTTTTTGCTCGTGTTTTCAGCAAATAAATCAGCGTAAATGAGGAAAAAAATACTGAAGATTATAAGCGAACAACAAGAAAGAGAAACTTTCATCCCTGCAGCATTTGTTATATCACCCGGAGAAGTATGGCGTGAGCTGATGGTTGGAATTTGGCTGCACGTTATATTTTGCTGGTTGGATGCTGCCAAGGCTTAAATATTTGAGAAAATGGTACCTTGTAAACGTTTACCAGTCTGACGATCCTGTACGCTAAGTACTTATAAATAGGGCCATGCAGATTTCGCGAAAAGATTTTGAGACCAGCTGAAAGTTAAAACACTGTAGCATCGTCTGTGTTTCGTGATTGGGTGAGTTTCTTCCAGGTACATGTCGATTGTAACAACACCAATCACAGTGATTCAGTGCGGAAGCAAACGCGTCTTGAATGGCTCGGCCAAATAAGGCAACGACTTCTCTCGCAGACGGACGCAAATCACAAGGAAAAAACAGTTGGTGCGGGTATACCTTGTTGCAGTCTAATAGGTGTGCAGATCTTTTCGCGAAAAATGCCTGCCCCTACTTATAAATGACCAAACTAACTCTAAAATCTTTATTTAAATAATTTTTCGAGTTACAGTGCATCATTTATTTTCGTGTCCCAGACCGATTTTGTTTCAATTATCAAATTAAAAAATGTCCCATGCGCCTTACGTTCCATTCACGAAATTACTCCTAGCAAATGCCATATACCGAGAGCTGAGATGTTACACATAAAAAACTATTTTTCAGTTTTAACATGACATGCCACGTATTGTACAGTCTGTCCATAAAATAATGTCCCAGTTTCAATGGTATTTTATAACAGTTTAATTTAAACTATTTACAAAAAAAAATTATGCATCAATTTGAAGGTATACTACCCTTGTTTTTCTTACAAATGTTCAATATGTGCAACTTTAGTTACACAGCACTCATCCAAACTGAAGTACAATTTTTCTCTTACTTTGGTTAACACCCACGTCAAGAGTAAATGGAAGCCACGGCCTCTTCAATTCTGTGTCTGAACTCTGGCAAATCATTATTATGTAGCGGCGGAACGTAGACTAGATCTTTTATAAAGCTCCAAAGGAAAAAAAAAATCGAGCATGTCTTTGTGTCAGGTGAACGTGGAGGCCAGCGAAAAAAGAGCTCTGTCGCCTCGACCATTACGACCACTCCAACGGTCAGGGACTAAGAAGTTCAACCACTCGCGTACACAGAGATTCCTACGAGGACGGGCTCCATACTGTCGCCCAATAAAGTTTACAGGTTCACCTTCTCTACTAATTGGGGAAAGAGCCATTCTTTCGCGCTGCAAGCGAGAAAAAAACAACAAAGCGGTACCTCGAGCACGCGTGCTTATCTAAAACTTGTTTTGAGTCACTCTTTGATTGTGACCTTGAACCAACACACTACAGCGCTTAACAGTTTGTTAAAAATTTCTACAACTGGGGACACATTTCTTTTATGGACATGCTGTGTTCTTACTGGTTACTCTGCAGAATAATACGACGGTTAGAAAGGCACGATGTTATTAATGTACTCACACGTGTCTGGCCCTCAGATTAGTTTGCATAACGCTATCTGGCCCTCGACGAAGAGTGAAGTAGGCCAGGGGTCAGCATACCACGGCTCTTCTCACGGGACTCTACGGCTCTACAACGGGTCGTTACCACAACGCCGAAATACCACAACGCCGAAATACCACAACGCCGAAATACCACAACGCCGAAATACCACAACGCCGAACGTACAATAACGCCGAATACCATAACGCCGAATGCCAAATTGACCGCAACGCCGACAGCTAGAAAACTACTGTGTACCACAACGCCGAAATACAGTAACGCCGAAAAATTTTGCTGTGGGGAGGGGGGGGGGCACAGGAGCAAAATGAAAAACAACTGAATGAACTTGTGTGCTACCCTTACCTAACCTAACCTTTGTGGCAGTCCTGCAATGTCATTTTTCGAAGTTAATGTATTTCGGCGTTGTGGTAATTCGGCGTTGTGGTACACAGCAGTTTTCTAGCCGTCGGCGTTGTGGTCAATTTGGCATTTCGGCGTTGTGGTTTTCGGCGTTATTGTACGCTCGGCGTTGTGGTATTTTGGCGTTGTGGTGCGTCCCCCTCTACAACTCACTGCGCTGTCTCAAGATGTCGGACAAACTCAAGAGGCACAATCACAACGCATGTCCTCGACCTGCGCTCTTGCACGTTACCACTACACTCGCCCAGTGACTTTTGTTTCATTTTGCAGAAAAAGTTTTTTTTCTAAGTGTCTTAAACAGAACTAAGATTGACGACACTTATTTTCTGTCGGAATCTTGGCCGTTTAGGTCATTACCATTTAAATTGCTTACAAATGTGTGTAAGGAAACTTTACTGTTTGCTTACGAGTAGGGCCTATATCAAAAATTAAGCTGGAAAATATTCCGAAGTGTTTATAATTTGTATGCAAATACACAGTTAAAAAAAATTAGGAGATTTTTATAAACATGTGTTTGATATCTAGTGTTTAAATAATTAACAAGTTAAACAATTTGAAATTTGCAATTCTACATAATAAATAAGTTACTCTAGTTCTGCGATTTATAAAAAAATAATTAAATCTCATAAATAAGTTTATTTTGAACAAAATTTTGCTTGTCTATAACAAAACATAGATATGGCATATAGTCATGTGTAGTCATTTTTTGAGTTTTTTTGTTCACGCAAATTTTAAAATATTGAGCATCATAAAATATTCAAAATCATAAGGATCCTTGTAGCCTATGTACTAAAAAGAGTATATTATACTGGTTACCTTAAAAATTTATATATATATATATATATATATATTGGTTAGGAAACAAGTGAACAATGTGTTTTGTATTCTTTTTGGGATGAAGTAACGAATCGTTGGAGGTGACATGTTTTTGTTTGCTTAATATGAAAATTTTCTTGAATACAATCCATTAATATACACTAAAACAAGCAAGGCCTTAAATTCCCTCTCACAATGTCAAATTTTAGATTTCAACACCTTCCAATATGTAGTGTCAGTGTTGGAGGATTATGACGTCACCGAAAACATCACAAGTGCAGCAGCTAGGTTTGTTTGACAAGTTGGATGACTTGAGTTTCAATTAAATATTTTGCATGTAGGATAGGATCTAAAATAAGTTGGGTCCGATCGGCCAATCAAAATCGTGCTTAGCGAAAACGGAAATGACATCCGTTTGCGTCTCATAAAAGTTAAACTAAAATTTTGTAAACATGGCTGTCGTATGCGAAAAAAAATTTATGCGTAAAAGTTAAATTATGTTTCTATAACTTTAAAAAATCTCTGAAAATGTATTTAATTAAGCAAGGAATATTATTGCTATTTAAATTTATTCATTTTCAAAAATTTAAAAAAATGCACAAACTTAATAACAAGTTTAAAAATTCCGACCAGCATTGTGACGAATTATTTAAATTCAATATAGTGAGAGAGAAAAGGAAAATTTTGAGATAGCTCTTACCAAAAATAAACTTTGATAGTGTGGCATGATTTAAAACATATTTTAGGTTATATGTCCAGATATATGTGATGGAGAAAGTTCGAAGACCAAAACTTTCCCTCCAACTCTATTGTCAAATAGACTGGGAGAGAAATATTTGACATAGTGATGGGCGTTAACAGTAGCGGATCCAGAGGGGGGTTAAGGGGCTCAAACCCCCTCCAAAAGCATCTGGGTCCACTATTGTTTTACTGTTTGTTTTGATAAAGCCTAGCCTCAGCTGGGTCAAGCCCCTCCCAAACCAAAATCCTGGATCCACCACTGGGCGTTAAGGTACTTCAGATATTCAAAACTAATTTTTCGCGCAGCGTCGAAGCAGAGTCACTGAAGGCCGTGTAAAGTCCTGCGGTCGACGATTAAAACCAGCCGAAACCGGTCTCGGGTCGCCCCTCGAGGGTCGCGGCGGTTCACGATGCAGCAGCAAAACCGGTTACCACCGGCTTTAAGATTTTTCTCGAGTCGCCATGTTTTTACTCCCAAATTTGGCCTCCAAGAAACCGGCTGGTGACTCGTCCTCATGATTCAGGTGGGAGCCAAAGAGATTTAATCGCTGCACAGAATAAAAAAAAAAAACTTTTGTACTTCTACAAAAGATTCTTTTTGAGACCAGCAGCCAAGAAATAGTTTGTAATACTACAAGAAAGATATCGTAACTCTATACAATACATGGTTATTTTCTCATATAGAACACACGTTTTTTTCCCGAGATAATACTGAGTATTTCTTGCGAAAATCAGCTCATAATCACATGTGGAAAATATTCGCGTTAGCATTTATATTCGCACATGTAACTAGGCTAAAATCCAAAAACTTGTAAATTTTTTTTCGTTTTGTTTTTTGGGCTGCTGGTTCGCAGTTTATCCAGACGATTTCGGAACAATGAGTGGCCATAAAACCAAAGGAGTATCAAATCACAAGCAATTTAATTTAAGACTTCTCGCAAAACATCAGCAGCCAATCAACAGATTACTTTTATCCCAAGTATGTACGGAAACAGCGGAGTATATCGTAGAGGTCAATTAACCGGCAAATGTTTCTGGTCTCCAGCGACTGGCCTTTGCAACAAACGCGTGAAATTTTAACCCTTTCGATCACACTTTATCGCTTCTTTGCCTGAATTCTTAGTACGTTGTACTCGAGCTAACCTATATATTTTAAATTTTTAAATAGGTCATAATTATAATAGTATTAGACGTAAAAACAAAGATATTATATAATGATTAATTTTTTTTTAAATATACTTTAACAGTATTAAAAAATTATGTAATCAACTATAATGTACAACATGACCCACACATTCAAAGTCTGTATAGACTCAATCATTGGGATATAAACCGTACTCTGCAGTTAGTGATGGTCCTATGAGAAGTACGATGGGGTAGTTACAAATCATTCCCCATAACCCCCATAACTAAATTAACCAACTGAATATATAAAGAAATGCATTTTTAAAGACGTTAAAAATGCGTTAAAATAGAATACGTGGTATTACTTTTCAAAAGTATTAGCTCCCCCATTTACCACTCAAAACCATCTGGTTATCAGCTCCAAAAAAAAACCTTTTTCAAAAATATGCTACTCCCAAAATTCTAAGCTTTGTCCGCCCCCTTATTTAGCGTTCTTTATATCATGCATAATGTAATAAATCACCTTCCTTTTCTTTTGTCGAAAACATATCGTCTATAAATGATTTTTTTTGCTATCAAAACAATCGTTTCATACGTTGTTTGTGTGCGGTAGCATAGTCGGTGGTCCGGTGGATGATCTTGTGGCGGATTTTATACAATTTTCTTTTTTAAATTTGTAAACTATTGTTTAAATGCTATTAACGTTAATTTTTTTCAATATATTTTTTAAGTCTCTATAACAAACACTCACAATAAATTGAAAAAAAAAAGAATATGAGCGTTATATTTTTGAAAGCGCTTTCTAGTTAATGGTTTGTCAAGTAAATATACAGGAAAAAAAATGTACTTTTACAATATATTCCTTTGAAAACCAGTTGTCAAGAAATAGTTTATAGTACTACAAGAAAGATATTGTAGGCTTTTGCGCACATGAAATTTTTTTTTTTCGAGAAAAAAACTGCGTATTTCTTATGAAAATTGACACATAGTTTATATTTTTATTTATATGTCATTCAAGCTTAATATTTTTTGTACCATGGAAAAGACTCCAACAATTAGACTTTTTTTTTGTTGTGTCATGCTTATTGTGTGCGCAGTTAATACTGGAAAGCTATTCAGGGAACGGCTTGACAAATAACTTAAAACTATTGGCGGTACTGGAAAAACACAGAACTTAAAATGCCCGGGTAAGAATCGGAACTGCGAACACTATTTTGTAGTGATACATTTGTATTCATGTAAATGCACAAATTTTACAAATATCTGTAATTTTCGGCGAATATTTAATTACAGTGTGCTATCGCACATTTATTCAGCGAAATATGTATTCACTTTGCAAGAAAACTGTAATGTTATTTGGTTACTAATACAAACAATTGTTTGACTAAGCTCACACAGAATCTCTCTAACTATAAATTGTTTGGTAATGATATTTTACACTAGCTAATGCACCCGTGCTTCGTTAAGCACTAGTTCAACAAGCAGAACACTAGCACTGCTTGTTATACACGCCTCTCCTCGTTGTTTACGCCACTGTCACGCCTCAACGAAAAAATAAAAATAAAAATAAGCAATATACTGTTTAAAAATCAACTCATAAAAATATCGTTAGCACTAACATAAGATGAAATGGAAGCAATAATGTTCGCAGGCTTCCACGGCCATTGCCTGAAGTAGCTTGGCTTCTGGGTTGTAGCCGCGTCCTTGGGGGAATAATTCACCGACGTTTCGGTCAACATTCCAGTCGCCATCATTAGGGAGCAGTTACCTACTCAATGGAAATGGAAGAAATACAAACTATAGCCGCAATCTTGGATTCAACAGATTTTAAGGGACTTCAAATTCGCATTTATTTAACAGAAAATGCCTTGTCAAAATGATGACAAAGATGTTTACAGAAAGTCTGAATTGTGATCTGAAAGTGGATAAAACCATCAACAATGCAATAGCCGTTGCCAGGAGACGACGAAAGCACAAACAGGAATTCAGTAGCAGTTGCTATGGAGCTTTTCGGAATAATTGGAGTCGGAAAACGCTATAAAAAAAAACTTTTAGGTAGTTTAATCAACGCTATTATTAGCACTGATTCAAATATGTGCATGCAGCTGTCAATTTTCTGAGTCACTTTCAGATAAAATATTGAAAACTACCTATGGAAAGCTTTCAATATATTCTGCGGTACATGAAAGGAACTACATACACGCAGCTGGTCTTTGCATCTCAAGATGACAGTCCATCTCTTCAGGGATGTGAAGATGCATATTGGGCTGGCAACGTTACTGATCGCAAGTCTACATCTGGCATTGTGTTCCAAGTGTTTTGACTGTGAAGTATCATGGTCTTCAACGGATCAGTTGTCCATTGCTCTGTCACCCATGAAGACTGAATATGTTGCAATAATTGCTACTGTCAATGAAACTTTGTTGTTAACAGAATTGTTTAATGAATTAGGTGAAGTCATCGTGGAGCCAATTATAATATATTTAAGGATAGTCAGTACGTCTAGAAAAATCCAGAGTGTTACAAGCACCTTAAGCATGATGTGGTAAAATATAATTTTGCCTGAGATGTAATTGCTTCAGGCACGATATATTATTTGAAATGCAACAAATCTGAATATCAGTTAGCATATGGTTTAACCAAACCTGTAGAAAGGACAAAGTTTAAAAAATTTGTTAAAGGACTTTAAATTAAAAAAAAATGCAGAAATATGTTTATTTATTTACGTGGAATTATTTTTATTTAAAGAATTATCTGATTGAGAGAGTGTGTTATGTAAATCAAATACTTTCTCTTTGGTTTTATATCCTAGCCAATAGCATTTACATACTATGTTTTTATATTGATTGATATGGTAATGTATCTTTATTTTTGCAGTTATAGATAAATAAAAAGATGAAAGAGAGTTTTTGTTTATTATTCCAGCAGAGGTCCTTGAGAGACCCATATATGCAGGGATGTATTTGTGTTAGAAAGGCGGAAATGCGGGCCTGCAGTATTCTCATCGTGCATACAGCGACTGTGAAATTTCAGTGGTAACCACGACAGTGTATGGAGGAGAAAAGAAGATAAACGTGTAATACAATTTCAAGAAACTGTACCAGGTTTTTCATACATAAAAATTATTCTGAACACAGGCGTGATCGCCATTTTCGCATAAAAAAAAAAAGCAGTTTAAAAACGAAATACGGAAACAGATCTACTCAGCGCACCCTTAAGTACATGCATTTATGAAACTTTTCTAAAACCACTCAGATATCTTGAGCAGTTTACAAATCGCCGGGTTTTGTCTGAAGCTCTGCACACCGTATTTGTACACAGAAAAGGGCGGATTTAATAATGTAGGTCAGGGGAGGGCCAAATTAAAATTTCTAATATAATTTTAGTGCATTTAGAAATTAAATATTTAGTACATTTTATTCGCCGTTCAAAATATACCTGCTATCTAAAGCACTGCAGTAAAATAATACTTAAGTAAGTTTGATTAACTATGATGTGTAAATAGGAAAACAATTAAAAAATTAATTCAGGGTTTGGGGGTGGGGGGCATTCCACTATGCCCTCCCCCCTCCACCCGGGATAGTGTACACAGGTAGGCAGACACATACAATATACGCTTTCAAAGTGAAATGTAAAATATTAACTGTCATTTATGGAACCGATACGACACATATCTTCTGAGCTAAGAGCGAAAAGTATACGTCAATCTTCAAGGCACGGTTTGAAAAGTCATGCTGATTATTTAGTTTTCTTGTCAGTGCCGTTATTTAATGGGCCCGCGCAGACAGGGGTGTATCTGTGTCAGTGAGGTTGGACAATAAGCGCGACGCTCGCTGGCGCTTCTAGCGCGTTTTCGCCTCTAAGCACTAAGCTCTGAACTGGCGCGGTCTTATCGTCGCGCATAAGACCAATTTTAAATTAGAGCGTTGAACGTGACATTATATGGTGGACGATGAAGATAAATGGGTGATGGAAGTCATTTAAAGTTTTCAAGTATATTTACAGGTCGTTTAATGCCAAATTATTACCATGAAAACACGCCTTTTAGCCATTTTGACTCTTCTGAAAGTACATTAAAAAAATCTCAGCGAATTAATAAATGCTTTTCGTAAACATACCTCTCTCGGGTATCTCGAGTAGTTTCAAAGTCGCGTGGTTTTTCCTGAAGCTCTGTGCACCGTGTGTGTGCCCGGGTAGACGGTGCCCTTAAGGGATAATTTATCCCCGTAACTCTCTTGCAGTTAGTGTTTTGGTAAAAGTAATGTCCCCACGGATTTACTGAGTGTTACATAACATCGGTGAAAAACCACACCAGGTTCATAATTACGATCATTTGCGAGACAGTTTACAGCTCGGATATAATGTTTAGTAAATATACAAAATGTCCCAACTATAAATTTTAAGAGCATCAACTGTAAGCGTTGTAGAGTTTTACTCCAAGGTCACAATTAAAGAGTAACTCAAACAGTTTCAGATAAGAGCATGCACGAGAACTGCTTTGTAGCTTTCTCGCTTGCAGCGCCACCTACGCAAAATTTCTGTCAATAGAAGGCGAACCTGAAAAATTTATTCGGTAACAGGACGGAAACCCCTCCCCATTTGGAATCTCTTTGTACGAGACTGGTTGGATTGTTCATCATGCTCGAGAAGACAGAGCTCTTTTTCTCTGGCCTCCACGTTCAGCTGATATAACGCCATGCGATTGTTTTTTTTCTTTTGGGGCTTTATAAAATATCGTGTCTACAGTCCGACGCTACCTACACAGAATTGAAGAGAATATTGCTTCCATTACTCCGGACTTGTTAACCAAAGAGTGGGAACTTTAGTTTGGACGTTTGCCATATAACTAAAGGTGCACATATTGAACATTTGTAAGAAAAACAAGGTTATTATACCTTCAATTTGATGCGTGATTTGTTGTAAATACTCTAAATTAAACTGTTATAATATACCACTAAAACATTCTTTAATGGACATCCTATATTTTGACAAAATTTGCGATCAAACAACAAAGGCAAAATGGCTATAGTAATAGATAGTACTAACAAGAAATTTAATCAACGAACATAGCGTGTGAGACCGAACCTTAAATTACTCACTCATTATGTTTTAATGTTTATACCGAAGTATACGGATTTTTCGCCCATTCATTTAGTCGCAGGTTAGAATGCAGACCTTCGCACTCTGGCACTGTGTTCATGATTGAACCGCGGTTATTTGGACGACCGTGAGCCAACGATGCCCAGCCAGGAGAGAAGTGAGCAATTCAGGTAATACTAATTAACAGGGATGATATTGTTACCACTAAGAAATATACAAATGGGGCAATCAAACTTGGGTTGAGCACACTTATGACTTTAAATTCTACCCTGAAGCCAGACAAATCCGAAACATTTCCGGGGTCTCTACTTATACCGAAAGGCTTTGAAGAGGAAAATCTAAATATTGGATCAGCATGATAGTAAAAGTAGTTTTTAAAAGCATTTTGAAAATGACATAGTTTAAAGATTTTCTTAGTTGGAATTCAAATATCTACAGTTCCTTAAGTCCTTGTCGCGCTGTTGAATTTTCGCTTCCAGCATCACCCAATATGTTTGGTCAAACAATGTTAGCGGGCTGCTGAAGTCACCATAAACGTCACTAACGCAGCCGTGTTTGATCAACAGGTTGTATGACTTAAGAGTTTTCATAAAAAATTCTGCAAACAGGATGGGTTCTAAAATATGTTGGATGTTGGACGGAATCAGAAAATCAGAATCGTGCCTAGTGAAAAAGGAAATAACGCCCGTTTCCGTCAAAACGAATCTTTCAAATGGCAAAAAAACTACTTGGGCGATTGAAGAGGTTATAATTGTGCAGTACCTAAATAAGGTACTGTTAATATGAATGTTATATACAATTTTTTTTTGTAAAAAGGAAATTTTGTGTGCCTATAACTTTCAAAAAATCAGATAACATTTTTATTATTTAATTGTGTAGCATGAAAATAAGTTTTAAAAATTTATAAATGCATACAAAACATAAAAAGTCGAAACTTCCATCCATCACTGTAATGTGTTATTTAAATTTAAAAATGATATTGAAATTAAGTCTTTCAGATAGCTCAGATCAAAAATAAATTTAGACACACGGAATTTAATTTGTTATTTTAAAAAAAGATTTCTTTGAAAACCAGTTGGCAATGAATTGTTTGTTATACTACAAGAACAATATTGTAAATTTGTACAACACATTGCTATAGTTATTTTTTGCGTGAATGAATACATTTTTTGGAAACAATACTGAATATTTCTTGTCGCACTTACGAAAATTGACACACAATTTTAAATCTTGATTGATTTTATATGCAAGCATAATTTTTTTAAACCACGGAGAATATAATTTAATATTTGACAATATTGGACTTTTTTATTATGCTTATTAATGTGCGCAGTTAATACTGGAAAGCTATTCAGGGAACGGTTTACAAATAACTTCAACTAATGTAGGTACTGGGACAACACGAGGCTTAAATTCCCAGGGAAACATCTGATCCAGTACAACAGCAAACATTTTTTTTCTGTAGTAATAGAGTTTCTTTCATATAAACGTACAAATTTACAAAAAAAAAAAAAATATCTGTCCAAACTTTACTTAGTCGAGAAAAATTGGAATCGTGCAAATATAGCTGTAGACGAAAAATTTGACAGTGTGGCAGGGCCTTTAAGAGAGAAAAATTCAGTTTTTCTCGGAGTTAACATAATTTTCCCGTAGTTTTTTTTTTTTTTTCGCCACTTTTCACCGAGCAGGAAAGAACTGGTACTATTCGCTCAGTGATTCGACCTCGCCTCGCAAAAGTTGTAGATGAGGGGGTGGGGGGGGAGGGGGGTGGGGAATCGTCACTCTATTGTCTCGGTCGCTGTAGAAAGAGCACTCGAGAGGATCCAAGAGCGGCCTTGCCACTCCAATCTCGATGGCCTGATAGCACGGGTGCGAGGAGCAGGCTGATGCAACCGCGAGTGGAAGTTACACGTGCGATTTGTGCCCCCCCCCCCCCACCCCCCTCCTTCACCCGCGGGGGGGTTCACCACGGGAGATTGGCGACCGTATCTCTCCCGCTTGCTTCCCAACGAATACTTCATAAAGTAGAGACTGAAAAAAAATCGCGATTTCAATGACCTCTAGGATAGACTCCAAGATCCTCTGTGTACTAGGACAAATTGCACCTGCTCATTGGATAATGACTCGTGACACGTGTTACCTGGGATGCTCATAATTTGATACTTCTTTTGTTGAAGGTTTTTCACTGGCTTAGAGTCCTTCAGGTAAACGGTGGTCCAATCACTGACTCAGAATGATGGTGAACGAGTTTGGAGTCCAGCCAACCGCGAAATGAATCCGCGAATTTTTTCCGGTCTCTATCCATAAGTAGAGACCGGAAAAATTCGCGGTTTCAATGGCCTTCAGGATAGACTGCACATTTACCTGCACACTCAGGCAAATAACGCCAGTTCATTGGCTGCTGACTTGTAAGTCGTCTCAGCTGGTTTGGTTGGAGGTTTATAATTGGTTGAGATTCGTCCAGATGAACAGTAAGCCAATAGCAAAATCAGCTAAAAGGTGTATGTATTTGACTTCTAGCTTATCGCCGAACGAATCCGCGAATTTTTCTGGTCTCTATATCATAAGAACATCCGCAACTGCTTCGCGTCGACGATTCGGACTAACACTACCTTGTCAGAGGTTAGGTTTCGGTTTTTTTTTTAAAAAAAAAGAAGCTTTTTATTCAACGAGAAAATCGATTGCATAGGCGTGCGAGGCCAATAATACTACAATAATAACTATACACAACAAACCATTCCAACACATAAAAAGCCGCAATGCCAGACGGTATTGTCACTTCTTGCAGACTTCGAAATGAGTAAATACAAAAAAAGGTAAAAGAGCATACGTGGACAAAAATCCACACGGTGAAAACATACATAATCGCACGGGGGGGGGGGGGGGGGGGGGGGGGAAACGATAAAAAAAACCTCCAATGAAACGAATTTATATACATGGAATGATTAAAATGTACAACAAAGTCAGAATGGTTCGTGCTGAAAGGTAAGAGCGCGCTCAAGAGACGACGCTGGTACACGAGCACACAAGTCGCCATCACAAGGCGTCGAAGGGGGACGCACCACAACGCCGAAATACCACAACGCCGAAATGCCAAATTGACCACAACGCCGAAATACACTAACGCCGAAAAATGTCATTGCAGGACTGTCACAAAAGTTAGATTAGGTTAGACTAGGTTAGGTTAGACTAGGTTAGGTTAGACTAGGTTAGGTTAGACTAGGTTAGGTTAGACTAGGTTAGGTTAGGCTAGGTTAGGTTAGGCTAGGCTAGGTTAAGTAAGGTTAGGTTATATTACGCTAGGTTAGGTTAAGTTAGGCAAGTTTAGGTTTGATTGTGGTATTTAGGCGTTAAGGTACATTTAAGAAACACACACAAATTCATTCAGTTGTTATTTCGGCGTTGTGGTAATTCGACGTTGTGGTACACAGCAGTTTTCTAGCTGTCGGCGTTGTGGTCAATTTTGGCATTTCGGCGTTGTGGTATTTCGGCGTTGTGGCAACGACCCGAGTCGAAGCACCCGGGACCAGGTCCGGGCGGTTGATATAGGCGTGTCTGTGTTGGCGAGGCGGGATGATGAGTATGGCTCCCACATTCGATTACGGGGCCCTGGACCCCCCAATATTACAGTCACGTGCTACATTATAACTGCATGGTTATGTCTTACCTACACTCTTTTTAGATTGCTTTTTAACCTGAAAATACAGGGTAGAATTATGGTTACTATTTTATAAGTCCAAACTAAGCTTTATTTGTAAAATATTCAGTATGTTGTTGACGTGACGTCTAATAAATCGATGAACGCCGGCTTCACGCACGAATAAGTGTCCCGTTACGCACATTGTCCCGTTACTTTTGTTATGACGTTGTCACGTTAAACTATCGTCCGTAAACCGACTTTACAGACAACCAATTTTTTTTTAACAAAAACTACTCTGTGATATCTCGAACAGTGAAGAGATAGCGAATAGAATAATTATTACACCATCTGGAATCAAACACCAATGAATTACTGATATATGTGGCTGTTTTTAAATAATTGTGTAATATTTCATGGATTTGCTTTTTTGCTTTCGGTTCTTTAAACAAAATACATTTGTGTTAAATATATTTACGCGTGGTTTTGACGAGCGTAACCTCCCGCCTTGTCAATGCGCTGGCCCTCCACACAGCAACGGAAACAAAATACAAAAGATTAAGAGAGAGAGAGAGAGAGAGAGAGAGAAAAAAAAAGAGATAATACGCCCGCGACCATGAGACAAGCCATACTATAGCGCTCTAGCGTGGGAGACACTAACCACGAGTGCCTCATTTTCGAAAGCAGAGCTGTCTGGCGTGGAAGCTTCCACTACCTCAGTTTGTGGATTCCAAAACTGGCAGAATAAATCGTATCCTCTCGCGACTTCTATACGTTATATATATTCAATGCTATAACCAGTTAAGTTGGGCCCAGGTAAAACCTGCATAGACACAATGAAAAACCATAGCTAGGGACCGGAAAAATTCTCGGGTTCAATGACCTGCAGGATGAACTCCATAGTTCTACCTTTGAATATATATACTGTATAGAAGTCACGAGTGGATAGGATTTACTCTACGTTTTTCAGAAGCGTATGATGAGCAGCTTGGGAACTTCACAGCTGCAGTGCGCTGCCGTAACGCCCTGTATCGTCTTAGTTGTTATTTACACGTTAGAGCGCAGCGCTGTCGCCCGCTGTCATTCCCCGCTCCCCTCTTCCATCATTCACTGCAGCTCAAGGTCGTTCAACGGGAGGGGGAAGGGGTGTTTGAAGAGTTCGAGACTTGTCCGCTAGGGACCACCACAAGTCGATGCCCTAGAGATGGTGGCGATTGCGGCGGTGAATTAACCAACTACCTCAAAACCGTATTAGAAATTTTAACCTGGGCTGGCGACTTCTATACAGTATATTGTCGCGGGTTGAAATTTTGCAGGGTTGTTGAAATCAAATTTAGGGACTTTACTGACGGGACTCTGGGCTGGCTGCTCTGTTCACTCGTCAGCGCAAGTGGCGTGACCATGTAATTGGGGCACGGGGCCGGCGCGGCGCGCTGCGGGCTTGCAGAATTTTGTTTGTTTGTTTGGCCGCGCGCTGGCGCAGCCACGGGCCGCAGTTACTGGGGCGCGCTGTCGTAACAAGCCGCGCGGTGTGGCCTGCTCATTGGGGTAGAGGGGGGGTAGTCTTCCCAGATGTTCTAGTTAGTTGTTTAGTAAATTTGACTTCAATAACGAGCTTTTGTTATGGTAGGCGCGGCAGGGCGCGCGAATTTAAGCGCAAGTGAGTGGTGACTCGGGGCTCACTCAGGCGGAGGCTATGCGTCTCACCTGTGGTCACGAGTTGTTAGTTCGTTCGTGATGTAGGAATTCAAGCTTTCGGGCGGAAGCTATGGTCGACGCCAGAGGCCACGAGTCGTTTAATTTAAGTTAGGTCATAATGTAGTCGTCAAGCTCACTCAGGCGGAGGCTATGCGTCTCACCTGTGGTCACGAGTTGTTAGTTCGTTCGTGATGTAGGAATTCAGGCTCACTCAGGCGGAGGCTATGCGTCTCACCTGTGGTCACGAGTTGTTAGTTCGTTCGTGATGTAGGAATTCAGGCTCACTCAGGCGGAGACTATGCGTCTCACCTGTGGCCACGAGTTGTTTAGTTAGTTCGTTCGTGATGTAGTTTAAGTTAGGTCATAATGTAGTCGTCAAGCTTTCGGGCGGAGGCTATGGCCCTCGTCAGGGGTCACGCGTCATAGTTTTTAAAATGTAATGTTCGTTCGGGATTTCAAGGGCAGGAGAGGCCCCTACGTTATTTTTTTTAAAGTAATCGATCAAGAAAGGCTTTTCGGAAAATGTGAGTATGGACTTATCTTTGTTTTAATTTTAAGTATTAATTATGATTTGAGGTATTCGGAAGGACTAGGGAAGTGTTTAGTGAAGTTCTCTCATTCTCTCTCTTGTAAGGTCGTTCAATCGTTAAGGAAGTAAAGAGATTATTGTTTTAAATTGTAATCCCGCTATTCAAATGTTCTTTAAAATGATGTTGAGTATTTGACTTTAAGAATAAAATAATTTTAATTAAGTATTATGTTATTTTGCAAAATCTCCTTAGTTCAGCTCTCACCAGACATCCTGTACGGGATGACGAACCTATGATCCTAGGTACAGTAAAGTATTTTATGAAGTTAAGACTAGTTGATGCCAAGCGAGTTGTTTCTATGTAAAGAGCTACGATTCTCTCCCCCCTCTGAAGGTGGATCGTGACAGAAATGGTGGAGGCGCCGGGTAGGTTCTATTTCTGGAGAGAGAGAGAGGTAGATTTTTATGTTTATTATTAAGTTAGTTTCAGCTTCTGATAGCAGGTTATTAAGAGTTTACTTGAGGAGAGGATTACGGAATTTAATCTAAGTGGAGGAAGTCTTTGAGATTTTTTTTTTGACGTAACAGATGATTATTTGAGTATACTTGTAAGGATAAAGTTTATAGTGATAAGTTGTTTTAAGTCGTTGAATTTATTGTAGATTTATATCGGGGATTATTACGTGAGGAGAATACGTTATAAGTTAAATGCTTATTAGAGATAATGCAAGTGGTTTAATTTAATTGAAGTTCATTTTAAGATTGTAGGTTAAGAGAATTATAATTTAAAATAAAGTTTTTTGTCGTAAATAGGAATTATTTTCAAGAGAAGTTTGTTTTGTTTTCGTGCGCGTAGGAGACGAGACGTACGAATTAAATCAGTCGAGGGAAGGATAAACGTTAGAAAGGAATTAAAGAGAAAACGAGAGTTTATGTAAAAGAGAGTTATAGAATTTATAGTGATGTTTTGTTTTAATTAGAAAAATGTTGAGAGTTGTTTCAGAACGACACGTCAGTGGACGTGGCAGAGTGAACACGTGACGGGGAGGTGCTGAGACCTAGCGGAGAACGGAGGAACCGCAAGCGAGGGTTGGCGCACCTGATGGAATTCGGTGACGTCACGGGCTCATACGGAGACGTGGACAGGCCGTGACCTTGTTTTGATCAGCTGTACGGTAACTTAGCGATAAGAAAATAGACTATTGGTTAAATAAATTTAAATTTAAGTGTGTTTTAGGAGAAGAGGAACTTTCAGTATGTAAGTAATTTATTTTAAGAAGTGTATGATGTATAGGCTAGAAGTGTTTCGTTGTAAGTTGTTTATGTTTTTGTTAGTTAAATTCTACCTCGGTTTTAAAAATATTTTTTTTGGGATTTGTAAACAGTAATAAGGAGGTACACTATAAAATCGATAAGCATTGAGAAAAATGGGAAGGCTAGATTTTGTGTGTAGAGGGAATTTACTCCAAAAGAACAGAGAGACAAAATTAATGTTTTCATTAGGGCGAGGGACCCTAAGGTGAGGCGTTGTGTCCCTGGGAAGAAAGGGAATTGTAGCGCAGACCATAGGAGATGGGCTGACTACGGAATTAAGGGTCAGGAGAATCCTGAGAGTTGTGAGTAATTGGGGCAGGAGTTCCCCATGGTAGTACCGAAGTGGCTATCCTGTATGGGATAGGGTACCATTTCAATGAAGTTTGTTGGTGGGGTTAGAGCCCCCTGTGTAGTGGGCCTATAGCAGATAGGCACTACAGTGAAATTTTTGGTTATTTTGTGAGGTAAATTCCATGGAGGTTAAGTAAGATTGGATTCAGTTAGGAAGGAGGGAAATGAGAAACATTGCTGTAGAGAGTTAGTGTACTTGCCTAATGTGAAATTGAATTTTACTAAATTAATTTAGGAGAAAGTTTTGTTCGGTAATTAAATAATAATGGAAGATAGCTAGATAATTAATTAATTTTTTTTGAGTAAGGTGTTTTAAGTAATGAAATAAAATAAGGTGAAGTAATTTGAATAATTGGGGAGGAGTTTCTTTAAGAGTTTAGATAATTGTTTTTGAATTTATTGAGATATTCAACCAGTGAAGTTTGAGTGTGAGAGATACAGTGAGATTTTAAGGAAATCGGTTGTTTATTAATTAGGACAAATGAGATTTTATGATTAAGAGTCAGTAAGCATAGTTAAAATTTACGACATGATATTTGTTGACAGTTTACAGTTATTAAGGAGAAAACAGAGTAATCTATTTATTTTTATTTTAATGGTTTGAAGATAAGATTATGAATTTTTTTTGGAAGTTTCTTTGGCATGTTGGAATAATTTTTTTTGATTTTTAGAATTTACAGAGAAAATTTAATTGATTTACATTAGTTTGGAAGTATGGAGGTTTAGTGTTCGATTAGCCCTAACTTGATGGTCGGATCCCAAAAGAATGCCGTAAAACCGATAGCCATTTGAGAGGAATGCGGTAGGCGCTTGTGTAGAGAGGGGTTGTGGGAAAACTCCTTGGGACTGATGGCAGATCAGGGGCCCTAAATAGTGTGTGATGCTGTAAAACCAGTGCAGGGAAAGCCTGGTATGCTTAAATTTTTGGGCACAGGTTATGTAAACCTGGGGTTCCATGGGATTTAGTCATGCTAGCTGCTGTGAGACATTAAGATTTCCAGGCTCCATAGTAAATTCAATGTAAATTTTTGTTTTCTTAAAATAATAAATTTGTTTTTAATTTATTTGAGATATTTGATTTGGAACAGTGAATACAGACCCCGAGGAATAAGAGTTGTCATGCTGTGAGAGGAGAAGGTGGTAGGCCTAAAAGGGTACAGGCACCACAGAGGTTATGTGCATTGCATAATTTAAATATAAGGAAACTTGAGAATTTGAAATTTTGTTGTTGGTTTGTACACCCATAAGAAGAGTATAGGCAGAATTTTTATTGTTATGAGATGTCTAATTTAATTGAAAAGAAGAAAGTTTAAAGATGCAAGGTAACATTATTATTGTAATAATTGAAAGAGATTAAGAGGTAGAGAGAAATAGGCAGTTTTTGTTTGTAAGTACTAAAGTTTACATATAGAAATTTAGTAACTAAGAATGAATAATAAGTTAAGTCTAGTGTAAAAGTTTTTTTTAAGTTTGTTAAGTTAAGAGTCACAAGTAAATTTTTTTTTAGAGAGAATGTCTTTGATAGGAAGTATTAGAAACTTATGGGAATTTTAGGGTAACATAAATAATGTAGGTAATGAATAATAAATAGATGGTAGGTCTTAAGTTAGGATTAACATTTGAAGCAGAATTTAATTAAGAAGAAGGAAAATAAATAGGCCTAATGAAAAGAACAAAAAAGGATTTTATGGTAAAGCATTTTTTTTAAGTAATAAACAATGAATAATAATGTTGTTTCAGGGTAATGTGTACTAATAATACAATTTTTTTTTTAGGACCAAAGAACAGGAATTATGTAATTTAAATTAACATGTATTTTTGAAACTGTTACAGATTCCTTAAGATGAGCTGAGCAGCAGTCCAGTTTACAAGATGACAAGAGTTCGAGAGACAAGATACAAGATCACTGAAACAAGAGCCAAGACTGAAGATTCAAGAGAAGAGAAAGCTGGCAGCCATGGACTTACAAGTGGAGATTAATAAGGTTATGTAAAGTTTTATTTTTTTATGGAAGACAGTAACTGGAGTTTTTTTTTGTTATAAACATTATTTACAGAACTTTTTAGGTTATAGTAATGTGATGGAACTAGTGAGTTGTGGTAGCTGTCAAAAAGAACTAATACCTTAAGTTTAATTTTTAAAGTTAATTTTCTTAATTTACAGAGGGATTAGTAGTTTTTTTTAAACCTTATTTAGGTTGGAATTTAAATACAATAGCTTATTATAAATGTGTACGAACAGTTCAAGTTCACAGTACTGATAGGTAGGTCAGATGATCTTATTGATTTTGATGATTTGTTGTTTTGAGTTGATTTTTAAGTGTTGTGAATTAGACAATGAAATAGTTCTGAAAACTTAAATTATTTCAAGCTAAGAAATAGTAAAGTTAATTGTAACTCAAAGGACACCAGAATTTAATTTTTTTTTGAATTAGTAATGTTTGAAAATTTTATACTTTACAAGAAAGGTTATAAACAAACAGATCGGATGGAACAAGGATGCAGTAAATCACAATTTCATTTAGAATTATTGATTAGCTTTTGAGGTTATGAAGTAAAAGTAATTATAGTTTAAAAGTTTGAATAAAAAAATGTTTTTTTTTAATTTGTTTGAAATAGAAAGTTTAAAAGTTAATTAGTCATGATCTAGGTGGGTGATGGGGTGGGAATTGGCCACTCTTTTTCCCTATAACCTCCCTAACATGGCCTTCTATTACAACTAACAGAAATAAAGAAGAAGAAAAATGAAGAATTATTAGTTAGAATGTTTCTTTCATGAAGATACCTGATGAACTTTTACTGTTTGGAAGAATAGAAGCAAGGTTAGTCAGATATTTTTACTCAGAAGAAGAAGAAGATAAAGCAGTTTTATGACTCGACAAGCCAGAGATTGGTGTTTCCCCTCTGCGCTTCTATTGACTACGTTGTTTACTCTCATGGGATAGCTGGTTCGGCACCATGGAGAGAGATTGGTGGGCATTGTGGTTGCCCCCAGAAGAAAAGAAGAGTAGAAGAGGTTATGGGTGGGTCATGTGAACTGACCTTCAACCCAGTTACTTCGTGGGGACTATTTGCTGTATAGAGAAGATCAAGACTCAAGAGTTAGGGAAAATCATTGGAGGTCATGTTTCCCTTCCTTAAGTTTTTCCTATCAAATTATTTGCCTGATTAGATTATGCTAAGGGTGGGATACTTTATGTTAGCAGTTGAATTAATTAATTTTATTTTTTTGTGTGTTTGCATCCTTGCCCATCGATTGCAGTTTAGTAGTTAGTTTTGTATTTGGCAGGCGTGATGGTAATGCCTGTTGATGATGTTTCAGAATTGTAATCTGTTCGTGATGAGGATGGCACAACTCCGAAGCAGATGTGGGGAGAAGTTGTGAGCTGCCCTGGAAGCCAGTCCAGTAGCTGTTGGAGTTGAGTGGTGTTTGCTGATGGCCAGCCCAGGGAGCTACTCTTCTCGACAACACTGACTTCGAGGAGTTGCACCAACCTTCACGAGATAAGAGTTTAATTAATTGAAACACTGTAAGGACACTTAATTTTTTTTGAAGAACGAAAGAAGTATGGTAATAAACGGAAACCGAAAAAAAAAAATAATAATAATTATCAAGAATTTGCACATTGTTTAACGAATACTGAGAAACTAAGAACAGTAATTTAATTTGTAAAGAGAGCTTCACTAACAGAACAATTTTTTTAGAATTGAGAACTCGAGCCTCTGAAGGTTCCTGTGAGAACAAACCAGATAAAAGTTTTACATTTAATTTTATGAATACTTGTTGTTTTAAAATAAATCTTATGCAGAATCTAGATGTATGTTCAGACAGCAAGGAACTAAGAAAATTATTATTTTTGTGAAATGAGGAATTTATAGTTATGGTTTAATGGAAAAAGACAATTTGTAATTTTGAGGTAGCTCGATGGGGCTCGAGCTCTGTGAGGGGAGGGTTATGTCGCGGGTTGAAATTTTGCAGGGTTGTTGAAATCAAATTTAGGGACTTTACTGACGGGACTCTGGGCTGGCTGCTCTGTTCACTCGTCAGCGCAAGTGGCGTGACCATGTAATTGGGGCACGGGGCCGGCGCGGCGCGCTGCGGGCTTGCAGAATTTTGTTTGTTTGTTTGGCCGCGCGCTGGCGCAGCCACGGGCCGCAGTTACTGGGGCGCGCTGTCGTAACAAGCCGCGCGGTGTGGCCTGCACATTGGGGTAGAGGGGGGGTAGTCTTCCCAGATGTTCTAGTTAGTTGTTTAGTAAATTTGACTTCAATAACGAGCTTTTGTTATGGTAGGCGCGGCAGGGCGCGCGAATTTAAGCGCAAGTGAGTGGTGACTCGGGGCTCACTCAGGCGGAGGCTATGCGTCTCACCTGTGGTCACGAGTTGTTAGTTCGTTCGTGATGTAGGAATTCAAGCTTTCGGGCGGAAGCTATGGTCGACGCCAGAGGCCACGAGTCGTTTAATTTAAGTTAGGTCATAATGTAGTCGTCAAGCTCACTCAGGCGGAGGCTATGCGTCTCACCTGTGGTCACGAGTTGTTAGTTCGTTCGTGATGTAGGAATTCAAGCTTTCGGGCGGAAGCTATGGTCGACGCCAGAGGCCACGAGTCGTTTAATTTAAGTTAGGTCATAATGTAGTCGTCAAGCTCACTCAGGCGGAGGCTATGCGTCTCACCTGTGGTCACGAGTTGTTAGTTCGTTCGTGATGTAGGAATTCAGGCTCACTCAGGCGGAGGCTATGCGTCTCACCTGTGGTCACGAGTTGTTAGTTCGTTCGTGATGTAGGAATTCAGGCTCACTCAGGCGGAGACTATGCGTCTCACCTGTGGCCACGAGTTGTTTAGTTAGTTCGTTCGTGATGTAGTTTAAGTTAGGTCATAATGTAGTCGTCAAGCTTTCGGGCGGAGGCTATGGCCCTCGTCAGGGGTCACGCGTCATAGTTTTTAAAATGTAATGTTCGTTCGGGATTTCAAGGGCAGGAGAGGCCCCTACGTTATTTTTTTTAAAGTAATCGATCAAGAAAGGCTTTTCGGAAAATGTGAGTATGGACTTATCTTTGTTTTAATTTTAAGTATTAATTATGATTTGAGGTATTCGGAAGGACTAGGGAAGTGTTTAGTGAAGTTCTCTCATTCTCTCTCTTGTAAGGTCGTTCAATCGTTAAGGAAGTAAAGAGATTATTGTTTTAAATTGTAATCCCGCTATTCAAATGTTCTTTAAAATGATGTTGAGTATTTGACTTTAAGAATAAAATAATTTTAATTAAGTATTATGTTATTTTGCAAAATCTCCTTAGTTCAGCTCTCACCAGACATCCTGTACGGGATGACGAACCTATGATCCTAGGTACAGTAAAGTATTTTATGAAGTTAAGACTAGTTGATGCCAAGCGAGTTGTTTCTATGTAAAGAGCTACGATTCTCTCCCCCCTCTGAAGGTGGATCGTGACAATATATATTCAAAGGTTCTACGTACACTCGGTCAAATGTCACCCACTCATTGGCTGCTGTCTTGTGAGACGTCCCAGCGTAGCAGCCTGTGATTCGATAAAGCTTTGGTTGGGTGTTTCTGATTGGCCCAGAGTCATCCAGGTGAGTTGTGAGTAGGGTTACCAGACACTGATAACTAAAAAGGAGGACATTCACCTCGCAAAAGGAGGACATTTCACTAAAAAGGAGGACAATATATTTTTTTAAAAAAGCCATGAATTAGTTACAATGGAGTACGATATTTTACAATGTTTTGGCATTTAATACAGTTTCAGTATAAAGAATCAAACAAACTACGCATGTACAGCATATTAAAAACACTTGCTTCTGCATGTGCTGCTACCTGTCAAGCTGTCATAGAACTACTTACTAGTGCGGTGACTCTGCGGACAGCGCATTAGCGCGCACCGTGCGCTTTACTCAGAGTGTAACTGCAGGAATTATCTCACTTTATAAAAAAAGCCGGACATTTTGGAGCATTAAGGAAAATCCGGCCGGACGCAAAAAAATACATAAAAAGGAGGACATGTCCTCCTTTTGCCGGACGTCTGGTAACCCTAGTTGTGAGCCAATAGCAGAGGCAGCACTGAGGTGTAACTATTTGTATTTTAACCTATCGCGAAATGAATTCGCGAAATTTTCCGGTCTCTAACCATAGATCATTCATTCGTAGTCACGGCCACAATAGATGTAGCTTTACTGCTATCGAAAATTAATTCCCGTCTTTTTTGAACACACCTCGTACATCACTTTGGCCCGTGCGGTGGTTTGTTCGGCGTCTGAGGGTCATCGGAAGATTGAGGGCCCATTATTACCTTCAGATTTTCATCGAAATTTGTGGAACCACAACATTGAAAAGGCATGGGCAGCGTTCTCAGTAAAAATAAAATGTATTATCCGCCATGTTTGGGACCAGGGCTGTGCCAGTTTATCGAATTTCAGTATTAGTTTTAATGGAATACCAGAGAAAAAAAATTATATTCAGTACAATGGTATTTATAACAAGTTGTAACATAAGCTGTTCCATATAAAAAAACAGATTAGCGTACGTATTCTTAATTTAAAAAAAAAATTACCCGTGAAATGTGAGTTGTGACCCGCTAGAAAACAGGAAACATTGTACTGAAATGCAAACCGACAGAAACGATAAACTCTAAGCGAACCAAAAACAATGGCAGCGCTGTAATGTGACCTGAAGACCAAGGTCAACGTTTGGAAAACTCCCCGAAAAAAAAGAAGGAAAAAAAACCGAACGCGATCGGTGCAATCGGTACCGGATTACAGAATGCGCCGAATCATCGAATGACGGATTATAGACTTTTCGGTTTTACAACCATAAGTAGAAATATCGCGAATTAATTCAACACGTATGTTTCCAAAAAAAAAAGTACGTTTTTAAGACATGTTCAGTGATCGCAGGCCCTCATGCTCATTGTCTTGAGGTTTCACGGCTTGTGGATTTTTGCCTAAATCATAAAAATTGAGACTTCGTCAATGTACAGGAGTTCTCCAAAAGACTGATGATCTATGTATATCTAGGAGCATGAATTTTTCGCGAAATTATCTGATCGCTTATTAGACCTCAGTAAGGCATGCCCGTGCTAGCGATTGTTCATTTGGCGGCCGTCTGCAAGAGAAGCCATTGTCCTTATTTTATTGCCGGGCCAGTCAGGACACGTTTGCTTCCGCACTGGATGGCTGTGATTGGTAGGGACCGGAAATATTCGCGGGTTCAATGACCTCTAGGATTAACTCCATAGTTCTACGTACACTCGGTTAAATAATGTCACCCATTCATTGGCTGCTGTCTTGTGAGACGTCCCAGCGTAGCAGCCTGTGATTCGATAAAGCTTTGGTCGTGTGTTTCTCATTGGCCCAGAGTCATAAAGGTGAGTTGTGAGCCAATAGCAGAGGCAGCACTGAGGTATAACTATTTGTATTTTAGCCTATCGCGAAATGAATTCGCGATTTTTTCCGGTCTCTATCAATAAGGCATGCCCGTGCTAACGATTGTTCATTTGTAATTGGCGGCCGTCTGCAAGAGAAGCCACTGTCCTTTTTTTTATTTTTTTGCCGGGCCATTTAGGACACGTTTGCTTCCGCACTGGATGGCTGTGATTGGTGCGCTGACAGAAGGGATGTTCCTAACCATGAAACACAGACAATGCTACGAAGTTTCAACACGAAACTGGCCTGAAAAAAAATCTAATCGCGGAAAGATACACGGCTCCCCCCATGCATATGTGACGTATTTAGTACTGCGTGGATTACGTCAATATTGAAGGGGTCGTCATTTTGAATCTGCCAAAAAAAAAGCCCGGCGGTAAATGTTCTGCAGCCAGGTACGTAATCCTCTCGGCCTTTTTTTTTGGCACGCGTCCCAGAAGTGACTATTCCTGCAAGCCTCCCTCCCTCCCTCCCCCCTCCCTAACTTCGCGGTCGCGCACGCACGAGGCGGTTACGTAACTGTGACGTGCAAACGCGGTGTTCGGCCGGTTCGTCGTCGTCGTCGTGACGTCACGACAGCGGCTCGGGCGGGGCGGGGCGGGGCGGGGCGACGCGGTGGGACAGGGGGGAAGGGGGAAGGAACGGGCGTTCGTTGCGCGCCTGGTGGAGCGTCCCCAGCCAGACCCAGTCATGCCCAAACCCCCCAATGCGGACAAAAATTGTCCAAGTGCCCGCCCTTGCTCAGTAGATATTTTCTACACTTCCAACTCTTCTTCCTGAGCCATCCTTCCATTCCCGTAGCCAACCCGCATGTAATTAATGCATGCAATTTTTGCATCCCCGCACGTAAGTGCCCAGGGTTTCCCCTGTGTCTATGCAGGTTTTACCTGGGCCCAACTTATCTAGTTTTTTAGTCTAGAATAGTCAGTGAGGGGAGTTAGTGATGGCGCCAATCGCTGCCATGGCTGGCCAATCCCCCCTCCTAGCACATGATGCATGCTCCCTCTCCCGCATGGCTAAACCCTGCATGATTATAGCGTATAGGCTTCGGCCTGAGACGCACTTACAGTCTTTCCCTAACCCAGACCCCTCCCAAACACACTTAGTTTTAAGTTAGGTTAGGAATATATATATATATATATATATATATATATATAAATAAAATTGCCAGACCCGATCAAGTTTTGTGACGTGTTAACAAACATCTCAGCTCTCGCTATGCGGCGTTCTTCGGTTGGAGTAAATTCGCGAATGGAACGGAAGTCGCGTGGAATATAAATGTGTAACCACGGCGCTGCCATCTAGTGGCGGAATGGCAGGAACTTAAGTTAAAAAAAAAAAATCCAAACGGAAACTTTAATAAATTTTTAACAAAATGGGAAGTATTTTTTAAAAAAAAATCCGTGTCAAAAATCAAGTCCAAAGCAGGTTTTTCATCATCTTTTTTTTTCAAGTCTTTTTCGCTCCTACCGTTCTTAACGTTTAAATTTTAGCTTTGCAAATCGAACGAATCGTTAGTCGACGTAGCTTGCCCCGTCAACGAATTCTAGCGGCGGGTGCGGAAACTACGTGTGATTCGCGTCAAGGTATGTATTTGAAAACACAATTTGCTTATATTTATCACGCTCGGCGTTATAACACGAGAATACATTAGTTTGATCGTTGCCGGGTTAGTTACACATATCTGGCGAGTATGTACTGAAACACTTGATCACGTGTAATTTTTTTTTAATCGAATTCTGGCAAGCATCACTTAATCCTGTATTGATAAAAATATTCACCTTAAAATTGACCTTTTATTTCACCTTAATTAAATTAAGAACGCAGGACATATAAGACATTATTGTGTCAAAAAATAGTTGTAGCTGCATAAAAATAGTAATAGTATTTTGTTTATTGTTTTGTTTCTGAATTTTTCTACATCAGGCAACATATACACTTCAGTAATAAATTAAGTCCTGCAAGTTGTTACCTGGTATATATGTTGATAATTTTTCCAGCAAATTGGCAATGTTTCTTTGTGGATAGTGCCCTTCAAAAACTTAAATGGTTAGCAAAATGGCAATGTATCTTGACAGATACAACTAAAATCCAATTGCTCTTGAAGCTCAATATTTGTTTCTATTATTTTTTAACATCATCTGATGATAGTGTTCACCCATTACAGTAGTACAAAAAAAT
Organism: Bacillus rossius redtenbacheri; assembly: GCF_032445375.1. Lineage (NCBI taxonomy): Eukaryota > Metazoa > Arthropoda > Insecta > Phasmatodea > Bacillidae > Bacillus > Bacillus rossius. The sequence goes on from NC_086342.1 coordinate 13,745,682, forward strand.
TTTTTTTTCATAACATTTTTTTTCCTTGCCAATTTAAGGGTTAAAAAGTAATTCATTAGCTTTTTTTATTTACGGATAGGGCTCATCTTCGTAAATTTACGGATACTAGGTTCACTTCATTTTGGCAAGAACTCACAAGAATCATTTTGGAATATGCAGCATGTTTAATGACTTAACGCCCAACCTACATAGAACAGTTGATACACCAATTTATTAATTACGTTTCTGAATCAATGAACCAAAATTTAAAAAAGAGCCGTATTTTGAGTTATATGAATTTTTTCAAAAAGTTTTAAAATCCCTACCCTGCATTAAATTATTAGATACTGTGCTAGATAAAATTTTGAAAATAAATCAAACATGCTATAGGTACTTTTGGGTAATAAATTTTTTTACACTACATATATTAATAATTTTTATCTATCACCTTTAAAAGTATTTTCCTAAAGAAGTGGCCATTGTTCTATACTTTTTTTTAATTTTCTTAAATGTACCCATACTTCCAAATAACGTGCTAGTTAGCATTATATATTTTTTTTTCTATGATATGAATAGCAAAGTTTCCTGATAAAAAAAATTTCCACGTAAGTCGTGCAAAGATTTTTTTTTGACCAAAAGTACAGAATGTTTGATATTATTTTAAATCTTCTACAAAAATACTATAATTCATGTTTGCATAAAGAAAATTGTAATCATAGTATCTAATAATTTGGTGCAAGTTAGGAATTTTAAAACTAATGAAAAAAAAATTCCCTGATGGCTGCAGTGGTCTGCGCATGCGCGAAAAAAGAAATTTCAACAAGAGCATGCCGTAGTGTGTGAATACCCTTATTTACTTGTGTTTGTAGCTGACTAGTCAAATACTGTTCTTCATCGATACTTTAGTTTGTGCAAATATTTAAGGTAGGTAAGTGTTAAGCTGTCGCGAGACATCTTTAGGGACTGGAAAAATTCGCTGTTTCAATGACCTCTAGGTTAGACTCAATGATCCTCTATGTACTCGGGCAGATTACACCTGCTCATTGGCTACTGTCTCGTGACACCTGTTATCTGGGATGCTTTTGATTTGGTTCTTCCTTATGTTGAGGGCTTTTCACTGGCGCATACTCCTTCAGTTAAACTGTGGCGCAATCACTGAAGCAACAGAAAGGTACACGTATTTGGATTTTAGTCCATAGAAAAGTGAATTCGCGAATTCTTCCGGTCTCTAGACATCTTGTGGTGTCGCGTCGCGTCGCGCCCTGTCGTGGCGTGTCGTGTCGTGTCTGGTTCTGGGCGCGCCCTAGCCTAGGCTACGGTTACAGCGATTTTGTCCAGAAGAGGAGCAGGCGAATCAAACAATGCGAATGAAATGTGAGTGTCTTACACTGCCTGCAACCGCCTCTGCAGATCACGCACGAACACGTCAGAACTAGTTGGTCGTTCAAACCAGTTTCATTTTTCACATTTAGTCCACGTGCTTGTTGTATGTAGGTTAGTCAACGGGTAATAAACAGTATACGTAGAAAAATCAATTTATTATTGTATTTGAAAACAAGTGTCCGTGGGATATTCAAGTAAATTTTTTTTTTTTAATATTTGAACGTTGTTGGTGTCGTTCTTAAACACTCATAAAAAATTCATTTGTTGACTTAAAATACCTCTCTCTTTTATCGTCTCTTGCAGACAACATTCCGTAACATAGCCCTTTTTATCACTTCTAATTAATAAATATTTTAATATCAGACTTGGGTTCCATCTTGGATGGTGTGGATGGAAGCAAATTGGTATCAGAACAACGCCTGTGCTGAAAAAAAAAAAACTGTTCTGACGAAGAAATTTTTTTTTGTCAGAACACGCATCCACTGTAAGGCTTGGTTCCCAATTAGCAAAAATAAAACATGAGAAAGTCCATAGAATTGAAATGTTACTGTTAGTTTCAGCCAATGAAATTTTGCAATGTATCCGACATCTGTCGGCAGCGTTAGTAAGTAACTGTATTAACTATATTAGCTACCAGTGACAACCGTGACATCTGACTAGCAATCTGTGAGCAAATAGTTTTCAACATATACCTAAATAAAATAAGGGTTACTTAAAATTTTTAGTTAACCATTCTAACCAAGTAAACATTTTTTTCATTTACAATTTTTGCTAGTGACTCATAAGTAATGGCATTAATTAATTTTTTTAAGCAAGGAATTACGACTGAGCATTGTAACATCTCGTCGATTTCTTGCCACAATGTGACTGATGAAAAAAAAAAAAAAAAAGCAGTTCTCCAATGAGAATGACCACTTCTTTAGGAAAATACTTTGAAAGGTGATATATAATAATTTTGAATATATGTATGTAGTGTAAACAAATTTATTACGCCAAAAAAAAAAATAATGGCTTCCTGCTCCACTCTCATTGGTTGTCGGGCCGTGCGTCGGTAACAGAGATTATATATATATATAAATTTCCCTTTCGTGCGCGCGACCGTCCCATGCGCTGTTGCGAATTAGAGGGGGGGGGGGGGGGGGGGGGGTCGGTCGAATCTTGCACGCTCGACCCTATGTACTGTTAAGGTTTATTTTCAACTGTGCACCCAGTTTAAACGCAGTCTTGACGGAGAGATGTCGCTGTGAACTGCGAGATGCCGTCGGGCCGTGCCGAAAGCCTGTCGCGACCAGCATTGTCGTGAGCTCGGGCGGACGACCTTGAACTGCGTCGGTTATCAGCGGCTGCGTGGGGGGAGGGGGGGGGGGGGGGGAACAGAGAAGTCCCATCACGAACGAATCCATGCGCCTCTCAGCGCCAGGCTCCGCGAACACGCCGCACAGGAAAAAAAAAATACTTTCACAAAAACATTCCTTCGGAAACCAGTCGCCAATATATAGTTCGTAATACATAGAGACCTGTAAAATTCGCGGATTCATTTCGCGATAGGATAAAGTCCAAATACTTTTTACATTATTTTGCTTCAGTGGTTGGTCCACAGTTTATCTGAAGGACTCCAGGCTAATGAGAAATCTTTAACAGAAGAATTAGCGAATCACGATCATCCCAGTCAACAGGCGTTACGAGTCGGTAACCAATCAGCAGATGTAATTTGCACGAGTGCGTAGAGGATCACGGAGTCTATCCTTTAGGGATTTGAAATCGCGAATTTTACAGGTCTCTAAATAAATTGTAACTTTGTACAACACATGGCTAGGGACAAGCATTATTTCGCGGAAAGAAATATCTGTTACGTCTATTTAGACTGCATCAATATATACACCCGCACAAGAGGTTTCACCCTTGTGGATTGGGCGGCCGTCTGAGAGAGAAGTCGCTGCCTTGTTTTCTACCGAGCCCCAAACGGAACGCGTTCCGAATTACTGTGATTGGTGTTTTTGTGACAGCAGGCATGCACCTGGAAGAAACTCACCCAATGACGAAACACAGAAGATTCTCTAGTGTATTTTAACTTTCAGCTAGTGACGGAATCGTTTCGTGAAATATGCATGTCCCTACACATGACTTGAGTATTTTTTACGAACATCGACACATAATTTTATATTTCAATTGAGTTTTCATTCAAACCATTTTTTTTTAGATCATGGAAAAGATAATCGAATATATTCAACAATTGTACTTTATTTTGTAGTATCATGCTTACTATGTGAGCAGTTAATATTGGAAAGCTATTCAGGGAACTGTTTACAATTAAACTATTGGGGGTACTTGGACAACACAAAGCATAAATGGCCCGGGTAAGAATCCGATCACAGTATTACTGAGAAATTTTTTTTTTGATAGTGATACAGTTGTTTTCGTGTAAATGTACAAATTTATAAAATATATCTGCAATTTGTAGAGACCGGAAATATTCGCGGGTTCAATGACCTCCAGGATAGAATCCAGTATCCTCTACACACTCGGGCCAAATGCCAACTGTTCATTGGCTGTTGACTTGCGAGTCGTCTCGACTGGGTGGCCTGTGATTCGACACTTCTATGAGTGAGGGTCTCTAATTGGCCCTCAGTCCTCCAGATTAACAGTGAACCAACGACAGAAGCAGCACTAAGGTATAATTATTTGAATTTTAGCATATAAGTATAACACGAAATGAACACGCGAAATTTTCAGGTCTCTTAGCAATTTGACAAGATTATTTCTGTTCCTTTAAAAAAATAAAAAAAGAATAAGAAGAAGAAGCACAGAGGTTCGCTGCGAAGGTGTGATCACGTGGAGTGGGGCCTTCTTCAAGTGCTCTCCTCCTGATTTGAAAACTTTCGAGCGCCCCGACACAACCGTCAAGGGCGTATCCCGCCCAGAGCGGAACAAAAATAATAACGTTTACTGTTGTACCGCTCCTGTGGTTGTCCCATATTTCACCTGGAGACCCGCGAGCCACAAACGAGAAACCCTGAACCGGGAAAGTAACGAATCACTGACAGCCCGGTTGAGACGTCCCACGAGTCATCAGCAGCCGACGCGACGAACAGGCGACGTTTGCCCCGGGCAAGCAGAAGACTGTGGAGTAGCCTACATCCTATTAGGTCAGTGGACCCGCCAATTTTTCCTGTCTCTAATTACTAGAGACCTGTAAAATTCGCGATTTCAATTCCCTAAAGGATAGACTCCATGATCCTCTACGCACTCGGTGCAAATTACATCTGCTGATTGGTTACCGACTCGTAACACCTGTTGACTGGAATGATCGTGATTCGCTAATTCTTATGTTAAAGATTTTTCATTGGCCCAGAGTCCTTCAGATAAACTGTGGCCCAATCACTGAAGCAAAATAATGTCAAAAGTAATTGGACTCTATCCTATCGCGAAATGAATCCGCGAATTTTACAGGTCTCTACTTATTACTTTAAAATCTTTCCAGAATAGCTTCCCCAGAATTTACTGCGCACATTCGTTTTAATTTGATTGAAATTTGTACTTTACCAATCGTATCACTACCAGTCCTTTTATTACTTGCATGCAAAAATTAAAGTTAGTTAGTTTTTTTTTTAATCGCGCCAAGTAAGTATAGCACCCCCCTCCCCTTCCACGGCAGTGGCGTAGCCAGGATTTGTGTATTGGGGGGGTGTTAAAAAGTATGGTTTCCCCCCCCCCCTAATAAAGCGGGTGGTCCGGTGGTCCACCCCCGGGAAAAAAAAATTGGATTTTACGGTGTAAAATAGTGCTATTTGAGCAGTTTTCGGTACTTAACTTTAAATATTGTAATGGTAAAAATATTATTAATTTTTTAATAAAAAATTGTTTTAGTGATGAAGTAAGAAATTAATTAAAGATATTTTTATCAATCCAAGTGCCTTGTTTACGTCCACTCAAAATCATAAATCATGCTCGAAGCTCGACAGTACAAAAAAATAAAGGAATAAAAAGGGTTGGGTTTGGGCAGAACTGATCTATTCCTGGAAACAATTACTTTAGCTTGAAGAGTTACATGACACCATGTCGTTGTCTCAATAATTCTATACACACACAGCGATCCTTACACTTTTAGAAGCCCCAGTCAACACCTGCTTATAATTACTGCGCTGGTTAAATACAGTAGGTGTAAGATATTTGAAAGCTTGGTTGGGACCCGTCAAGGCGTCACAACCTTATAGCTTCTGCTCGCGACATGGGTAGGGGAAGGGAAGGAGAATCGGTAGGGCTCGCTTACTCTTCCCCTCCAGTGCAGTGGCCGGTGATAGCAGTAAGACACCCAGGCTTTTAGCTAACCTGCTTTCAGATAAGAAAAAAATAATTGGTCTAAGGAGGGGGGGGGGGGAGGAGGGGTTAGAAACCATACCCCCCCTCCCCCCTGGCTACGCCCCCTGTTCCTCGGTTATGCGAAAAGTCGCAACGCGAATGCCGTCAGTCACTCGCGCGCCAATATTCCACCGCCACCTCTTCGCCGCGGGGTCTCGCCACGCCGACAACAATTGTCTCTCTCGCCGGGCGTGGCGATAAGTGTGTCACGAGTCAGTCCCGCGGGAATGATGGAAGGGGGGGGGAGGGGGGAGAAGAAGTGCGCGGCGTGCTCGAGAACAATCTAAAGCGTCTCCCAGCGTCCCGCGCTCCGGCTTGCATGTCGAGACATGTCGGCGCGGCCGCACGTCCCAATTAAAAGTTTTATCTCGCGCTCGTGCAAATCGAAAATGTTTTTCGAATGCATAGTATACAATTTTTTTTTGTCCTTTTTTATTTCCTCTCCTCCCTTTTTCGCGCAGCACGTCCGACGTACGCCGTAGGAGTTTGGATTCAGATAAGCGACCTCAGGGATGCACGATTCTGGAGGTTCTTGATTAAACGGGACAAAACAAAATGGCGTCATCGTGAATTCCTATTTCGTCGCCTGGACGAACATCTTGCGTCAAGCTCACGTGACGAGGGTAATCGTGTACGTCGTTTTTTCATTAATTTTTTATGTGTTAACATCTTAGCTCTCGGTGTTATGGCATTCGTTGGGGGGGGGGGGAGGGGGGGGTGATTTCGTAAATGCGACGGGAGCCCAGTAACGAAAATGCCTAACAACCACGGTGCTGTTGTGAAGAATTGGCGCGAACCAATGTTCACAAAGACAAAGGGAAATTTTTTTTGTATTCTAATTAAAAGTCCTTGTGGAAAATCAGTTCCAAAGCCGGGTTTTAGTTTTTTTTTTCAGGTCTTTTTTTCAAATTCATCGGACTACTATTCAAATTATTGTACAGTCCACGTAGCCGATCCGCCAGCGAATTCTAAGTGTGATCGTCGTCCAAAAAATGTAGTTGAAAACACAATCTGTGTATATTTATCATGCTAGGCATTATTTTTTTTTTTTTTTTAAGAATTTAAAATTAAATTTCAGAGTTTCGTGTTATAAGTTCATTTGCAAACATGAGAACGCATTAATTTGCTCGTTACCGAGGTTTGATGTCGCGTGTACTGAAAGACTCGTTCACATATTTTATTTTTTCCCTCTCGGAAAGATGGCTATCTTATGAAAAAAAAAAATGATAGCCTACAAGCACATGTAGGACCTGAATTGATACCAAAACAAACCGTGACACGTGACCGTCCGTCTGGCAGCTAGCAACTGCGGGAACAATATCAGCATTCAAATAATGCAGGGTTTATTTCACGCAATGTTACCTCAACACTGTGTGTACGGCAGTCCTCACCGCCGCTGTGTGCCCAGTACCCTACAACTAAACTCATCATTATCTCGCTGATTCATTCGGTAGCAAAGAAGACTTGAAGCACATGCACATCTGCTTCAAGTTGATGACTGAGTGCCATCGATGCCTCTGAGCCAGTTACAAACAAGGAGAAGAAGTAATTATCCGATTACGTGTAACACTTCAAATAATGTCACCCTATTATTAGAGACCGGAAAAATTCGCGGGTTCAATGACCTACAGGATAGACTCCAATATCCTCTACACACTCGGGCAAATGCCAACTGTTCATTGGCTGCTGACTTGTGAGTCGTCTCGACTGGATGGCCTGTGATTCGACACTTCAATGAGTGAGGGTCTCTAATTGGCCATCAGTCCTCCAGATTAACAGTGGACCAATGGCAGAAGCAGCACTAAGGTATAATTATTTGAATTTTAGCATAACACGAAATGAACCCGCGAATTTTTCAGTCTTTACCTATTATCAATCAATAAGTAGGCACTGGAAAAATTCGCAGGTTCAATGACTTTTAAGATAGAATCCACAGTCCTTTATATTCTTGGGCAAAATTAACATGTTCATTGGCTACTGGCCTTCGAGGCGTATAAACAAGGGAGCATGCGATTGGACTCTCCTTAGTTTGAGAGTTTCTCATTGGTCCTGAGTCACCCGGATAGCTCGGAGCCAATAACCGAAGCATTAAAACTGTGTACAAATTTGCGAATTTTTTTTTTCCGGTCTCTACCAAAGAGCACTCTGGCACAACTTGTTTGTACACAGACAAGTAGAGTCAGCATGGAGTGAAATTAATCTGAAAAATAATCGTCGCTATACCTACAACTATAGCCAAGACTATTTAGCGGATGCATTTCACTCCAAGGCGGGCTAAAATTGCCTATTTATAATCAGGCCTCTTTGGAATACTCATTATAGTCGATAACAAGATAATATCAATTGTCGGGGAACCCGTCATTGGGTAACCACTTCTTTTACCACGACTTAGAAGAGTCGTCAAGGTCGATTAAAGAGCACTCTAGTCTAATCATCAACTTGGTGCAGCTTTAAGTGTGCTCAACGTCTACTTTGCTACCTAATGAATCCGCATAGCAGTAGTAGTAGTGGCGCTATCTATAACTTAGCTGTCACTTTTACGGCTATAACGTAACTTATGAATGCAGACTGTTTTGCAGGGACTGGATTAATCCGCGGTTTGGATGAATCTCATTGAAGACTACACAGTCCTCTGTGTACTCTGGAAAATTACACCAGTTCATTGGCTGCTGACTTGCGAGTCGTCTCATTTTGTTTGCACGTGGTTAGATACTTCTTTGGTTGCTCACTGACCCAGAGTCGTACTGATTAACAGTGAGCTTATAACAAAACCAGATTAAAATGTTTACGTATTTGTATTTTAGACTATCGCGAAATGATTCCGCCAATTTTTCCGGATGATCTAGGTGTTAACCATCATTATTATCGAAAATTTGTGAAGGACGTCGAATTATTATTGCTGTCGGAAGAAGTATTACCAGTTGAAATTCTTGTATTGGATAGTAAAATTCGTTGTTTTTTTTCAGATGTCTCAGTTTTATATTTTTATTAAGATCCTTAATTACACTTTAATTTTCCTAGACTTTGTTTTAAACAAAAATAAGCTAGAAGAAGACCGAACAGCCATTCGCTGACACAGATTCGTATGCGGGCGTATAATATTTCTCAGTGTGTGGTTAACAATTAATGAGATATTAACATAAAATAAACACAAACACAATCGCACCTCTATTCCGTAGAAACGTTCCTAAGAATCTACAGGAAAATGTAGTGAGTGGACACTTTAATTTCATTTATTAAATACTATTTCATGGATGTATCATATGCAAACGAAACTATTAAAACTTTTTTTCTAAGTTTCAGTATGAAATTATTTAGGACCCTCGCAGCAAATGTAATATTCAGATTACACACACCATTTCCATGGTCTGTTTGTTTTGTAAGATAGTCATGCGCCTGCCAATCACTGCCAGGGATTTAATGAGAGATAAAAGGGGGCGGACAATGCTAAATGCACCCAGATGAGGGTCAGACCCACGTAGACAATCAACACAAACCATGCAGCCAGACAGTTCGACTGGCATCACTGTGACCTTTGAATATATATACTGTATAGCAGTCGCGAGTGGATAGGATTTACTCTACGTTTTTCAGGAGCGTATGATGAGCAGCTTGGGAACTTCACCGCTGCAGTGCGCTGCCGTAACGCCCTGTATCGTCTCAGGTTGTTATTTACACGTTAGAGCGCAGCACTGTCGCCCGCTGTCATTCCCCGCACCCCCCACCCATCATTCACTGCAGCTCAAGGTCGTTCAACGGGAGGGGGAAGAGGTGTTTGAAGAGTTCGACACTTGTCCGCTAGGGACCACCACAAGTCGATGCCCTAGAGATGGTGGCGATTGCGGCGGTGAATTAACCAACTACCTCAAAACCGTATTAGAAATATTAACCTGGGCTGGCGACTTCTATACAGTATATATATTCAAAGCTGTGACGGATGACAAGGAGGAGGGGAAATGGGTGGAGGAGGAGGGAAAGGTGATGATTCAGCAGAGGGGAAGGGGGAAGGGCCAAGGAGCGACCTACGTACGTAGTCAGCAAACATGGCCGCCGGCAGAACAGCTGAGCGTCGCTCGGGAGAAAAAAAAACCCACTGCGGCGCTAAGCGAAAATCATCGCTGACGGGGAGCGCTTCGCGACAGGAATGTCGGCGCGACAGGAATGGCAGCAGGGAGTTCACACGCCACAGAAAACCACATCCCGGCCTTACGTCTTCCGTCTGACATCAGACAGCCGAGCGGCACGACGCCATGTTCGCCACAACAAATGTTTCCGTTGTGGTGTTCATTGGCTGCTGACTTGCGAGACGTCTGAACTGGGCTGTCCGTGATTGTTTGAAGGTTTTTTCATTGGCTCACGGTCCTACGCAATTACAACGTGGACCAATCGCAGAGGCGGAACAAAGGTATGCTTTGTTTGAACTTTATAGCCTCTCGCGAAATGAATCCGCCAATTTTTTTCAGGTCTCTACCAATAAGGTAATAACATATCTTGCAGACAGCCGCCAAATACGAAGAAACAATCGCTAGCACGGGCATAAAATGTTGCAGTCTAATGAACGGTTAGATTTATTCGCGAAAAATACCTACCCATACCAATACCATCAATATGGAAACAAAGCATTTGGGCTTTCAAGCGTAATTTGGTACCCAGTTAATCCGCGAAATAACAGTGGCCTTACATTTATCATTGGATCACAGGTACTGTTACGAGGCTGCCAGAGATGGCTGGAGACGCGGGCTGGCCCCGCTGGTACCTAGAGAAACCCCGCCGCGACAAACGTAATGCCCGTCCCTATGCTCTTCCACTACCAATACGTGGATCCCTCCACACCCATAAGTTAATAAACATCTTTCTGTCCCGCGGAGCCCCAAAAGTCTATCTGTATCGGGTGGAGGGTTCTACAGGTCCAGGGCGGAGGTATTTAAGACGATTTAACCTCTCCAGGGTGGTACTTGGAGTTATACAAGACGACAGAGAGCTACGAGATTTCTTCAGGGTTGTACTGGGAGGTATATAAGGCGACAGAGAGCTACGAAATCTCTCCAAGGCTGTACTTGGCCTTATTTAAGGCAACGGAGAGCTACGAGACCTCTACAGGGTGGTACTTGGAGGTATATAAGGCGACAGAGAGCTACGAGACCTCTTCAGGGTGGTACTGGGAGGTATACAATGCGACAGAGAGCTACGAGACCTCTTCAGGGTGGTACTGGGAGGTATACAAGGCGACAGAGAGCTACGAAACATCTTCAGGGTGGTACTGGGAGGTATACAATGCGACAGAGAGCTACGAGACCTCTTCAGGGTGGTACTGGGAGGTATACAATGCGACAGAGAGCTACGAGACATCTTCAGGGTGGTACTGGGAGGTATACAAGGCGACAGAGAGCTACGAGACCTCTTCAGGGTGGTACTGGGAGGTATACAAGGCGACAGAGAGCTACGAGACCTCTTCAGGGTGGTACTGGGAGGTATACAAGGCGACAGAGAGCTACGAGACCTCTTCAGGGTGGTACTGGGAGGTATACAAGGCGACAGAGAGCTACGAGACATCTTCAGGGTGGTACTGGGAGGTATACAATGCGACAGAGAGCTACGAGACCTCTTCAGGGTGGTACTGGGAGGTATACAAGGCGACAGAGAGCTACGAGACATCTTCAGGGTGGTACTGGGAGGTATACAAGGCGACAGAGAGCTACGAGACCTCTTCAGGGTGGTACTGGGAGGTATACAAGGCGACAGAGAGCTACGAGACATCTTCAGGGTGGTACTGGGAGGTATACAATGCGACAGAGAGCTACGAGACCTCTTCAGGGTGGTACTGGGAGGTATACAATGCGACAGAGAGCTACGAGACCTCTTCAGGGTGGTACTGGGAGGTATACAAGGCGACAGAGAGCTACGTGACCTCTTCAGGGTGGTACTGGGAGGTATACAAGGCGACAGAGAGCTACGAGACCTCTTCAGGGTGGTACTGGGAGGTATACAATGCGACAGAGAGCTATGAGACCTCTCCAGGGTGGTACTGGGAGGTATACAAGGCGACAGAGAGCTACGAGACCTCTTCAGGGTGGTACTGGGAGGTATACAATGCGACAGAGAGCTACGAGACCTCTTCAGGGTGGTGCTGGGAGGTATACAAGGCGACGCCGACCTCGCGGCGGCGTGAGAGGGGCTGATGACGAAATCGGTGACAGCAGTGAAATGAAAAAAAGGTTGTGTGATGCCTTGGCGAGCGAAAGCGGGCGACGAGCGACCGAGTTTTGTGTGCGAAGATTGTTTTATTGACAAGAGTCCGGGAAAATTCTCATCGTCCATTCCCTGCTGACTTGCGAGACATCCCAGCTGGGTTGTCTGTGTTCTGCACTTTATTGGTTTGGTGTTTCCGATTATATCACAGTTCTCCAGATAAAATATGGTCCAACCACAGAAGCGGTACAGAGGGATAAATTATTATTATTATTATTTTTTAATTTTTAGCTTGTCGCGAAACTAATCCGCGAATTTTTTCGGTCTATAGTCATCGAGGACTGGAGCATCTGGGACAGAATTGTGTGCGTAGCAGACGAATGCCAATGGACAAATGGCTCTTCGCGTTGATAGTGTGGGAAACTGTGGATATTACCCTGACGCTGGAAAATAATGCTAATTACTAGAGACCTGCAAAATAGGCTAGAATTCAAACACATATACCTCTTAGATAATTTTGCTATTGGCTTACTGTTCATCTGGACGAATCTCAACCAGTTATAAACCCTCAACCAAAGAAGGATCGAATCGCAGACAAACCAGCTGAGACGACTCACAAGTCGGCAGCCAATGAACTTGCGTTATTTGCCCCGAGTGTACGGGGGTGTGTGCAGTCTATTCTGAAGGCCATCGAAACCGCGAATTTTGCAGGTCTCTACTAATTACGAATGTATCCTGGTGACAGATACCGGCGTGACGTGAACCGGGTGGGCGTGTTCGGAGGGGCAGGACAGACGATCCTCGCTTCCCCCCAAACCCTCTACCAAAATACGTCAACCCACAGGAGAAGCCCAACATGGTGGTCGTAAAGGCGGACGCGCCGACGATAATAGCACGCGGCGAAGGACGAACAAGGCCCCTCCCCTTTCCCCCCCCCCGGGGCCCATCAGCTCACGCAAAGCGCACCTGCAACCCCCCTTCCTTTCTGAAACCTCTCACGCACGACTATATTGTACAGCTGGATCCATGCGCGACAGAGCCGCGAAAACTTCCGTCAGTGTTGAATCATTAACAATCACTTAGAGACATGCAAAATTCGCGGATTCATTTCGCGATAGGCTAGCATCAAAACAACTATACCTTCGTACCGCTTCTGCGATTGGCCCACATTTTATCCGGGGAACTGTGAGCCAATGGGAAACACTAAACCAAGAAAGTGCCGAATTACGGACAGCCTAGTTGAGACGTCTCACGCGTCAGTAGCCAATGAACATGTGTCATTTCCGCGAGTATTTAAAGGACTGTGGAGTCTATCCTAGAGGTAAATGAATCCGCGAATTTTGCAGGTCTCTAACAATCAGTAGGGGCAGGCATTTTTCGCGAAAAAAATCTCAACGCCTATTAGACTGCAACAGAGATACACCCGCGCTAGCGGTTTCTTCCTTGTGATTGGCGGCCGTCTGCGAGAGAGGTCTCTGCCTTATTTGACCGAGCTACTCAGGACGTGTTTGCATTGAATAGCAGTGATTGGTGTCGTAACAATAGGTATGTACCTTAAATGAACTCACCCAATCACGAAACACAGACAATTCTACAGTGTTTTTACTGATTGAAAACTATGCGGTTTTTCAGAAATAATATTTTTAGGAATAATATTTTTTCGTCAAAAACTGCTAAAATACTACAAAACAATACTACAACCCACTCACTGACTGATGCACACTTAATTAAAATATTTTTGTACAAAAGCAAACTTTTTTAAAAATTTTTAAATGTTTGTTTCAGCTTTCTTTATAACATGTTGGAATGATAATGCTACAGTTACTAAAAACTAAAACGCTACAAAACTGAAAAAAATATATATTTTTGCAAAACTCCGTTCCCCCGGAGAAACCCCCGGAATGGCCACCGCATGGGGAGCCCAAAAAAAGAAACGGGCTCCCCATTTGGAAACCACCTTGAAGGTTTTTTTCTGTTCCACCCACCGTTTCTTTGGTAGCCTGACTTGTTACAAGGGATTGTATTCCTACCAGAGAAAATGCCACCATTTTGTCTGGGCAATCCGCCTTGGAGGAGCCGGGGCGCGAACCCGGGTCCTATAAGTCACAAGGCAGGCGCTCTACCCCAGAACCAGAGTGGTAGAGCGACTATCGGCAGTCTTCTGAACACTGACATTATGTTATTCCACGAGTTTACTGTAGTTTCGCATGTCATTAACACGTGCAGTACGTGAGGTAACATCTAACCTCGGTAACGAACAAATTTTTGTACGTATTCTTATGTTCTTCGTTCAGCATGAATTATGTAATTTCATAATAGTGAAATATAATTTAGATAACTAATCTGGCAATTTTTTAGTTGTTTTCCTGTAATCCCTTTGTCTGCAATGCAGTCCCGTTGTAGAATATTTACATAGAAATATAGACTAGTAAAACATATGTAAACATATGTAAACTGTCGATGGCAAAGGTATTTTGAAATAAATGTTAGATATTAAAATAGTGTGTTTAGTTAAAATATGTGTGTGCTTACAAGCATGAAGTTTTGTATTAAATTTTATTTATTTGGTTTTAAAGCCACATAAAAGTTAACCTTGTTATGTCACTTTTGGCCCTTTTTTGTTTTGTTTTACCGTGATTAATATGCGCAGCTAATACTTAAAGATATTCAAACAACTGTTTGCAAATAGGCATTTTCAAAAAAAGGTCACACCCATCCAAGATGGCCGCTGTGACGTCGCAATCCAAGATGGCGGACCGTGAGAAATCTGAGAAGCACTAGCAGGAAGGACGAACTTTTTTCTCCTTGGATACTATCGAAGCCAACCTCCCTTTGCGATCGATAGTGAGCGTTCCGCATCCCACATTAATGAAATATATATTATTTACCTGCAAGCAACACGTGGCGACATCTGTTGACGACAGCCAGAACTACTTGCATCGATTTGCTTTGCATTAGATAACTTAACTCTCGCTGATGAAATATTTCAAAAACTCTATTTAAGAAATGGTTCCAATTGGAGAAAACTGACAGTTTGTATCTAACATTAGTCACAGAAGCTACCATGGATCGTGGTTTGTTATCTGCAGCTGAATCGGAAGGAAGCCGCTGTAGATACTGTGGCAAGGATTTTGCCATGAGAAGGAATGCTAGACGTCATGAGAAGAATGATTGTGCTAGAAACCCACTACGCAACATGTTAAGCTGTAATCGTTGTAGCAGGTTGTTAACACGAATTGACAGCTTAAAAAGACATGGTAGAACATGTAAAGTCAAGACTACTTACGGCATAGAGGACACCGATGGATCCACTAGACTAAAGAAGAGTGATCTGCATTACGACAATAATTTTCCTTGTCCTGAGCGTGATGGTATTAGCTCACCCGATCGTGAGGAAGAACATAAATTGAAGGATGCTAATGGCTTCGGGAAGACTGAAACTAATGGAAGTATCAACACCGTGAAAAGTGAGAATACATTCAAGCCTATATTCAGTAGATCCTCCATTCTTTGTAAAAATGATGGACTCCTAAAAAGGAAGCATGAAGACGATGAAGACACTTCGACATCATCGATAGCGAATTCATACGGTAATCTGGGTGAAGAGGATGTCTTCTACAGTGATTGTTACAGTGACTCTGAGGCTGTTGACAAAGACATAGACTGTGATGAAGCACCTAGAGCTGACAAGATCGAAGAATGTGGCGATGTCCTGAGACCGAAACGATGGAAACTTCGTGTTATAATAAATAAATCTGATAATGCTTATTATGATCACTGGGACGATTGTGATATTAACAGTATTTATAATAAACAAGCAAGTAAGATGGTTGTAGAAGAGATTGATTACACATCATGGAAAGATCCAAACATATCTACATGGCCCGCTTTGTGCAGGAAACTATTCGTGCATCAAAGAAATATCCTTCATACTCAAAGAACTGAGGAAAGCTGGCTACATACAATAATGGCTTCTTTTACTTGTATTTGTGTAATGTTGAGAAGTAATTAAATATTGAAAGTAAAAATTTAGTGTTTTTATTTCTTGTATTCTGATTTCCAACTAAGCCTGTGTGTGTTTCCGCTACTGTATGTGTGATCATTCCGTTTCCTGTGTGTACTGTGTGTATACGTTTCGTTTCCTGTGTGTACTGTGTGTACGTTCCGTTTGCTGTGTGTACTGTGTGTATACGTTTCGTTTCCTGTGTGTACTGTGAGTACGTTTCGTTTCCTGTGTGTACGTTCTGTTTCCTGTGTGTACTGTGTGTACGTTCTGTTTCCTGTGTGTACTGTGTGTACGTTTCGTTTCCTGTGTGTACTGTGTGTACGTTCCGTTTCCTGTGTGTACTGTGTGTACGTTTCGTTTCCTGTGTGTACTGTGTGTACGTTCCGTTTCCTGTGTGTACTGTGTGTACGTTCTGTTTCCTGTGTGTACTGTGTGTACGTTCCGTTTCCTGTGTGTACTGTGTGTACGTTTCGTTTCCTGTGTGTACTGTGTGTACGTTCCGTTTCCTGTGTGTACTGTGTGTACGTTCCGTTTCCTGTGTGTACTGTGTGTACGTTCCGTTTCCTGTGTGTACTGTGTGTAAGTTCCGTTTCCTGTGTGTACTGTGTGTACTGTGTGATCATTACATTTATTGCATGTAAATTGCATGTATTGTGCGTACATTGCGTACATTACGTGTTGGAGCTGATGAAGCTGTCGGAGCACTTGCAGCTAATGGTCAATTGAAGCATAGGAGCAAAATGTAGATGGATCTGATGACGTGAATTGTAGCTCTTGGAGCCTGGCGTATATTGGAGAGATCGAATTTTTTTTCGATCAAATGATCCTCTTTTTTAATTTGTAGATTTGACTCTAGTATTATTGTAAATGGTTCTTGATTTGACTAGCGTATTATTCCATACGGTGCATGTATATAAGCGAGTCCTAGACAGCAGGACGCTCAGTTTGTTACTGACGTCGGCGGTGTAAGGATCACCTAGTTTGTTTCTTCTGGTGCATAAGTCGTGTCAATTAGCTGTTCTTGAGACCTCGATGGCATCTTTACCGTCTTTAACGTCGAACTCGGAGGTTGTACCATCGTCTACGGGAACCTTGACGACAGCTACGATGGAGAAGGTGCAGATCCCGTTGGCAACGACGACGTCAACATTAAAGGAGATTTCAACAGATGTGATACCACCATCATCCGAAGTTTCATCGTCAGCAATGGATTCTTCAACTAATGAAGAGCGTACATTGCGTCAGTGCAAATACTGTGACGCATCATTTACTATCACCTCAAATGCTCGCAGACATGAAAGAAGCAGTTGTTCTAATAATGTTAAAAGAATACAATTTCAGTGCAATAAGTGCAAAAAACTAATTTCACGTCTTGATAGCTTACATCTTCATTATAAAAAATGCTCCGAGAAAGTTAAGTGTGAGTATAATGAACATGGTTCTTGTTTTGACTCATGTGTTGTACCGACTGATGAGCCTATATAAGTGAGACCCTGGTGATGTGAACTTCAGTCCGTCTCTGGCTGCGGTAATGAACGGATCGGATAGTTATACTTGTATAACATAATAGACCGGTATCTAGCTATTCTTGAGAACTCGATGGCATCATTACCACTTTCTACACCAACCTGGATCGAAGGTCTACCATCATCAGTGCAGAGCACGATGACAACGACGTCTACAGCTACACCTGCTCTCTCAGCACAGCAGGAGATTTCGACGCGTGCAACATCTTCCGAAGAGCAGACCTCAACGGCTTCAGAAGTTAACATGTCAGCAGTGTTACAATGGTTGTCAACAGTTCCAGTGGCATTGATGAAAGAAGGAGCATCCAGCGGTGTTCCATCACCCGACTGCACGTACTGTGAGACGATCAAAAACTTGAAAATACGGGATTATGTAATACACAATTGTAGTAATAACTCTGAACGCATTAAATATCAGTGCATCAGGTGTTTAAGCAAGTTTGTACAATATGGAAGATTAAAACGACACCTCAGGAATTGTGATAGACTGGCTGTACATTCATCGGAATCAAGCTGTATATTTTGTAACAAAACATTGGCAAATATTCAAAGTGCACAACGACACGAAATATATCACTGTCCTTTTAATGAAGTCGATAATTCGTCTTTGTGTGAAAATTGTGGTGTACCAATATGTCGACCTGATAAACTGAATGGACATTTCAAGTCATGTAAAAGACTTGGTCCATACAACAAGAAGACTGTTTGAATCGAGAAATCCACAAAACTTTAGTAATTTGTCTGTGTATTTTTTTTGTACTTGTAGTATTGTAGTATGTATGTAATAAAAGTTTTTTAATAGAACTTGCGGTGTTTTTATTTTCTCAAACCTAACACTTTAGTGGTACTTTTTAAAAAAGTTAAAGTTGTTTTTTTTATCGGCCAGGGATCTAACCATGGACCTTAGTCGATCTATTCAATCAGTATATTTATTGTCAATTTATTTAATGAATTTTGACATTTTTCCCGCATCTCTAGCATAAAAATTATGGATTACCAATATGTTGGTCTTGATGTCTGATAGGATGATGGTCGTAGAGGATTTAGAGACTCTTTACGAATGTTGAACATGGTATATTGAAATTATTATTTTTTACATAAAATTAAACATTATTGTATCGATCGGGTATCGAACCGAGGACAGGAGCGGATCGAATCAATATGTAAATTAATGAGTGATTTATTTAATGAATTTTGGAACTTTTCCCGAATTTCTAGCTAAATAATTACGGATTTTCAAGATGGCAACCAAATTTCAAGATGGCGGGTGTCACAGTAATAAATGATTACTGCTCTCTAGCGGATAAGAACTAAACTAACATGGTGTCAGCGCACTCTCGCCGACGAAAACAAGATTGTGGTCTCCAGCAACGAAGACAAGATGGCGGACATGACGTCATACTAGGTGACGATATATATGCTTTAAAAAAAGTGGTAGAAGTCAGTCTGCCTGCAGTCACCTAGGGGGAAGGATCGGTCGCCATTTTTATTTTTTTGCACTCGTCGGGTTCGAACCGAGGACTCTGAACTCCTTGTCGTAAAAGTATATTTTTTATAAGTATTTTATTAAAATTTTATTATTTGGATTTTTTATAAATTTAAAAAAATTCATTAAAATCGAATAATAAATAAAAAAGTTAAAGATGGCGTCCGTAACGGAAAATGCAACGGTGACGTCATCATCCAATATGGCGGAAAACACATCACCGGAATTTTCGAGAACACAATGACGTCATCCAAAATGGCGGATCCAAAATGGCCGCCGTGATCTACTTGTCCCGTTACGTTCATGTCCCGTTACGCTCATTGTCCCGTTACACTCATCCAATATGGCCGCCGTGACGTCCGAGATGGGCGTGACGTCAGAGATGTGGCTCGGCACCTCGCACCTCAGCCTGAAGCCTGTGCCCGGAAATACATTCCTATACTACTTTCGTCCCCTCCAATAAGATATTTAGTTTCGTAGTTATATTATTAATATGATTTCTGTGATGTAACCCATATTTTGCGCATGGTGCATTTAGTCCAATCGTGGTAATGTGAGCACTGTGTTTTTACATATTTGTTCTCTGAAAATATTTTTTATTAAAAAAATAAATTATATATTGCAACGCAACTATTATTAGAATATTTAGTAAAGAAAAAATGCCTAAAAACAACCTTTTTGCACCTTCAAACCCCAAATTTTCCCGGGGGATGGATATTTCTCAACAACTAAATCAATTGCAGTCCCCCCCAAAAAAATATATCCTTGCGACGCCCATGGAACAGACACCAACTCCCTGGACAAATACCTCCGTGGATTTGCTATGAAACTGCTGAGCAGTTGACTTCACCTAGAGGACAGACAACCAACTCCCTGGACTTATAAGGTTTGTTTGACTCGAGGTCTCTTTTTGACCTGTCAACTCTCGGGGCGCCCTTCTCCGGAAGCAGTGTGGCGGATGGTCGTTCTACTCGCGGGGGCAAGTTGCTCTCAGGTCACTCAGGTCATGCTCTCGATGCTCCTCCTCTCGAGGAAGAGTTGCGAGGGCAAGTCGTCTGCTGGTTGTTTTGGCGCGACTTTGACGATGGAGTCAATATGTTATCAAGCTACATTTGGTGATGACGGTAATATTTTAATAGATGACGACATTGAAGCGGAAAAACATTTCAATATAACTTATTCGGCGTTCTTTATTTAACAATCACAAGATTTGCAATCGTTTCCTAGTACAGGTTAGCTTATGCATACCACAGGTGGTTTAAAGTCAAAAAGCAATAATTATATATATTTTTTTTACCTTTATCAAGCTCTCTCATAATTTGTAGTCCAATATATGGTAAATCAATAGCTACTTCATCTTCAGATGAATCTTCATTTCCAAACAAATTTCTCACGATGTCTGCTATATTTTCCGCCATCATTGTTTTACAACAAATCGCGTTTTCTTCGTGTGTTAAAAGTTACCGACTCTTTTTGCCCTCAGGTCAACTTGCTCCCAACTCTTTCAACTCCCGAGGAGCACGAGAGACCTCGAGTCAAACAAACCTACAACCTCCGTGGTTTTCCCGCCGAACTGCTCGCTGGCGTCGAGGAGCGCCCGTCGCGCCGAACACAGCCCGGACGGACGCCTCCTGTGACAGCCGCGACCACCGGGTATCCGACAAGGTGATAGGCGCGGGCTTTCAGCTGTGACGCGCCGCTGGCATGTACTTCCCTGGGCGTCTGTCGAGCTGCCTGCGCCTGGCCCGCCTCGTACTCCCCCTCCAACCCCCCCCCCCCCTACATAGTGTACCCAAAGGCTTCCTCCAAACCTAAAAAACCTCAAGACGTTCTCTTCACCTATGTGAGAATTACCAACTGTTTTTGATCTAGTTTCATTTTCTCCTAACTTTTACATCTTTTCTACTTATACTTAAACGTGCCCAACTTGCAAACATAAAATTGGTTGTCTGTAAAGTCGGTTTACGGACGATAGTTTAACGTGACAACGTCATAACACAAACATTGATGAAATGGTTGCATACTTTTATGAATAAAATTGAATCATTTTTATTGAAGTATCACTATTTTGTATGGATACAAAGAAGGAGTGAAATGAAATCTACAATTTAATTGATAAATTTACTTTTATTTGCACTCATTAATTCAAATAATATGTTTATTACTTTAACGAAGAGATTATTTTAACTATAACTTTTATACATGTTTGCTATTTAACTTCTTCCAATCTGTGTTATTCTGTTAAGGATAGGACGATGATAGGAAAAGTAGGAAACGAATGTGTTTCAAGTTTAATGTGCCTCGAAAAAGTCAAATCGATGGTTGTTCCAATCGGGTGGAAGAGAGATAGATGCGGCGCAAGCGTACAATGAGCGTAACGGGACAACGTGCGTAACGGGACACTTTTTCGTGCGTGCAGCCGGCGTTAATCGATTTATTCGACGTTGTCACGTCAAAAAAAAAAACATTCTAGGCTATAATCCGTGTGACGTAACTTGTCTCGAACTCGACGCGCCAGTGAATCGTGTCGGGACACGAAAGAACAGGCTCGCGTTGTTAAGGGGCCCGCCTACCTGGTCACACAGACGGTGTGCAGAGCTTCAGGAAAAACAACGCGATTTCAAAACTGCTCAAGATATCCGAGTGGGGCCTATTTACGAATAGCATTTAAGAGTTCGCTGAGGACCGAAAAGTACTTTTAATTTCGGATTAAGTTTTTAAACTGTATTTTTAGAAGCGTTAAAATGCCTAAAACGCGTGTTTTCAGAGTAATTTTTAGGCATAAAACAATCAGTACAGATTCTTTAAAGTACTTAAGGGGCTTGCATAACACCTTTATCTTCATTTCTCCGCCATATAATGTTACGGTCACCGCTCAAATTTCACAGTTATCCTGTGACGACGAGATGAATGCGCGCCAGTTCAGAGACTTGCGCTTAGAGGCTATACCGCGCTGGAAGCACCAGCGAGCGTCGCGCTTATCATCCCGCCTCACTAACACACATACACCCCTGACGAGGCGGGCCCCTTAACGGACGTGCTGCCTGCCTACCTGATAACCACATAGCGAACCCCGCCCCGGCAAACACTTCGCCGCCATCCTTGTCTTCGGAGATGCCACTCACTTTCACCCGGTGAGCCGTTCCTTCTGTCACTCCTACCCCCCCTCACTTTTGTGGCTCCTAAAAACAGTTTCTCGTCCCTTTCCCCTTCGCGCGCGATTAGCGGCGATTATCGCGGGAGGCGGCGGCGAGCCCGCGTGTTTTCGCCCGCTCGTGACGACGCGACGATGCGTTCGCCCGTGCGGGGAGTACGTTGGAAGGGGGGGGGAGGGAAGTAGGTCAGCGAGAACGCGTGCGGGACGAGCCGCGGCGCACTTTGGACTCCCTGGCCCGTGGTTCCCCTGTTCCCCCCTTCCCTAAACCACTGAAGGAAACTCCGCACGCACGTTTCCCCTACCTCCCCTCGTCGATCGGCCAGGGCTGGCCAGCGCAGGGCTGCCGCACGTGTCCACGGGGGCCGAAATACCACAACGCCGAAATGCCAAATTGGCCACAACGCCGACAGCTAGAAAACCGCTGTGTACCACAACGCCGAATTACCACAACTGCGAAATACACTAACGCCAAAAAATGTCATTGCAGGTCTGCCACAAAGTTTAGGTTAGGTTAGACTAGGTTAGGTTAGACTAGGTTAGGCTAGGCTAGGCTAGGCTAGGATAGGCTAGGTCAGGTTAGGTTAGGTTAGGTAAGGTTAGGTTTTTATTGTGGTGTTTCGGCGTTAAGGTAAATTTAAGAAACACACACAAATTCATTCAGTTTGTTATTTCGGCGTTGTGGTAGGTACACAGCAGTTTTCTAGCTGTCGGCGTTGTGGTCAATTTTGACATTCGGCGTTATGGTATTTCGGCGTCGTGGTAACGACCCGGTGTCCACGTGTCTGCCACGACGCAGAGAGCGGACACACTCGGACACACTCGGACGCGGCGGAAGCCGGATTCACGCGCTCGCTGCGTCGGCGTCGGCCTCGTTTCCAAGTCCGGTCACGTCGCGCGATTTATTGGCCTGCGACATCTCAAGCTCTCGGTACACGGCATTCGGTAGGAGCAATTTCGTGAACGGGAAACGGAAGTCGCACGGAACGGAAATGTGTAACCACGGTGCTGCCTCAAGTGCCTGATGTATAGTATTAACTGTTTAGCAACCAGTGCGTTTGCTTTGTATTGAATGCTTTTCTCGTCGCGAAATTGGGGCCCAAAGTTTGAGTCAAGTATTTTTCCCAAGTCTTTTACGCTCTTATCGGAGCCGTTTCACTGATTCAAAATAGTCGCCGTAGCTGCTCCGGAAGCGAATTGTAGCGGCGGGTGCGGAAACTACGCGTGATATTGCGTCAAGAAATGCAGTTTAAAACACAAGTTGGGTATATTTGTCGCGTTCGGCGTTATTTTAAAGAAACTCTACGTTGAATTCCGTGTCCGGGTTATATATTAAAAGTGTATTTGCAACATGAGAACACATTAATTTGCTCAATACAGAAGTTATATGATACACATATCTGGCAAGTAGCCTCTTGAAAGACTCGTTCACATTTTTTTTCCTATTGGAACTTCAGGCTCACTTTCACACGCAATTTCATTTCCCTTTAATTACTATTATTTGAATGTTTTTCCTGTAATCTAATCACGATAGCTCTCCCTTTTCCCAAAGTTATCTAATATTTTTGAAAAAGTTACGCGAACTTTCATAATTAATTATGGTCACTTGCGTAACCTTTTTACAGCTGGAAAATAAAGTTTAGTAAATGCCTGGTGAGGAAATGTGTGACCAAAAACAAATGCGGGAGAGATGGCGGGATAAAATTTCAAAGGTCACTCTCTCAATCAGGTGCATATGACAAGGATATGAAATAACGAAAGACATTTCAAAGCCTCATGTTTGCTCTACCAACTATTGCTTCTCCACTGGCTGATTTCTTAAGTGTCAACCTTCTCATTAATAGGCATTGCCTGATTTGCTTGCTTCTCTCCTAGCTGCGAGTCACTGGTTCACGGTCGCAGAGGGGCGTATCCAAAAACTGCGGTCCAATCATGAAAAATGTATGAGTATGATTCGTGCCACCCGCAGTAACCAAAGTGCAGTTATTACGAGATGGTTTCACATCTCCACATGGTAATAGTTTTTTTTGTAAATGGAACATAAATATTTTTTGACAAATGACAGATATTTATAAATTTGTACGTTTACAAGAAAACACCTGCATCACTGCAAAATAGTAATCGCAGTAATAAGTACTGGTTTCGGATTCTTACCCGGAAATTTATGCTTTGTGTTGTCCCGGTACTTCCAGTAGGTAAAAGTTATTTGTAAACCGTTCCCTGAATAGCTTGCCAGTATTAACTTCGCACATTAATAAGCATAACAAAGTCAGATTATTGAATATTTGATTTTAATTCCCATGGTATAAATAATTATGCTTGAATAAAAAATCAATTAAAATATAAAATTATGCACCAAATTTCGAAAGAAACACTCAATAGCCTATTATTTTGGCAAAAATATTTCATATATGCAAAAATAACCGTAGCCATGTAAAGTAAAAAGTTACAATATCTTTCATATAATATTACAAACTATTTCTTGCAGCTGGTTTCCAAAGGAATCTTTTGCAAAATTCCTCCCTTGTCAGACAGCTGTCTGCTAGAAGAGCCATTGTCTCAAGCTGGACTTACAATGGTCCGTCTCACATTTACTTCGCCCGTCCGTTCGCTGATCACGAGACCTGCAGCCAATCAGATGGCCCGGGAAATTCCATCCGTCCGTCCGTTAGAAACCTTACGAAGCTTGAAACTTTAGACGGACGGAAAAATTAAACAAACTCCAAAATGTTTAGCAAGATACCAATTTACAGAGGCGGACCCGACTTCTATTTTTGTTTTATGGCACGGATACCTCACAGTTCGAATGGCCAGACCAAAAATTTTGAAATGTAATAATAGCCACTAAATGATTATTTGAACGATATTCTGACGTTCCTAAAAAGTCTTTATCAAAGCTACGGATGTTTTCAAAGGACAGGCACGGCGTGAAGTAGGTTAGTTTTTAGTGTCTCATCTAAATTTTTTTATGTATATATAGTTCTAGGTGAGTTGTCCCCGTAAGATCACCTCTGGTCAAAACACGGAAATGAAACTACTTTTTTTTTTCCTGGTTTCAAAGCAACGTTTCTTCTGGCATTTAGAAGAGAGAAAAAAAAAACGGTAATTTTTCTTTCCAGTTCCTAGTTTACATGCAACCTTCACGGTGGAATCACGAAAAGAGCGGACTTGTGCCGTTGTTGCGCGCGGGTCTTTTGTTGTTTTCACTTTTACTCGCCGCGTCTCGACCTGTGACGAAGAGAAGTGGAAGGGTGGAGGGGGGAGGGTGTTGTGGAGTGGGTGTCGCATCCTCCAGACGTCCAGACCCGGAGAACCCTGCCACGACAGGCCGTAAGAGAGAGTAAAAGTGGTTGCGAATTTATTATTCGCAAACCTGATTCGCAGCTTGTAAAAAAAAAAGAAGAGGAGAAATAAAAAAGGCAAGAAGCAGCTGTGAATCACGTAACAAAAAGGCTGTACGCATGCGTGGTTCCACCTCGGTTCCCCCCCACCCCCCCACCTAACAAAACAAAACTTCATCCATTCCGCTTCTTGAGGTTGAATGAACGAACGTGGAAGCGGTTAGCCTAATTTTCGCACCGGTTTTCGAACGACCTTCCCCCACCACGACGCGGAAAAAAAAAAGTCTGCAGGCGATGAAAACAACTGGAGGAACCTGTTTCTTTCTTCTTTTTTTTATTTTTTTTGCGATTTGCAAACCGGCGCGTGAATGATGTTTTGCAAAGAGTCAGTGCATCCGGGTTGTTTTCCAAAACAAAACTACGCTGTGAATTGTTTTTTTCGTAATTTATTTTTGATAAAATATTCTGGGAAACGTATTTGCCAGGCATGGTTGATTTATCGCGAGAAATTTCGATTGTTGGTTAGGGTTCAATACGCTTTGTTTAC
Source organism: Bacillus rossius redtenbacheri (assembly GCF_032445375.1). NCBI lineage: Eukaryota > Metazoa > Arthropoda > Insecta > Phasmatodea > Bacillidae > Bacillus > Bacillus rossius. The sequence goes on from NC_086342.1 coordinate 13,771,652, forward strand.
GTCTGTGCTGGATTGGATATTGTCCGGTGTAACAAACTTGTAGGTACGTTTCATGAATGTTTTTTTTTTGAAAAAAAAAAAACACCTAGATGTTGCTTAATAGAAAGTAAGCGATTCGTCTGAAAATAACTAACTACTTCATGTCAAAAAAATATGTCTTCTAACTATAACACTTCAAAGAATTTTGTAAACTGTATTGACCAAGAAAAGTTTAGCAAAAAATCATTATGCTTTGCTTACTAAAGATTACTCTTAAATTGCAGTACAAGGTAAATGGCGACCAATATTACCTTATCGTCACTACCCAGCCTGTTAACTTTTACTAATAAAAACTTTTAATATATTTTAATTTTAGTATTTGTTGATTTTCCTAACACCACAAAATTGTGTCTATTAAAAGTATTATTACAGTTTCAGTTAATCTGAAAGGAAAAAAAATTAATCCTAAATAAAAAAAAAATATTTCACAGTCGGTTACTGTTACTTACAAAGCATTCCATTAAATTACGTGCTATGCTAAAAAAATTAGAAATATTTAACAAAAACTAACATTAAAAAATTGTTTACAAAAACATTTGAATCCAAAATGGCTTCTTTAACTTACGTTTCCTTACAAGTAAAAAAAAAACCTGAATATTATCAGATGATGCACTTAATGAAATACAAAAGAAATTTTTTTCCAAAATTCTCATTAACGATTTCTCTTTATGAAATACAATAATGGGGATGGAAAGCCAACAGTGTATGTAAGTAGTAGAGCATGTTTTGTGAGACGCATGGGTATGGAAAGCCAGTAGAGCGTGGACGGTGTACGTAGTAGAGCATGGTGTGTCCGGGCGCATTGGGATGGAAAGCCAGCAGTGTGTTGACGGTGTATGTAAGTAGTAGAGCATGGTTTGGCAGGGCACAGGTTGATGGAAAGCCAGCAGTATGTAGAGTATGGTGTGCAAGGCGCATGGGGATGTAAATCTCCAGCAGAGCGAGAACTGTGTAAGTAGTAGAATATTGTGTGTTCGGCCACAGGGTTTCAGAGCACGCTAGCGAGGAGTCGATTGTGTGCGTATATAGAGAATGGCGTGTCAGGACGCTGGCTGATGGGAAGCCATCAATGCGTTGACGGTGTAAGTAGTATAGAGTATGGTGTGTTCGGCCACACGGTTTCAGAGCACGCTAGCGAGGAGTCGATTGTGTGCGTATATAGAGAATGGCGTGACAGGACGCTGGTTTATGGAAAACCATCAATGCGTTGACGGTGTAAGTAGTAGAGTATGATGTGTTTGGCCGCAGGGTTTAACAGCACGCTAGCGAGGCGTCGATGGTGTGCGTATATAGAGAATGAAATGTCAGGACGCTGGCTGATGGGAAGCCGGCATTGCGTTGACGGTGTAAGTAGTAGAGTATGGTGTGTTCGGCCACATGGTTTCAGAGCACGCTAGCGAGGCGTCGATGGTGTACGTATATAGAGAACGGTGTGTCAGGACTCTGGTTGATGGGAAGCCAGCAGTGCGTTGACGGTGTAAGTAGTAGAGTATGGTGTGTTCGGCCGCAGGGTTTCAGAGCACGCTAGCGAGGCGTCGATGGTGCACGTATTAGAGAATGACGTCTCAGGACGCTGGTTAACGGCGTAAGTAGTAGAGTATGGTGTGTTCGGCCACATGGTTTCAGAGCACGCTAGCGAGGCGTCGATGGTGTACATATATAGAGAACGGTGTGTCAGGACTCTGGTTGATGGGAAGCCAGCAGTGCGTTGACGGTGTAAGTAGTAGAGTATGGTGTGTTCGGCCGCAGGGTTTCAGAGCACGCTAGCGAGGCGTAGATGGTGCACGTATTAGAGAATGACGTCTCAGGACGCTGGTTGACGGCGTAAGTAGTAGAGTATGGTGTGTTCGGCCGCACGGTTTCAGAGCACGCTAGCGAGGCGTCGATGGTGCACGTATTGGAGAATGACGTCTCAGGACGCTGGTTGGCGGTGTAAGTAGTAGAGTATGGTGTGTTCGGCCACAGGGTTTCAGAGCACGCTAGCGAGGCGTCTATGGTGTACGTATTAGAGAATGACGTGTCAGAACGCTGGCTGATGGGAAGCCGGCAGTGCGTTGACGGTGTAAGTAGTAGAGTATGGTGTGTTCGGCCGCAGGGTTTCAGAGCACGCTAGCGAGGCGTCGATGGTGCACGTATTAGAGAATTACGTCAAAGGACGCTGGTTGGCGGTGTAAGTAGTAGAGTATGGTGTGTTCGGCCGCACGGTTTCAGAGCACGCTAGCGAGGCGTCGATGGTGCACGTATTAGAGAATGACGTCTCAGGACGCTGGTTGACGGCGTAAGTAGTAGAGTATGGTGTGTTCGGCCGCACGGTTTCAGAGCACGCTAGCGAGGCGTCGATGGTGCACGTATTGGAGAATGACGTCTCAGGACGCTGGTTGGCGGTGTAAGTAGTAGAGTATGGTGTGTTCGGCCGCAGGGTTTCAGAGCACGCTAGCGAGGCGTCTATGGTGTACGTATTAGAGAATGACGTGTCAGAACGCTGGCTGATGGGAAGCCGGCAGTGCGTTGACGGTGTAAGTAGTAGAGTATGGTGTGTTCGGCCGCAGGGTTTCAGAGCACGCTAGCGAGGCGTCGATGGTGCACGTATATAGAGAATAAAGTGTCAGGACGCTGGTTGACGGGTTAAGTAGTAGAGAATGGTGTGTTCGGCCGCACGGTTTCAGAGCACGCTAGCGAGGCGTCGATGGTGCACGTATTGGAGAATGACGTCTCAGGACGCTGGTTGGCGGTGTAAGTAGTAGAGTATGGTGTGTTCGGCCGCAGGGTTTCAGAGCACGCTAGCGAGGCGTCTATGGTGCACGCATTAGAGAATGACGTGTCATGACGCTGTTTGGCGGTGTAAGTAGTAGAGTATGGTGTGTTCGGCCGCAGGGTTTCAGAGCACGCTAGCGAGGCGTCTATGGTCCACGTATTAGAGAATGACGTGTCAGGACGCTGGTTGACGGTGTAAGTAGTAGAGTATTGTGTGTTCGGCCGCACGGTTTCAGAGCACGCTAGCGAGGCGTCGATGGTGCACGTATTAGAGAATGACGTCTCAGGACGCTGGTTGACGGTGTGAGTAGTAGAGTATGGTGTGTTCGGCCGCAGGGGGACGGCTGGCAAGTTGGGGGTCGGCGATAGAAGCGTCATCTGCCTCGGGGTTGACGTGCGTGACGCCCCCCCCCCCCCTCCTGCTTCACGGGTGAATAATTCAGAGGTGGCGTCATCGATCCGCGCGCTTGGACGCTCGTCGTCGCTGTCAGTGACGGTAGCACCTGTTTGAGTCCACCTGCCACGGTGCTTTATTATTTTTCATTTGGTCTTAATGTCTCTCAGACATAGATTTTTATTCGCGAAGGTGGATGGGAGTGTTAATGTTCTTCAAAGCATTATAAATTGCTATCATTGACTTCAGAATTAAAAAAATTTAAAACTTAACAGTAAGAGACTGGGAAATTTCTTCGCGGTTTGGTTTTGGTCACCAGTTAGACTGGATTTTAATACATTTTACATTGGTCTGACGATTGGATCACAGTTGTTCCTTTACTCACCGCTAGGCACTGCGTGAGCCAATCAACTGCCACCTAGCAGTAGAGAGACCGAATCACATCGACCCACTCAAAATAAGGGGAGGTTCTACAGTGCGAGGAAATCCAATATGAGAGCATGTATGGGTAGAATATACATAGGACAGTGCATTTTAGCCAGACACCAAATGAGTCCGCCAAATTTCCGTGGTCTTATTTATAGTTTTACAATTGCAAAAATGTTTGTGTGTGACAAATATTAGTTGGTCAACAATCGTACAGTCTTATTAAACTTTTTTTTTCCGCATTAACTTAATATTTTTGGGTAGAGTGTCGTGAGCGATCAGATGCGGTTCCTGGCACTGGCACAGTGGATTGCAGTCTAATTTGGTTGAAAACACACGGTTGGTCTCGAAAACGTTTCGCAAAATAATACACGACCCCTGCTAAACATCCTGTCCGACTGTCAAATTTTCGACTCCTACTATATATTCGACAACAGAGGTGGAGGAGAAATATTGGAAGAAATAAGGCTCTCAGTTTACTCCACCATATAAAATTGGACAGATAACCTCAAACATGGGTTATTAATGCAACACCCTCTAAGTTTATTATTGTATCGAACTAACTCAAACTTTTCAGTTTGAATATTTTTTTTTTAAATTAAAATAATTAATTAATTTTACAATTCTTATTAAGTTTGTGCATTTTTTAACATATCAAAAATCATTTTAAATTAAATTATATTATTACTTGATACACAACAAAAGGAATCTTACCCGATTTTTACATATGAAATTATTTTACGTCACACATAAATTTATTTAATTTTTAATTATTTCACCTCCATAACATTTTAAAACGTCCATGTGCTCTTTGCCATTTACTATTTCGCTGACTTCGATTCTGATAGGGTGTTTTTGTCCAACATCCAACTTATTTTAGAACTAGTTCCTTACATAAAAAAAAAGTTGGTGGAAACTCAAGTCATCCTACTTGCTGTGATAGTGACTATTTTCGGTGACGTCATAACCCCTCCAACAATATTTTACCAAACATATTGGAAGGTGTTGGCAGCGAAAGTTTATTAGTGTGACAGGGCCTTAAGAGGCCCACCCTGTCAGAAGTGCATGTGTGTTAGTTAAGGCGGGATACAGTTTTAAAAACGAAATCCAGAATCAATACTACCCGTCAGTCCTCAGCGCATTCTTAGGTTGGTATTTCAAGACCCAGAAGTAATGGTTTGGTGGTGGGTGGAGAAGGGAGGGGGCTAATGTAAACGTTGAATACCACTATTGCAGCGACATGTGAAAAATTGCATTTTCAGTTTAAAGGTAAGTGTAACATAACCTATTATAAATATTATCTTTAATATAAATATGGCGACGATTCGACTTATATTTGTGTTGTGCTTTAATAGTGTACTTCGAGACTGTTTTCAATGAGAAGAGATATATTCCTGATCCTGATAGTGATGTTGCCGCCTTACTGTATACTAGATACTAGCTGCAAATTGATCCTGTGGTTCTCCAAAGATCCTTAGGGAAGTACAGCGTAGCCGAGGATGTTTTCAAAAAAGGCAGGGGCGCATATGACCAGGGAAAAGACCGTTTTCCCACCTAATGGTTTCCATTCCAAGTGAACATTATTCGATATTTTCTTTTCTGAATTTTCCTGAGTTCGGTTACATTTTCGTACCCGAGCGGATTTTCTCGGGTACCGAGTACAGACATAGATATGTGGGTACTTGTACCCGAATTCGGATACGTCTGACAGCACTGGTCCTGCAAACCATTCACCGGGCCGGGGGAGTGGGGGACGGAGTATAGAAGCACACAGAGATTTCACTCCCAGGTTAAACGTGATTCCTAATTTTTGTTCTCTGAAACGGTCACTAACGATTCTGACACTACCAACCACACAGCATAAAATCAAAGAAATCTAGGTTTGTTCCGGACGATATCAGGATCTAGACTGTCGCCGAATTCTTCCGGGTTCAGGATCTAACGCCCACTAACACATTTATACGCTTTAAAAAAAATGATCTTCGAAATTGTATTTTTGTGTCTTGAAATTCGTGACATTACAATTAAGGATTTACATAAGAATTTACTAGAGACGGAAGGTGGTGTTCGTTTATGACCTAAAATAATGATAGGTTAAACCTAGTTGTTCCAATATACTTAACCATCTTGTACTATGCTCGTAAAACATAAAATGTTGGTATTTAAACACAAAAGTTTACCGAGGTCTCCCGATTAATTTTTACATTCAGGTGCTACACATTATCAGTATAGCTATGCATCCTATTATTATTATTTTTAATACACGAGAAAGACGTATGCATAACACAACGATATTTTTGACAAGTGTGATTTAAAAATTCAAGAACACCAACCTGAAAGTGTAACATTCGTTGATTCACATCACCGAAAAAAATAATAAATGAATGATTTTGTTGACATCAAAATGTTGTTCGAGTCTAAATGATCACGTTAAGAAAAATAAAATTACAGTTTGTTGACATGTCTCATTAAAAAATACTCATAATTTAGCTCTTCTTGTGAATGACATGCTGATGTCGGTACAGACGGGGTGCTGTCACAACTTAGAAACACACAACTTAGAAACACACAAGATAGAATCTTCTAAGTTATGCCTGTTCTGAGTTGTGTGTTCCTAAGTTGTGTGGTTCTGCGTTGCGTGTTTCTAAGTTACGAGTTTCTAAGTTATGACAGTTCTAAGTTGTGTGTTTCTAAGTTGTGATAGTTCTAAGTTATGACGTTTCTAAGTTGTGTGGTTCTGCGTTGCGTGTTTCTAAGTTACGTGTTTCTAAGTTATGACAGTTCTAAGTTGTGATAGTTAGTTCTAAGTTATGAATTTCTAAGTTATGGCATTTTTAAGTTGTGTGTTTCTACGTTGTGTGTTTCTAAGTTATGATCGTTATAACTTATGACAGTTCCAAGTTACGTGGATTTTTTTTCGAGGTTTCTAAGTTATGACTGTTGTAAGTTATGTGTGGTTCCCGGTACAGAGGAATCTCGTTAGCGTGCAACTGGCTCATCGTGGTCCTTATGGGGGGTGGAAGGGAAGGGGAAGGGCCGAAGGGCGCCGGAGCAGAGTGACCCACTTCCCAGCAGCCAGCGGAGTCGTGACCCGGCCCTGGCCGCGCGCAACAAGGGCCCAACGACCTCCCGGCGCCGACCATCGCGAATTTTAGTACACACAGAAGAAACCATTTTTTGACGTGACAACGTCTAATAAATCGATTAACGCAGGATGCACGCACGAAAAAGTGTCCCGTAACGCACATTGTCCCGTTACGCTCATTGTACGCTTGCGCCGCATCTATCTCTCTTCCACTCGATTGGAACAACCCTCGATTTGACTTTTTCGAGGCACATTAAAATTGAAACACACCCATTCGTTTCCTACTTTTCCTATCATCGTCCTATCATTAACAGAATAACACAGATTGGAAGAAGTTAAATGGCACACATGTATAAAAGTTATAGTTAAAATAATCTCTTCGTTAAAGTAATAAACATATTTGATTTAATGAGTGCAAATAAAAGTAAATTTATCAATTAAATTGTAGATTTCATTTCACTCCTTCTTTGTATCCATACAAAATAGTGATAATTCAATAAAAATGATTCAATTGTATTCATAAAAGTATGCAATCATTTCATCAATGTTTTGTTATGACGTTGTCACTTTAAACTATCGTCCGTAAACCGACTTTACAGACAACCAATTTTTTTTCTTTACTTTTTCACAAAAGATTCCTTTGGAAACCAGTTTGCTTAGAAACAGTCTGTAACACTACAAGAAAGATACGTATTGTAACATTGTACAACACATAGCTACCCTACGATTATTATTTTTTTTGCATATATGAAATACGTTTTTTTTCTTTCAGATAATACTGAGTATTTCTTACGAATATTGGGGCACGATTTTATATTTTAATTGATGTTTATTTCAAAATAATATATTTTTTAAAAACCATGGAAAAGATACTAGAATATTTTGTTGTATAATGCTTATTGTGTGCGCATTTAATACTGGAAAGCTTAATCAGGAAACGGTTTGAAAACATCTTTAACTGCTGGAAGTATTCCAACAGCAAAAAGGTAAAAAAAATAATAATAATAAAAACCGGGTAGAACCCGAACCTAGTATTAGCGCGAACACTATTTTGTAGTATGCAGTTTTGTTTTCAAGTAAATGTTCAAATTTACAAAAAACTGTACCTTTTACAAAAAAATTACAGTTTAGCGAGTCTTAAATTGTTTTACCTTGTGTTGTTGATATGCATTGAAGTGGAACCGCTAGCTCGAGATACCAATCCTAATTTTCCTTAAAATGATTCTAGAACATGAAAATCATTTTTGAATGTTAGTTTTTTCAGTAACAATAGGAAATATAGTAATTTTTAACAAGGTAAATCAATTGAGTGTATCTTCAGAGTGTTTATCATCACTCTATGAAGAGTGATTTTTTTTAATGAGGCTGCTAGTTCGTTCATAACCTTGTGAGGTACACGGACGTGCCGCAGGAAAAAAATTGAAGTCCGTAAGCCGTTCACCTTGATACGTATTAGCGTCATGAAAGACCTTGCCACGTCGGGTCACGAAATACGTCAATAATCCTGCACTTACTAATAAAAAAATATTAAGTTGCAATATTAGCACTTTTTTCTCCTTATGCAAATATTATGTGTGATTAACCCTCTGACACGGTGCTTACAAGAAATTCAGATGTATGTTTTTTTTTTCCTTCATGGTTGGTACTTGGTGCTGAAAAAAGTCTGAAGCATGGAGGTAAAGAAGTAAGGGAGTTGGTATGGTCTTTGCCATGTTAGTACTTGCAGTCAAAAGGAAAACGACCCCTCAAACCCCCTCCTACCTTTTTCCTATCTGCATATCAAAACATATTTTTGGTTATAACAAAGTTTAATACTAGTTTCTTGCAGATGTGTTTCGTAATACGTTTGTTTATCAATATTAACTGTATGTTGGCATCTTTACGATACTTTCTAGCGAGTTTTTTTTCAAGCCTTTAAACAAATTTATAGAATACATACTAGCGGACCCAACCGACGTTGTTCTGGTCAAACGTTTTAAATTCGAAAATTTACAGGAAATTTCCCCGAATCTAATCGCAGCATCATCTGCCGGGTCAAACTGAAATAAAAATAAAATATTTTTGAATATTCGATAACGCGACCACAGCGCTACTTACCGTATCCAATGTAAAACATCCAAGTTCAACAACAACATTAATTTAATTAATAATTAAAAAACATTATTTATCGGATTAAATTGTGAAATTAAACCATTCTTGAATCCACCTGAACACACACTTTAAAGCGGACCCGACAGACGTTGTCCTGTTCAAACGTTTAAATATATATATATATAAATAAACTATAAAATAAAAATATAAAACTTCAATTTTAAATATACTTCAAACTATAAATGTTATAATGTTTTAATTTATTTTACAAACTTATATTTTTATTTTCAAAAAGGCGTTCAATACGTCATAAGTTGCACAGAATAAAATGAGAACTGACAACCTAAATTGTAGGTTAGGTAAATTTCATCGAGATCGGAGCAAAACTGTAGATTTGTTTGATATAAAAGCAAACAAACGGAAACTCAAGGAAATTTTTGGTGATTATTTCGAATATACCTGACCTTGGAAACACGAGGACGGTCAATGTCTGTACGAGATTTCGAGAAAAACCGCCCCTAAAGCAGAATTTAATAAAACTATTCTTGATGAAATTTCGCCATTTCGTTGTCGATGCTTTCTTCGATTCCATGGCTACGGGCTCTTGCAGCGACAGTGGCGTACCCACGAGGAGGGAGATGAGTGCGAGTGTGTTCTGCCTGCAGACTGCCGTAGTGAAGCACTGGTAATTCAGCTAGTTACAAATATTAAAAATACGCGAAGATTACATCTGCCGCAAAAAAAAAAAATTCAACAAGAAAAGTAATATACAATGCTTATACAAACCTTTGAATATATATACTGTATAGAAGTCGCGAGTGGATAGGATTTACTCTACGTTTTTAAGAAGCGTATGATGAGCAGCTTGGGAACTTCACCGCTGCAGTGCGCTGCCGTAACGCCCTGTATCGTCTTAGTTGTTATTTACACGTTAGAGCGCAGCACTGTCGCCCGCTGTCATTCCCCGCACCCCTCTCAACTATCATTCTCTGCAGCTCAACGTCGTTCCACAGGAGGGGGAAGGGGTGTTTGAAGAGTTCGACACTTGTCCGCTAGGGACCACCACAAGTCGATGCCCTAGAGATGGTGGCGATTGCGGCGGTGAATTAACCAACTACCTCAAAACCGTATTAGAAATTTTAACCTGGGCTGGCGACTTCTATACAGTGTATATATTCAAAGTACAAACTGAGTCAGAATTCGACTGAAAAAAAAAAACTTCTCCTGTCGGGTCATCATGTAACTTTAACCTGCCCAGCCATCGGGTATCTAATATATATAAATCAATGTTTGTTTGTTTGTTTCTTATTCTACGCGTTGCCATACCGTTCATACGACTGAGTTGAAATTTTGTCAACGTATTGCTTGCACTTGCACAAAGGTTATAGGCTTGGCACAATTAACTTACAGTAAGTGGCGCGCATATAGTACCGGCAAATGTATTTGAAAGAGCGTTTCTGCAATTCTACAATATTCTCTTTCCTTTCAACATAATTTCACGCAAGACATATTCGAATTTAATCAAATAAAGAGAGATATAAAGAGAGAGGTTGTGACAGAGGGATAGAGAGAGGCATAGAAAATGAGATTTACAGATACATAGAGACATATATAGAGATAAAAGTATTTACAGGAGATAGATAGTGGGATATATAGATAAAGATATAAAGATACAGGAATATAGATGGATAAAGAGAGATATAGAGACATATATAGAGATAAATGTATTTACAGGAGATAGTGGGAGATATAAAGATACAGGAATATAGATAGATAAAGAGAGATATAGAGACATATACAGAGATGGATAGAGTAACATAGAATTAGAGCGAGAGGTGGACTGATGCTTTGTGTATGTGTCCCTACTTCAAAACATAATCACAAAATAATGAATGAGGCATTGCAACGCCATACCGGGACATTCAGATAGTGTTTCATAACGTGACATAGTTTACGCCTCGGAGTTTCGGCGAAAAATTTTTTTTTGGGCTGAGGCGGAAGTATCATCCTAGATAACATTTTCAAAAAAAGCTTTTTTTTTTTTTTTTCATCTGGGCGTGAATGGACTTCACCTGGCGTTGTCAAACAGCCAGGGAACTGTAGCTCGCGATAGCTTTGTGCTGCAGCTGATAGCGCGTGCTTGTTATCGGTGGCGTATGCATCGGCCGAGGCGCGATGCGGTCTGCTTCGGAACAAGAGCGCCTTATCGGAGGACCTTGACAGACTCGGAACTATCGCTCAGTGAGGAACCCGCGCGCAACTATTACTGACTGCCACTGGGCCACCATTACAGAATGAAAAAAAGAAATGGTTTTCTGTAAAGTCGGTTTACGGACGATAGTTTAACGTGGCAACGTCATAACAAAACATTCATGAAACGATTGCATACTTTTATGAATACAATTGAATAATTTTTATTGTGATTTATCACTATTTTGTATGGATACAAAGAAGGAGTGAAATGAAATCTACAATTTAATTGATAAATTTACTTTTATTTGCACTCATTAATTCAAATATGTTTATTACTCTAACGAACAGATTATTTTAACTATAACTTTTACACATGTTTGCTATTTAACTTCTTCCAATCTGTGTTATTCTGTTAAGGATAGGACGATGATAGGAAAAGTAGGAAACGAATGGGAGTGTTTCAAGTTTAATGTGCCTCGAAAAAGTCAAATCGATGGTTGTTCCAATCGAGTGGAAGAAAGATGAGGCGCAAGCGTACAATGAGCGTGACGGGACAAAGCGTAACGGTACAATGAGTCATCCTTTTTCGTGCGTGCAGCCGGCGTTCATCGATTTATTAGACTTTTTCACGTCAAAAATTCCTTTACTTTTACAAAAACATTTCTTTGGAAACCAGTTGCCAAGATTTTTTTTTGTAATACTACAAGAAATTTGTTCAACACTTCGCTATGGTTATTTTTGTATATATGAAATACGTTTTTCGAGATAATATAGAGTATTTTTTTTTTTACGAAAACTAAAGCATAAGTTTTTATTTTAATTGATGTTAGTTTCAAGTAGTTGTTATTGAAACAACGGGTAAGCAAAAATTTCACTTTACTTTGTTTTATCTTGCTTATTATGTGCGCAATTAATAACTGGAAAGCTATTCAGGGAACGGTTTAATAATAACATTAACTATTGGAGGTACTGGGACAACACAGAGCGTAAATGCCCGGGTAGGGATCCGAACCCAGTGTCACTGCGAATGATATTTTGCAGTGATACAGTTGTTTTCATGTAAATGTACGAATTTACTAATACTTATAATTCTGCATGGGTATGTTTGTCCCATTTGCACAAAAATTAGTTACAGTTTAGTTAATGTTTGGCCATGTTTGATTTTGAATGTCTTTGAAAAGTTTGAATTTTTAATTAAAAAGTTAATATTTTTTTTTTAAATTTATGTTAAGCAAGAATGAGCGAATGACCTTAGCTTTTTGGGTGAAATGGAATGCGTACTAGTTAAATGGGGAGTATGTAATATCAAATTTTGTAACGCAATTATGATGACGGCTTGAAAAGTAATTATCAAAACTATGCTGTATCTTATTTTTTCTAAAATTTCGAAGAATTGCACATTAAAGTAGCACAAAAAGTGTAAAATAATACTATTTTACACAAAATAATAAAAAAAATGTCAGATACGCACTGTAGTAGGTTACGGTTAGTAATCATACCATCGGTGAATTTGTGACCGTGATGTGGGGGAGGGGAAAGAGGGTTGCTTCTGGCCTAGTCTCGCACTGTGTTGTATTTTTTTGCTAAAGTCATATTTCTTTTAAAAAAAAATCAAAATTAGGACTACGTAAACAGTGGGCATAATTAGCGTTTGTATAAGGCGACAGCCCAGAGTGTAAATTTCTGTACACTGAATGACCCGTGTTATTGGACTCCAGAAATCTTTACATTCCCTGAAGCAATTTAAACCAATAAAAATCGAAAAAACTATATAAGGGCCAATAAGAACTTAGTTCCAGTGCACGATGATATGCATTCCAGCCTCTCTACCAATAACAACCCGACTTTTACAGTTCTCTATCCATAGCTAGACACCGGGAAATATTGGCGGTTTCATTTCGCGATACGTTTACGTTTTTGCTACTTCAATGATTGGGCCAAAGTTTTTTTCTGAAGGGCTACGAGCCAACGAAAAACTCTCAACCAAAGAAGTATCGACTCATAGGCAAACCAGTCTATACGACTCGCAGGTTAGCGGAACTGGCGATATTTCCCGAGTATAAAGAGTGATGTGTAGAGACCTGCAAGATTCGCGGATTCATTTCGTGATATGCTACAATTCAAATAATTATACCTTAGCGCTGCTTCTACCACTGGTTCACTGTTAATCTGGATTAATGAGGGCTAATTAGATACCCTCGCTCATAGAAGTGTCGAATCACAGACACTCAGTCGAGACGACTCACAAGTCAGCAGCCAATGAACAGGTGGCATTTGCCCGAGTGTGTAGAGTGTAGTAGAGTCTATCCTGGAGGTCATTGAACCCGCGAATTTTTCCAGTCTCTAGTGATGTGTATGTAGTGTATTCTGGAGGTAATCGAAAACGCGAGTTTTTTTCCCCCAGTCCCTGTCCATAACGCATGGTAATACACACTTTTACATAAAAAGATAACAAAGATCGGAGTCTGTGCGTGATTTATGAGAGGAGAGAGGTAGAAAGGAGAGGGGGTTTGTTAAGAGGTCAGAACGTTTCGGCTTGAACTTGGACCTCTGGATTATCGAACGGAAAACACCCTTGAATTCAGCCGCTGGAGTCTTTGAAACGAAGGAAAATTCCTAGTTGGTACTTTCAAATGAAATATTGTGTTGAAAACAACTACTATTGATGAACAGATTGAGAGTGAGAAAATTCCACTGTTTACGAAGCGCCAGTCCCTTGTGAGTTAGGGTCATAGGGTGACCATCGCCGCTCGAGCTAGAAGCCTGTATTACTGCAAACACTGCTTTGTAGAGATATAGTTGTGATAAAAATAACTGAAATTTTTACATGAATTTTTCTGTTCCATTTACAAATGAAAAAAAATATATATATATTACGGTGTTAAGTTAATATGAGTTGAAAGTAATTGTGACAGAACAAAAAAATGCAATGCAGGTATCGAGTTTAAATTTTAGAAATAGCCATTGAATAAAAGAGTTGACGGAAAAAAAAAACGAATAGTATAGAAAAGGCGTTTTGAGACCAAACCTTAAAGGCTTCAGACAGGTTCGTCAGGCGCAGATAAGCCGTCCTCCTTCCAATTTGGAGTGACGGCCATCATAGTCTCCGGGGGATGTGTTTTCCTCCTCCCACCCAAACACCCGCGTCACGGGTCACCAAAATGTCACCTCGGAGACACCCGTCGCCGGGGGCGCGGAAGACTACCATACTGGAAGACTACCATAATGACAGTATTCCAGCTGGCCTCTTGGAAAAAGGCGGAAAAGTACCATAACGGGAAATTGGCATAATTTAAAACGACGAGACGGAATTCTACCATACTTTTTCATACACTCCATGGAAAGAGTACAGCGGAATTGCTGTGTGTATAGAATACACGGTAGATAGCACTGTCAACCCTCTAGCTGTTTCTCAGGTTAACTTTGAAGCTTACAGACAGCGCTTCTGACGGTGATAGTTGCAATAACAAATCATTTCCAGATCGCGGACGAGAAGAAAGAAATGTTCCCAAAAATTTATTATAGGGAGCAGCATTGTATTCTTATTACGACGATTAAAAAAAAATACATATGGTAGTTTTCCATTATGGTACTTTTCCGTCGCCTTCGTCAAAATAGGAAGACTGCCATAACAAAAAATGGACGAAGGGGAATTCTGCCAAACATTTCTTATACATTCCACGGAATGAGTAAAACGGCCTTTCTCATAAAATCGTAATGTAACTAGCTTCATATAATTTACATTTTTGCACAATGAAATAGTTGAAGTAATTGTAGATCATTATTGAAGGGTTTTCTAATGTAATGTTTTCATTATTAGGGTGATAGAACACAAAACTCTCAGATATTAAGGTTTTTAATGTCCATATTAAATTAAAGTCGAGGGAAATATTTTTGTGTAGTGTAGTTTGTTCGCACAGGGCAAGCAGCACATGCGCTCTAGGGGAGACATAGGCTCGTAGGCCTACATTGAATGTTGGTGGGTATTACACAGGTTTGCAGTCTTTCAAAAATAAACGAAATAAAAAATATTAATATGCATACTATCTTATACACTTTATGGAAAGAGTACAGAGGCATTGATCTCGAAGTAGTGTATAGAATACACGGTAGATAGAACTGTCAACCCTCTAGCTGTTTCTCAGGTTAACTTTAAAGCTCTGTTCCACCCACCGTTTCTTTGGTAGCCTGACTTGTTACAAGGGATTGTATTCCTACCAGAGAAAATGCCACCATTTTATCTGGGAAATCCGCCTTGGAGGAGCCGCGGCGCGAACCCGGGTCCTACAACTTCTTTAAAACTGACAGATCAAAGTGAAATTCGGTTTTTTGTGCCTTACGACACTTATAAACGAAATATGACACATACATTTAAAAATAGGTAGCTATAAGCACATAGAATAACAACCAAAATCACATTAACACAAGACATACAATGATACATATAAATAACTTTACGACAAAACACGAAACAACACAACACACAGATAGATAAAGTTCATAGTAACTAATTGGTTACTTTGGTTTTCACTAAAATGGTGTTTACAAAATAAATATGTAGATTATAAAAGTATTAAATAACTTTTTGCTTAAGTTATTTACCAATGAATGTTTCTAGATTATTCAAAAATTTTATCAATTTTTTACAGTTACTAATTCTATAATTGCAAGTTGAAATTCTTTATCCGAACCGTGATATCAAACATAGTAATAAAACATATATAGTAAAATGTCTATCACTGATAGTACGTCTGGTAAATAGAACATGCAAATTAAATTTATATAGGAATGTAGCATATTTACAAGGAATTTAAAAGCATACTTTCAATTCTAGTACAGTCAAAATTAGTTATTTAATTCCAAATTACGACAAAATATTCTACTTCATAGCTAATCAATTTGAAGAATCAGGTATTGATGCAAATAAAGTTATATTATTTAATAAGACCTAAGAGTTTCAAGTGCCACTAATAGTATTATCTACATGTTGGTAAAAAAATAAAAACTTGGTATTAAATGTCATTGAATTAGGTTTTTACTAAATGTTATACAATAAATTCTATCGTAATTCAGAGACGTTTGTTAACTTGAAAACCATATCTGGACAGCAGAAATATTTTTCTGAATAGTTTCACAAACATATTTCTTTTTTTTATCAGCATATTTTCTTGATCAATTCTGATTACAGTTGGAATATCATTTATTAAATATTAAAGCGTAGTTGAGATAAACTACTACTTTGCGGAACATCTAATACCATGAAATTGCATTTGCAAATTTGACTGAAAAGCTTATATTTGTAAGATAATTAAAACAAATAAATACCACACATTGCTCAACGAGGCTTTTCTCATGTGGAAATAAATATAATATTTTATTTATATCTGGATGTTATACTGGCGCGCACGCGCGCACACACACATTATACTGTGTGTGTTAAAAACGCTCATCCTGGTTTTTCAGAAATAATATTTTTAGGAATAAAATTCCTGTGCCTATAAATATTTTTTTTTTTCAAAAACGTCTAAAATACTACATAAAAATAGTTTGTGACTAAAATTTAACTGTCAATAATACTTCAAAAAATATATACCGATATACAATCGGTATACAACACCTCACTTACTTATACACACTTAATTCAAATATCTTATGTACAAAAGCAAATTTTTTAAATGTTTTATATGTTTGTTTAAGATTTATTTATAACATGTTGGAATGATAATGCTACAGTTACTAAAAACTAAAACGCTGCAAGACTTATTTTTTTTTTTGCAAAACTCCATTCCCCCGGAGAAACCCCCGGAATGGCCACAGCATGGGGAGCCCAAGAAAAGAAACGGGCTCCCCATTTGGAAGCCACCTGGAAGGTTTTTTTCTGTTCCACCCACCGTTTCTTTGGTAGCCTGACTTGTTACAAGGGATTGTATTCCTTACCAGAGAAAATGCCACCATTTAGTCTGGGCAATCCGCCTTGGAGCAGCCGGGGCGCGAACCCTGGTCCTACAAGTCACAAGGCAGGCGCTCTACCCCAGAACCAGAGTGGTAGAGCGATTATCGGCAGTCTTATTAACACTGACATGATGTTATTCCACGAGATTACTGTAGTTTCATGTGTCATTAACACGTGCAGTACGTGTTGTAACATCTAACCTCGGTAACGAACAAATTTTTGTGTTCTTATGTAGTTCGTTTAACATTAATTATGTAATTTGATAATAGTGAAATATAATTTGTATAACTAGTCTGGCAATTTTTTAGTTGTTTTCCTGCAAACAAACTTACATTCCCGTTGTACAATATTTATATAGAAATATAGACTAGTAAAACATATGTAAAGAGCTTGCACTGTCGATGGCAAAGTTATTTTTAAATAAATTTTAGATATTAAAATAGTGTGTTTAGTTAAAATATATGTGTGCCTACAAGCATGAAGTTATTGTATATCATTTTATTTATTTGGTTTTAAAGCCACAGAAAAGTTAACCTTGTTATATCACTTTTGGCTTTTTTTTTTACCGTGCTTAATATGCGCAGCTAATACTGGAAAGCTATTCAAACAACTGTTTGCAAATAGGCAATTTAAAAATCTTAAATTAAGTACTAAATCAATTATAGTGTTGGATATGTCAAATTAAAATATACATTTAATTCTGACATCACCGGAATTTTAGGTAATGATAGTATTGACCTTAAATCGATCAGTTTCTGAAGACTAATAATTTAGATGACACTAGTTTTGTGAGATTTGCTTACTTATTTAGAAATATTCACATTATTTGATTACATATATATTTTATTATATTTATTTATATACTTCAATACTACATGCAAAATATTTTTATTTTTCACGCAAGCATCAAACAATAATGCCAAAAAAGTGAACAAATCGAAGAAGCTTAAACATATATGGTCTAGAAGCATGAAATTCTGCACAGTAATTCCTTGTATAAAGTCGGTGAGTATAAAGAAAGGATTTTTGAAAATTCAACCTCTAAGGGGATAAAAAGGGAATAAGAGGAAAATCTTATCGGACACATGGATACTATATATATGTGTGTGTGTATGTATATGTAGGTATTATCTTTGAAAGATTTGTGCAATGGGAGTGCATGACTTGATGTTAGTTTTTGGACATACGCCATTGCTAAAAACTTTTTCTGTTGAAGAAAAACTAAAAACTAAAAATAAAGAAATATAAAAATAAAACAAAAAAAAGACAAAACACAAAATTAAGCAAAAAATTGCTGTTGTCAACAAGGATATAAACACCACAAAATATTCCGTGACAGGAATATGGTCAACAAAACAAAGAAAAAAAAACTAAAATGTACTAAGAGAACGAAAAAAAACCACAAATGATGACGACACAGAAATATTGAACACAATATTTAAATATTGTCTGTGTCGTCATCATTTGCGGGTTTTTTTCGTTCTCTATCTTTTTTTGTCTCTTTTTTTTTGGATTTTATTTTTATATTTCTTTATTTTTATTTTTTATTTTTTCTTCAACAGAAAAAGTTTTTAGCAATGGCGTATGTCCAAAAACTTACATCAAGTCATGTATATGTAGGGACGGATGTATAAGGGCTCCTGAACAGTGACATACGTCAAACATTTTGCAGCCTTTAATTAGCTACGTAATTATACTCTAAAATGATCAAATCATTATTATTTTTTTATTTAGCAAACGCTAATCTGCAATTTTTTTTACTTACACCACTGAGTTATGGAGCCCCTCATACGTATAGTGAAGGCCACACAACAGTTTTTTTTCCCCCTTGTGTCCAGTGTGTGGTAAAAATCCGAGCGTGGGAAGAGTCACCGACTCACGGGGGAACCAGATATTGGACAGTCCGGTTGTGGTTTTAATCCTTGGGAGAAGGTGATGGGGGGGTGGGTGGGAAGGGGGGGGGGGGGGGGGGTGGGAAGGGGGAGGGGTTGAGGGGAAGGGGGGGGGGTTAAGAGACGAGTCCCTCCCGGCCCCAGGTTCAAAGACCTTGGCAAGAATGCGAACACACGCACAAACCTGACATGCGTCCTGCGTGCGGGCCAAGATGAGCCTCCCTCCCTTCCACCCTTTAAACCCCTCCTCTTCGCGAAGAGCTCTCTTCCCCTCCCCCCTCCCCCTAGTGTCCGCCCAACACACGCGCAGGCTGTATCGGGTCGAACTATTCCAGAATTAACTGACCTGATTAGTGTCGGGACACTGTGTTCTCGCTATCTCCGCAGCGGGGATACGGAGAATGATGGGCCAAGCCAGAGAAGCTGATGAGATTTGGAGGGGAGGGGAATATGGCCAGCGTCCTGTGTATAGCGCGCGCGGCGAGGTAAGAACAACAACGACGACCCACGCTTAATAAAAAAAAAGGGGGGGGGGGGGGTTGTCTGTAAAGTAGGTTTACGGACGATAAAATGTTACGTGATAACGTCATAAGAAAAACATTGATGGAAAATTTGCATACTTTTTTTTAATTTTCAAACATTATTTACAGTTTTTGTTTTTGCAAATTTAATTTAAATAATTTTTTAAAAAAAATATAATCACGAACAATTACCTAGTTAAAAAGCCCGCCTTAACCTGTTTTGATATTATAGAAGATTTTCCTCGCAAGGTGGTTGGCCGGTTCTTGCACGCTCGGTCTCAGGCGGAACGTGACAGTTTTTCGTGCGTGCAGCCGGCGTTCATCGATTTATAAGACTTTATCACGTCAAAAATATAGAAAAAAAAAAAAAATTAGCAAATATTTCAGTAGTACTCGCCAGTGATTTAACATCTAAATATCTAACCACTGTAACGAGCAAATTCTTCATGTGTTCGCATGTTGCAAATAAAGTTACAGTACGAAACTCGAAAACGAAATTTAAAACAGAGTTTTTTTTTTTTTTTTTTTAAATAATGCCGAGCGTTGGAAATATACGAAAATTGTGTTTCCAGCTACCTACGTTTCTTTACGCGAATCACAAGCAGATTCCGCACTCGCCGCTAGGATTCGTTGCCGGAGCAGCTACGCCGACTACTGAATCATTTGGTTAGCAGACCAAAATTTTTAACTATAAACTAAAACGGCTCCGACTAAAGCAAAAGAGACCTGAACAATTAATAATCCCCGGTTTTGGACCTGATTTTCGACAGGGAACTTTTATTAAAACCATGCCTATCGTGTCAAAATTCATTAAAAAGTTAATACTATGAAGTTTCCCTTTGTGTCTATGGACTTAGTTTCGCGCCATCAGCTACAGATGGCAGCACCGTGGTTACAAATTTCCGTTCCATGCGATTTTCATTCCATTCCCGAAATTACGTACTCCTACATAATGCCGTATACCAAGAGCTATGATGTTACACATAATAAATTACACGTGTACATTAAGGGCCCCATCCACCCCGAGCATACATAAGGTGTGCAGAGCTTCAGGAATAACCACGCATTTTGAAAACTGTGCAAGATATCAGAGCGGTGTCTGTTTACGAAAAGCATTTTAAAAATACGCTGAGAGCGTACGAGTAGTTTTGTTTCCACGTTTCGTTTTTAAACTGTATTCTTGGAAGAGTGACACTAGTTGGAAAGCGTGGTTTCAGAATAAATTTTAGGTATGAAACTCCCGGTAGAGATTCTTGAAAACACTGAAGGAACTTGGACCAAACTGTAATGATATCTCATAGTTACCCTGTGCACGACGAGAAAGTTGAGCGAAGAGGGCGAGTGCGACACCCCTCCCCCCCCCCCCTTTATCAACTTTAGCGAGCGGCGTGTCGCGGGGCGACGGGGCCGTGCGAGTGAGACAGAGTGGCGCGAGACTGTGTGTGTGGACAGGCGCGAGGTAAGGGGTAGACCACTGTCGAGCCCAGCTCCAGCGAGGAGTGCGGACTGTGGACTGGACAGATACTTAGTGATTTGTAGAGAACTGCAAAATTCGCGGATTCAATGACCTCCAGTATAGACTCTACTACACTCTACACACTCGGGCAAATGCCACCTGTTCATTGGCTGCTGACTTGTGAGTCGTCTCGACCAAGTGTCTGTGATTCGACACTTTTTGAGTGAGGGTCTCTAATTGGCCCTCATTACTCCAGATTAACAGTGAACCAATTGCAGAAGCAGCGCTAAGGTTTAATTATTTGAATTGTAGCATTTCACGAAATAAATCCGCGAATTTTGCAGGTCTCTAGTGATTTGTGAACAGACATTAAGTGCGGTGATTTAAATTAGTAATGTAAATATTATTAGCAAATAAAACTGTATGAAATTAATTGAACTATCCTTACAAACCTGTTTCCCCACTCGTAATAACATGAGCACGAAATCCTGACTACATGTTTCAGCCTGCTGAGGGAAATAATAACTTGCATCGCCCGGACGACCTTCGAAAACGTCGCACAGATTGTAACTCTCAGATTATGAGGCTCGGTATCACATGCCATGCTGTCTTATTTTTATCTTTTTTTTCTCTCGTTACTATTTTTTAGGAGCTATGTCGTACATTGTATTTGTTGCTCTATAACAAAAGTAGCACAAGTGATTATACCTAATAATAACGAACATTTGCGCGACTCTCTACATAATTTATTCTTCACTAAGTGATTATCTTTTGAAGACGTTTGTAACAGAACAAATGCAAGGGATGTATAGTGTTAAAATTTACAGAAATAACCCTAAAATAATAGTTATGCCGAAGATTTGAAAAATCTATATGGAGTGTAAGAGCACGGCTAAAAATATAAATATTTCCTGATTTTTACAGCCTGCCAATTATACAAATTCTTGTGCAGAACCCCAAATTTGTATCATACATACTTCATATACACATCAAGTGTAAAACAATTTATTATCGAACGAAATTTTTTGATACAGAAATGACGGCCGCTTTATTGTTTTCTTCCCTCTGGAATTTTTCTGTGGTGTTAGAAGTAGTAAGTAACATTGCATTTAAGTAACAATGAAATTTTAAGTATACCTAATGCTTCATATTGGCACGTCTGTAAAGGAGGCAACTTACGACGACAGAAATCGCTTCAAGAGAGAGAAAAAAACCATTTGGGGCATGTAAGAAATTGTTCAAGTTGAAATATCACACTTTCAAACCCAACGGTGGTCAAATATCAAGATGTACTTTCTTCCGAGCACGCAGCGTTTTAAATAGGTTTGGAATAAAAAAAAGGTTTGTTTTACCCGAACTCTCTTTTTGACCTTTTAACTGTTGGGGGTGCCCTTCGCGTTTTACTTGCCGGAAACAGGCAGACGGTCTTTTCACTCGAGAGGGGCAAGGTGCTCTAAGGTCAGTGAGGTCACGCCCCCTCGATGCCCTTCCTGTCGGGGGGGGGGGGGGGGGGGGGGGGGAGGGAGAGAGAGATGCGAGGGCAAGTCGTCTGTCTGCTGGTTGTTTTGGCGCGATCATCTGCCCCTGTGCTTTGTTCGTAATGTTCAGTGCATTGTGATTTTCAGGCCAACGAATAACTAGAGTCAGCAAAAGATTCGCTCTGCTCATTTTTCTGCTCATGTGACTGACCCACAGTTTATTTGAAGGACTCTGATACAATGGGAAAACCCTCAACAAAAGCCGAATCAAATCAAAAAGCACCACAGATAACAGGTGTCACGAGTCAGTAGCCAATGAGCAATCAGGAATGAAACCGCCAATTTTTCCAGTTCCCATGAATAACTTATCACATTACAAATGACAATGATGATGGTATATTTATATATCATGGCATTTTGAATGCAGTATTGTTGTTAACATGTATTAATTTAATTTCTACAGGTTATGTTGAGTGTATTCGTATTGACGGTCTTACGTTAAAACACATACAACATAATTTAAGCTCGCGTGATTTGTGGCACGATATAAACAGTATCACCTTCAGACGAATCTTAATTCGCAATTATTATAATTATGTATTTTTCAATACGTCTGTTTCTGTGCCAGGTAAAAAGAAACCGAAGTTGTTCTTTTGCCAAAGGTCCATTTGCTTCTAGCCTTTACAACTCCTAGCTAGCAAAGAGACGGCGACTAAAACCAACCTAGGACTGCCAGTCGTTGGCTGGTGTAAATTCCGGAAAATGGTTTAATTTATTTTTCATGATTGCTAAACATATGCCATTCAGTTCATGGACCACACCTATTGATAGTGACTAGATAAATTCGCGGTTTCAATGATCTCTAGGATGGACTCCGTGATCCTCTATGTATTCGGGAAAAATTACACTTGCTCATGATGACACCTGTTACCTGTGGTGCTTTTTTGATTTGGTACGCTTTTTGTTGAGGGTTTTCGATTGGCTCAGAGTCCTTAAAATAAAGTGTGGCCCAATCACAGAAGCAGGAAAAAGGTAAACGCATTTGGATTCTAACCTATTGGTCGGTCTCTAGCTATTTAGTTACATAAAAAAAATTAAAATTATAAAACAATTTTAAATATCTATTGGGCAGGTATACAAAAAAAAATTATGACATTGATAACCGATTTGACGGAATTTAGATTAAATGAGTCATTTTTAGAGAAAAAATAGAGACATAATGTATTAATTAGCAAGAAACAAACTTTGCCACATTTAAACACCATCGTATATTCGTATCGTGTATTCTCTCGACGGACCTGCTATAACTCGACGCAAAAAAAAAAAATCTAATAAAGAAATTTACAAACGACAGGAACATAAGTTAATCTTCAGTATCGCCGTTGTGTTTTATTTTAAAGTCGAATTAAAAAAAAATATATATATGTAAATCTGATCTATAAATAAATATTGTTGTTTCCAATTCTTCATGTCAAGATTGAATTTGTTAGCGGAGTTTTTAGGACAACGCCCACACCGAAACAGGTCTGCGTCATTCTGTCTTCCTCTCTCTTCCACTCTCTCTCGTTCTCCGTCCTTCGCAGCTTCGAAGGTTTATTGGCCGCGTAATATTAGCCCGGGTCACCGAACTCCGCGGCCTTCCCGAATAAAACTAACGCACGGAATGGAATCGCGTGTCCCCGAGACAAACTTCGGACAGAAGGAATACGGATCGAAACGGGGTCCACGACGAAGCTAGGCGGCGCAGCGGTAAGGCCCGTCCAACAATGGCACGGAAACGGAGACGGATCACGTAAACGCAGTCGGATCTCACGGAACAGTTGTGTGGCCACAATGACACGCAGTCGGAGACGGAACCGTACTGATTTAACTCAGCAAGTTTGAGCTCTTCCGTTTACGGATTCAAATGCGTCCTGAGTGGCTCGGTCAAAGAGGGCAACGGATTCTCCTGCAGACGGCCGCCAATCACAAGGAAGAAACCGCTAGCGCGGGTGTACCTTGTTGCAGTCTAATAGGCGTTGAGACTTTTTTTTTCGCGAAAAATGCCTGCCTCTACTGATTAATTAGCGAGATCTAGCTGTCGACTTGTACCTGATAGAAACCCACCCAATCAAGAAACACAGACGGTGCTACAGTGTTTTTACTTCAGCTAATCTCGGAATCTTGTCGCGAAATATGCATGGCCCTACCCATAAGTAAATAGTAATGTCAGTCAATTGTGTTATTGTAACATTCTAGTTTGTATCTAAATAATAACTCGAATTCGGCAGACACCTAGCTGTACTTGCGTACTTTCACTTCCGTATGCACTAAAATATTCGTAACTCATCGCATATTTTTTGCAGTGTCGCGGGAAAGCATACATTGGAAATGAACAGTTATTTCTTAGCACGCGTGTGATTGCTCAGCTGGGGGATAACCCGCGCCTTTCTCCGATGTTGGAACTTTGCCCTGCTCCTACGCTTTATTGAGGTCATCTGTGAAGATCGCCCGCGTCAAAGAACACAACCCAGCTCAGATAAACGCCATAGAGTCGAGCTGCCTCGACAGATGGAATATACAGCAGGATTGGAACGAATGGAAGCTTGCTTAACTCATGTTATTTTTTTTTTCCCCATGTTCCACACATACTTGTATGCAAACAACAAACCGAATTATTTTCTTGACTGCGCGTTTTTTTCATTTTGCAGACTCCGTGATGCACATGATTTGAACTAATGAACGCAGCCATCTTATTATTGGTTTATTTTCTTTCAGGCCGTGTCAAATTACTCGCGGTGAAATATTTAAGGGCCTTTCACTCTGTCAAATATTTGTCTTCAACTATATTCGACAAATAAAGTTGGAGGGGTACTAATGGACAGAAAATGGCTTTCAATATTCTCCAGCAAATTAATTTTACAGATAACCACGAATATGTTTGAAATCATGTCACACTATTTATTATTTGTCTGGGGTATCTTAAGGTTTTCAATTTTAATCTAATTTTGAAATTAAATAATGCATCTCAGTACTGGATGGAATCGTTGATCTTGTTATTTGTGCATTTCTAATTTTTTTTAAACATGCACGAATTTAACTCACAATAATATACATTACATTAAAAAAAAATGTCAGTGATTTTTATTAAAGTTGTAAAACATCATTTTCTTTTTACACATGAAATTATTTTGCATACGATATTTACTCTAAAATTATTTTAGTTATTTCATTTTTATACCCTCTTTAATCGCCCATGTGTGTTCTCACCATTTTGAAGATTCTTTGTGGCGGAAACGGGTGTCATTCCCGTGTTTGATAGGCACGATTTTGATTGGCAGATTGTATCCAACAGCCAACACATTTTAGAACCTGTCGTACATGCAGAATATCTAATGGAAACTCAAATCATCAAAACTTGTCAAACAAACATGACTGCGCTGAAGACGTTTTCGGTGACGTCATAACTCTCCAACTTTGACACAACTTATTGGTAGGGACCTGCAAAATTTGCGGATTCAATGACCTCCAGGATAGACTCTACTACACTCTACACACTCGGGCAAATGCCACCTGTTCATTGGCTGCTGACTTGTGAGTCGTCTCGACCGAGTGTCTGTGATTCGACACTTCTTTGAGTGAGGGTCTCTAATTGGCCCTCATTACTCCAGATTAACAGTGAACCAATTGCAGAAGCAGCGCTAAGGTATAATTATTTGAATTGTAGCATATCACGAAATGAATACGCGAATTTTGCAGGTCTCTACTTATTGGAATATGTTGGAAGCGAAAATTTGACAGCGTTACAGGGTCTTTATAGATACCTGCAAGAATATTGTTTATTTTCCGGTGCCACAAAAATGCGTGCCAGATCAGGTCGATGTTACGTGTTCATTGGCTGCTGACACATTTCAGCGTATCTACGGGTTGCACGTCATTACGTCAGATGTTTTCCTAATTTTTTTAATGAGTAACGTCTTATCTCTTGGTATGCGGAATTTGGTGGGAGTAATTTCGCGAATGGAACTGAAGTCAAGGAACGGAAATGTGTAAACAACCTCGGAGCTGCCATCTGTGGCGGATGGTGCGAACTAAAGTTCACAAAGACAAAGGGAAACTTTATGGCATCAACTTTCAATTGAATTTTCACAAGATGGGAAGTATTTAAATAACATTCCATGTCAAAAATTATGTTCAAAGCCGAGAGTTAGTAATTTTTTTAAGTATTTTTCGCTTTTATCGGAGTCGTTTCGTTACAAAGTTTAAATTTCGGTCTGCTTATCAAATGATTCTATAACTCCGGCAACGAATTCTAGCGGCGAGTGCGGGAATTAACGTGTGATTCAGGTAAATAAATGTAGTTTAAAACACAATATGCGTATATTTATCACGCTCGGCATTATTTTGAAGGTTAGCCTTATCGCGAAATACCTAAATTAGCGAAATTTTTAGATCTATAAATATTATCATCAGTGTCGTTCAAGTGTATGATAATTTACATTCTAGACTGTCAACAGATGATAAGACGGATTTTCGGGTTCAATGATCTCTAATACATAGGTATAAATTCCACAGTCATTTGCATACTCGGACAAATGTCACCAGTCATGTCATCGGCTGCTAACTTGAAGAAATCACATTCGAGGATGCCCGTCAACCGTTACTTCTTTAGTTTAAGAGTTTAAGAGACAGGGAAAATATCTCGCATTCATTTCGTGAGAGACTCGAATCCAGTGCTTCAGTGACTGGGCCACAGTTTATCGGAAGGACTCCGAGCCAGTGAAAAAACCCTCAAACCGAAGAAGTATAGAATCACAGGAAAAACCAGTTGAGAAACTCACAGGTAGCACGCATCGTGTCATTTGTTCGGGGATTTGGCCAGCTATGGCAGCGATTGGCGCCATTGCTAACTCCCCTGTCTTAAAACTAGCTTAAAACTATTGCTAAGTTGGGCCCAGGTAATACCTGCATAGACACAGGGAAAATCCTGGGCACAGACATGCAGGACGCAAGGGCATGCAGTAATAGCGTAGGAGTGTACAGAATAGAGAGGATGGCATGGATGAAGAGGGGTCGTTACCACAACGCCGAACGTACAATTACGCCGAATACCATAACGCCGAATTCCTAATTGACCGCAACGCCGACAGCTAGAAAACTGCTGTGTACCATAACGCCGAAATACAGAAACGCCGAAAAATGTTGCTGTGGGGAGCAAAATGGAGCCAAAGGAGCAAAATGAAAAACAACTGAATGAATTTATGTGCTAACCTTGCTTAACCTAACCTTTGTGGCAGTCCTGCAATGACATTTTTCGAGGTTAATGTATTTCGGCGTTGTGGTGATTCGGCGTTGTGGTACACAGCAGTTTTCTAGCTGTCGGCGTTGTGGTCAATTTGGCATTTCGGCGTTATGGTTTTCGGCGTTATTGTACGTTCGGCGTTGTGGTATTTCGGCGTTGTGGAGCGTCCCCGATGAAGAGTCTACCATGCATTGGGAGTTTGGACGCGTAGTCCTCTTTCGTGTTTTTATCCATTGCTGGATTTATGACCAGGGGCGCTCACACCCCTGGTGGTGAGTGGTTCCACTGGCCACTCACTCACTCCGCTGCCAGTCAGCAGAGAACAAGGAGGCAGATACAGAAGTGCGACTCTTACAGTTAGAACTGAAACCATGTGACACTATCTGTCGGGTGGGCCCATAACTACCAGCAATAAACACTCGGACGGGAGGTTCTTATCCAAAGTGTTAGGTACGTAATCTTAATTTAACTACCTGACAACTAATTGCTCAGTAACAGATATTCAAACTGTGCGAGAAACACTAAATGCTGTTTCGTAATAATAAAAATAATAAAAAACAAATCATTTTCTATATAAATTAGTACGAGATGCAAAAACTTTCTGGTATGCCAGACCACAAAATATGTGGCCACCAAAAAAATACAAGTGAATTCATTTTTTTTTTGTGATAATAGCTTCTCACGATCAATACATCTATGTTCGTGATGTATGTTATGAATGCCTAGGGACCGGAAAAATTCGCGGGTTCAATGACCTCCAGGATAGACTCCAATATCCTCTACACACTGGGGCAAATGCCAACTGTTCATTGGCTGTTGACTTGTGAGTCGTCACGACTGGGTGGCCTGTGATTCGACACTTCTATTGAGTGAGGGTCTCTAATTGGCCCTCAGTCCTCCAGATTAACAGTGGACCAATTACAGAAGCAGCACTTTTAGCATAACATGAAATGAACCCGCGAATTTTTCAGGTCTCTGAGAATGCTACTACCTAGCGGGTGGAACCCAAAACTACTTGAGAAAACCGAGTCTGTCTTGTTTCTCTCTCTCACCCCCACCCGTGAGTCAGCACCTTAAGCTAGTCCCAGACGGCTGTGACGGCGATACCTCAGGAACGAGGAGCAGCCTCAGCAGCTAAACACCCCCTCCCCCCCCCCCCTCCGTGGCAGGGGTCGTTGACCCCGGTAGCGCCAGCTTCCCTGACTCGGCGCGAGGGTGCAGTCCAGTCCCACCTGGCGTCAGGTTCCGTCCACGTCACACTCGACCAGCATGCTCACACCTACACTCAATTTTTTCTTCGGATGAGCCCCCCTTACCCCCCCCCCCCCCGGCCCCATCGCCGACACATTCCAAAGCCGGTTTTAGTCCGTGTGAAATGTTTCTTTCACAATGTCCCAACCAAAAGTTTAAGGGAGACCTAAGATGCACATAAAGTTCTGCCATTCCCGATTACACCAGAACAATTCACCTTCGGCCAACTTCGGGATTTGTTTTATTTTTGCGCAGGAAAAATGAATTCAAATATTAAAAGTGGTCGGTTAGGTTAGCTACATTAAAACACTTTAAAACACTATGGACGGTTAGTTAGGTTAGTATAGCTACATTAAAATAAACAGAGAAATATAAATATATATATATAAATAAACCCGAGGTTGGCCGAAGGTGAATTGTTCGGGTGTAATCGGGAATGGCAGAACTTTATGTGCATCTTAGACTTCCCAAAGTTTAAAGTCCATCAGTAGGGGCAAGCATTTTTTGCGAAAAAAAAATCTGAAGGCCCATTGGAATGAAATGTGGTATACCCACATATTCTAGAATCAAAACTGGAGGTTTATGGGCCGCATTCCGCGGGCCCGGTACTCCTTTGCGGGCCTCGGGGTTCGAAGCCAAGTCTTCCAGGCATATCGGCCCTTAGACCCGCCGTGGCGATGAAGAGATCCCTGTCAGCCAGTCAGCAATGACTATAGAGACCTGCAAATTTTTCGCGGGTTCAATGACCTCCAGGATAGACTCTACTACACTCTACACACTCGGGCAAATGCCACCTGTTCATTGGCTGCTGACTTGTGAGTCGTCTCGACTGGGTGGCCTGTGATTCGACACTTCTATGAGTGAGGGTCTCTAATTGGCCCTCATTACTCCAGATTAACAGTGAACCAGTGGTAGAAGCAGCGCTAAGGTATAATTATTTGAATTGTAGAATAACACGAAATGAATCCGCGAATTTTGCAGGTCTCTAGCAATGACTGCTGGGGATTGCTTCATTAAGCAAGTATTCTGAGCCAACAGCAGTTTGTTCCTTGTGATTGGCGGCCGTCTGCGAGAGAAGTCGTTGCCTTGTTTGACCGAGCCACTGATGGCGCGTTTGCTTCGGCACTGAATCACTGTGATTGGTGTTCTAACAGTAGGCAAGTATCGTACCTGAAAGAAACTCACCCAATCACGAAACACAGACGATGCTGAAGTGTTTTTTTTTTTTTTTTTTTTAACTTTCAGCTAGTCTCGGAATATTTTCACGAAATATGCATGCCCCTAACCGTCAGTGTATTAAAAATGATTAACAGAAACAGGAAAACTTCGTGGAATCATCTTATGTACGTTAGGCTGAAAATTCAATAAGTTATACCTGAGTGCTGCTTCTGCTATTGCATCTCAACTGTTCTGGAGGACTCTGGGCCCATGGGAATCCCTCAATCAAATTAGGCTACTACGTTGGGAGACCTCTCACAAGACAAGCCAAGAACTGGGTGACATATTCCCTAGTACGGGTAGAACTGTGAATTCTAGCCTGGAAGAAATTGAACCCGCGAATGTTTCCAGTCTTTAATGATACTGTTTCGGTTACAAACTTCTTGAAGCTGTAAAATACTTGGCAAATTTAATGTCGCTTAAAATCCTCAACTAACATATTATTAAATAATTAACTAAACAATTTAAATTTTCGTAATTATTTATTAAATAAAATCCTAATTTTATAATCGAAATTAAGGCATTTATTTTAACTGAAGTCTAATTTACACATAACATATATCATAATTTATAATAAAATTATATTAAATATTTTTGAATAAAATACTAACGCATAGTCTTAAGAAATGTGTGCTTTTTAGTCTATACTCGGGCATTGGCTGCTGACTTATGAGTCGTATCAACTGATTTGTCTGTGATTCGGTGGAGGTTATTTTTTATTAGCTCAGATTCCTTCAGATAAATCACGGAAGCAGTTTAAAAAAAAAAAAAAAAAAAAGGTAGACGTATTTGGATTCTAGTCTCTGTCGAGAAATATTAATCTGGGAACTTTTCCGGTCCCTTGCTGTTAGAGACGCGGCAGACGGAAAGTGTCTTGCGACGAGTGACTTGCAAAATTTTCCCTTATTCTCCCTCCTCAACCCCCCCCCCCCCTTTTCCCCCCAAGGAGACGACTCGCCAGCCAGCTGCCTCGCAGCTGACTCCGCCTCGTAGATTTAAAAATAAAAAAAATCTCACAGATAAGTGAGACGCGAGTCTACGAAGACGACGAAAAGCCAGGACAACACAAGCGAATAAAAACCAACAGTAGAAGACAAAAATTCGTTACGACAGAGATCGAGTACATAAACAGCAAAGAGTTCCTAGATCTGGCCGACTTTAGTTTTGTCCAGTCTTTTTTAAATTTTTATTTGTGTTGCACTGATTTTTTTTATTTTTCACCATGCAAAGTAATAAGTAAATTTAAATTCATATTCCTAGTAGAAATAAATCGCAATTGTTTGTAAGGTTAAAGTCAAAAATAAGCGAAATGGCTCAACATATTGTTACGAACGTGAGCAAGGCCGCGACACGTGCAGGTGCACAGCTGGCTGACATCATACGCGGCCGCCGCAACATGAGACGTTCCGCGCACCTGGGTCGCCGCTTCCCCTCCCTCCAGCCCTCAGCTCCCCGCGCGGCGCTGTTAGTTTGACATCCGAAACCTGACAGCTGCGGAGTTACGCGAGTCGCCGACACGTGTTTCGAGAGAATTCCGCCGTCGGGTCGGCGCGGAATGACGCGACTGGCCCCAGCCACGCTCGTGATTTCTGGAAAGCGCCTGGGCTGATATAAAAGCCGGGGGACGCCGGCCTCATGGGGAGAGTCATTGAGAGTTCAGGCGGGAGCTTTCCCGCGGTGGAGCTTCCGGGGCGATAGTGCCGCGGGTGCGGCAGAGTGGCGAAGTCCTTGGACGAAGGTTCCAGGGCAGGGAGTGAGTGAGTTGAGTGGAGTCGGGAGTTTTCCCGCGGCGGATTTTCCGGGCGATAAAGCGGCGAAGTCCCTGGACGAAGGTTCCAGGGCGAAGAGTTCAGTTCCGGGTGATAGTGTTCCGAGCGAAGTTCCGAGCGAGGCGTCGGGCGGATCCTCGGCGAAGGCAAGTGCGTCGGCGGCGGCGGAGTGCGGCGACGGAGTCCCGCGGCGGAGATCCACGAGGGGTGCTGCGGCGAGAGTTGCGCCAGAGGTGCGGCCCAGCGAGGCGTGTGGATTGTGAGAAACGAGTGAGTGGGGAAGCAACATTATTTTTAAGTGCAATTGATTATTTGCCATTTTAGATTAGCCTATTTGTAAGTGACATAAGTAGTGGCAATAAATAAAACTGTGTGTGATAAAAATCTTATCCGCGGTAAATCGTAACAATACCTATATATGACAGTGGCACACTCGGCATTCTTAGTATATTTTTTAATTTTAAATCATTTATCCTATCGTGTATGCCATAAACTAAATATATCTAATTTTATTTACAACAAAATTATCAGCTATAAATAGATCACCGCGAATTCCAAGTACTTATAAATTCAAGCTGCTTCCGTTATTGGCACCAAATCTGTTATGAAGACTCTTAGCCAGTGAGAAATCATCAACCAACGAAGGAACGAGTCACAAGCTACCCAGCTGAGACGACCCACCAACACGTGACATTTACCAGAGTAAGCAGAGGATTGCGGTGTCTATCCTGGAGGTTTTTGAACACGCGAATTTTTCCCGTTCCCTAACAATTGGTAGCTTTGACACGTCCCAAAGGACAGAAAACCAATGACAACTGTTAAAAAAATTAAAATGATTGGAATCATATGAAATTCGGCCGAATGGTAATATAAGGAAACAGCCAATGGACATGGACTGGAGAAATTCGCGGTTTGAATTATTTTTAGGATCGACTCCACAAGCCTATGCACACTTGGGAAAAAGTTTTTTTTTATTCATTGGCTGCCCTCTTGAGAGATTTATAATCTGGGTTGCCAGTGATTCGTTACTTTTTTTCAATGAGAGATTCTCACTGGCTCAGAGTCAAAGATACAACTGTTTCAATTTTAGCAAGACGAAAGATAAATTCCCGAATTTTTTTCCGGTCTCTACAAATTCGACAATAGACATAGACCTATTTGTGCATAAGTACGAGGAGTTCATTATGTTGTCGTTAAATGACGCGAATTTTGGCAAGAATACAGGACAGTATATTCTACCCTTGAGCGAACCTAAAATAAAAAAAATACGCGCATATTTCCGTGGCTCAGTTCATTATTTTGTGATGGATTCATAAGTTTTATTTGACCAAACTGTGAGCCGCGGTGTTCTCAATCCCTATTTCCAGCCTCGCCGTTATAATAGAAATCCAAAAAAATGTCGACTTGCCGCCAAACGGGTGAAGAAAGGCGGGCTCGTGAGCCAAGAGGCAACGCTATTATAAGAGGGTGGATGAACGGTTAGCCTGCTTTGCGGGAAACGGAGGGGGGGAGGGGGGATTGATATGCGATACAGAAGTGTATGGCGGGATAATGGATAAATTGGCTTCGTATTGGAGATGGGCAGAACATGTGCAATCCAAGAACCAACCTGCGTTACGGTTCCAGCTAACGACTACTAGGCTACCTGTGAGACATACCTTTACTTTTTTTCAGGTTATGATCAGGAATAATGAGGAGCATGTATTATTTGCAAAAAAAAAAATCTGACTGCAATAAGTAGAGATCGGAAAAATTCGCGGATTCATTTCGTGATATGTTAAATGTCAAATAACCATACCATTTTGCTGCTTCTGCTATTGGTTCACTACTAATATGTAGGACTCTTGGCCAATTAGATACCATCAGTCAAAGAAGTATCCAATCACAAGTTACCCACTTGAGGCACCTCAAAATTCAGCACCCAACCAACAGGCGCCGTTTGCCCAAGTAGGCAGAGGATCGTGGAGTCCATCCTGAAGGTCATTGAACTCGCGAATTTTTCCAGTCTCTAGCAATAAGTTATGCTCGCACAAGCGATTGTCCCCTTGTAATTGGCGGGCCGTCTGCATGGGAAGCCATTGTCCCGTTTGGCCTGGCCATTCAGGACGCGTTTTCTCCTTGTAACTCCAATATGCTGTATATTTGCTATGTTGTCATGTTTTTGTCTGTTTGCATTTACTGTTCTTGTTTTGAACTGACTCTTCGCTGCTAGCCCCCTGTGTTCGTCTGTGCTGTCATTTTTGACGTGACAACGTCTTATAAATCGATGAACGCCGGCTGCACGCACGAAAAAGTGTCCCGTTACGCACATTGTTCCTATACGCTGTGTCCCGTTACGCTCATTGTACGCTTGCGCCGCATCTATCTCTCTTCCACTCAACTGTTTATAAAGTGAAGTGAAAAGTTAATGTGGTTTTTATTGCTCATTGCAACATCAATTTCGGTAATAAAGGTTAATTATTCTTGCATTTTAAAAATATGATTACTAGCATAATTTCAAGTATTTATTCTTTTATTATTAAAATAAAAATGATTCAATTTTATTCATAAAAGCATGCAATCGTTTCATCAATGTTTTGTTATGACGTTGTCGCGTTAAACTATCGTCCGTAAACTGACTTTACAGACAACCAATTTTTTTTTTCAAGACTAAATTACTTACACGAGATTTTTGTGCTTTCTGATATAAATTGAACGTGTTCGTCGGTGCTTGTCATCGTTGTGTCGTCCAAAACATCTGTTTGGTTCCATCGCAGGGTCCATCGGTTTGACATCAGCTGATAGAGGCTTATTCTCTGGGGTTTATGATTTCATTTTTGACGTAACAACGTCTAATAAATCGATGAACGCCGGCTGCACGCACGAAAAAAGTGTCCCGTTACGTTTTGTCCCATTACGCTCATTGTACGCTTGCGCCGCATCTATCTCTATTCCACTCGATTGGAACAACCATCGATTTGACTTTTTCGAGGCACATTAAACATGAAACACTCCCATTCGTTTCCTACTTTTCCTATCATCGTCCTATCTTTCACAGAATAACACAGATTGGAAGAAGTTAAATAGCAAACATGTATAAGAGTTATAGTTAAAATAATCTCTTCGTTAAAGTAATAAACATATTTTAATTAATGAGTGCAAATAAAAGTAAATCTATCAATTAAATTGTAGATTTCATTTCACTCCTTCTTTGTATCCATACAAAATGGTGATAATTCAATAAAAATGATTCATTTTTATTCATAGAAGTATGCAATCATTTCATCAATGTTTTGTTATGACGTTGTCGTGTTTTTTTTAAATATCTTCCGTAAATCAACTTTACAGACAACCAATTTTTTTTTGTATTCTTGCCTTTTTTTCTATGAAAAAAAAAACAGCGCAAAATTGCAATGGCGTATGTCCAAAGAATTGAATTAAATATTTTTACCCAGATAAAATATCACGAAGGAAACAGGCACACAACACTTAACTGCGCCGTACGAAGCTGAATAAAATTATAATAAAAATAATAATAAATTAAAATTATCCTTATTTAAATTAATGACACTTCCGAGGTTTTTATGTGGCACCTTTTAATCGTAACAAAAATTGCGAATTAAAAAAAAAAAAACAACCGCAAAGTGTCTTACAGCTGTCTGACTCTACAAACTTTATTCGTTGTTTCTCCTCCCTCCGAAAATTTCCAAACTCCTGACCATTGCACTTCTCGTAGCACTCCGGTGAGTCATCACCTCAATTGACCCTACCAGCCATAAAGAAAATTTTAATTTCAATTAATAAGTTGGGTTATCAGGAGGTTCGTTTTTTTTTTTTTGTAAAAAAGATTTCCAGACCAGCTGTGCGTTAAAACTTTGTGGCGTTGTCTGTGTTTCGTGGTTGGCTGAAGTTTAATTTCAGGCGCATGTCCACGGTCAAGCAAACCAATCACAGCCGCCCAGTGCGGAAGCAAACCCGTCCTGAATGGCCCAGGCCAGAACAGGGAAATGGCATCTCTTGCATTAGGCCGCCAGTCACAATGGAACAATTGCCAGAGCGGGCATACCTTACTGCAGTCTATTGAGATATCAGATATTTTTTTTCCCTCGCGAAAAAAAAAATACATGCGCCGATAGCTTATCAGTTGTATTTATTCATCAGGTCCAGTCACGTCGATGCTGTCACACTGTTAAAAAATTACAGTAAATTCACCGAATTTTCAACAAAGAATTTAACTCAAATAAAAGGCGTAATCATCGTAATTTATAATAACTGAATTTTTGTATAAACTACGCTGTATTTCGACTTCAGATTTTTTTTTTCCATTCTAAAGAAAGGTAAAAACACACACGTGGACAAACAAGAGTGTTCTCGTTGTGGACAATTATCCAGTTTTTGAATGTTTTGTTAATACACCATGAATATTCATTTGAAATCATGTGTTCAAAGTCAGTGATTTGAATGAATTCAGTGTCCGTAAATTTTTGAAGATAGTCGTGAATTTACGAAGATTCATGTAAGTATAATTTTGTTATAAACAGCGTTCCTCGTAAATTGAACTTGAAGAATTTAACAGCGCAAAAGCACAGCCAGAGAACCATGCCCCTCCTCTGGCTGGCGCGGGGTCGTTACCACAACGCCGAAATACCATAACGCCGAATGTCAAAATTGACCACATCGCCGAAATACCATAACGCCGAATGTCAAAATTGACCACAACGCCGAAATACCATAACGCCGAATGTCAAAATTGACCACAACGCCGAAATACCATAACGCCGAATGTCAAAATTGACCACAACGCCGAAATACCACAACGTCGAATGTCAAAATTGATCACAACGCCGACAGCTAGAAAACTGTTGTGTACCACAACGCAGAAATAACAACTGAATGAATTTGTGTGTGTTTCTTAAATGTACCTCAACGCCGAAATACCACAATCAAACCTAACCTTACCTAACCTAGCGTAATATAACCTAACCTAACTTAACCTAGCCTATCCTAACCTAACCTAGCCTAACCTAACCTAGCCTAATCTAACCTAGTCTAACCTAGTCTAACCTAACCTAGTCTAACCTAACCTAGTCTAACCTAACCTAGTCTAACCTAACCTTTGTGGCAGTCCTGCAATGACATTTTTTGGCGTTAGTGTATTTCGGCGTTGTAGTACATAGCAGTTTTCTAGCTGTCGGCGTTGTGGTATTTCGGCGTTGTGGTGCGTCCCCGCTGGCGCGCATAGAAGAAACCTTTTCTGTGCTTTCACAAAAGATTCCTTTGTGGAACCGGTTGCCAAGAAATAGTTTGTAACACTACAGGAAATATATTGTAAAACTTTGTACAGCACACGGCTATGGTTATTTTTGCATACCTATATAAATGTGTTTTTTTTTCTCGAGCTAATACTGAGTATTTCTTACGAAAAACTGGCGCGCAATTTTATATTTTAATTGATGTCT
The DNA here is from genome assembly GCF_032445375.1 of Bacillus rossius redtenbacheri. Classification (NCBI taxonomy): domain Eukaryota; kingdom Metazoa; phylum Arthropoda; class Insecta; order Phasmatodea; family Bacillidae; genus Bacillus; species Bacillus rossius. The sequence goes on from NC_086342.1 coordinate 13,808,891, forward strand.
TGTTCAAGAATAGGAACTACAGTCGAATAATTCAATCATTTGAATTTAATTCGCTTTATTGTGCGTATTAATGAGCGCAGTTATTACTGAAAATGTATTCAGACAACGGTTTACAAATAGCTTTTAACTAACAGAGGTACTAGGACAACACATCGCATAAATGCCATCCGGGTAACAATCCGAACACTTAACTTCGCAGCGATTTAGTTTGTTTTCATGTTCATGTAAATGAATCGAAATGATTAAAAAAACTAATGAATCAACCAAATTAATTCATAAAATACTAATGCAATGAAATGTACCCAAATGTAAAGAAGTAAAATGAAAGAAAGTAAAATTGCATAAAACAATTAATCAAAACAAACCAATTTTAATGAAATAAAAACTATCTTAACAGAATCGAACTTCCCAATGAACGAAATGTTTGAATTGCGACGAAATAAATCAAAGCAGAAAAAAAAACTTAGTTGTATTTTAATAGTACCTAACTAAACTTTTCAAAGTGAAACAATCGAAATAATTCAAAAACGAAACAAAAAATATATAAGTACAACCAAATGAAACGAACGATTTAAAAAAAAAAACTAATGTATCAAACCAAATGAAATCGTAGAATACAATAATGAAATAAAAATGTAGCCAAATGTAACGAAATAAATGAAAAGGAAGTAAAATTACTTGAAACAGAATCAAAAGACTTGATGTAAGTTTTTGGACATACGCCATTGCTAAGAAGCAATGGCGTATGTCCAAAAACTTACATCAAGTCATGCACTCCCATCGCACAAATCTTTCAAAGATAATAGAATTAAAAGAAACCAATTTTAATGGGAAAAAAAAACGATATTTAATAGAAACGAATTTTTCAATGAGCGAAATGTTTGAATTGTAACGAAATAAAAACAAATGCCTGAAGTGTTCCACTTGCGAAGGGAAACTTTCAGCGGAGGGGACATCGCCCCGCGCCTGGCCTGGATAAACAGTTGACTGATGGGCAGGTCCGCCGCCGCCGCCAGATCGAGAGTCCAGTCGGCGGCGGCCGAAGGACAGAAATACCCGCCCCCGGGAGCCTCGCCGCCTCCCTCCTCCCTCCCCACTCCCCCCCTCGAACCACCCCGGGACACGACACGACACGCCACAGCTGTCGTGACCTCTCCCGTCCGCGCACAAAACGCAAAAAAAAAACAGGAACAAACACATCATCATCATCATCGTGCAGACTCGAAACGAAAATTTCTTGGACACACGTCGTTACTGGTTGAAACTGGACGTCGCGTCGTGCGAAAAAAAAAAAAAAAAAAACCTCTTTCAAAAAATTAGACAACAAAGACGACTACAGAAACACAAGGAGAACAAGACTATAGGTATCAGTTGGAGTCAAATGTCAAATGCTAGACGGCGCAAAAAAATATTCCGAGGAAGGAATTTACCCATATCAAAAATGGCGCTTGATTTAATACACTAAATTTTGGTATGAGAAAAAACTGTTTGAGGGGGGGGGGGGGGAGAGGAACGGCTTCACGTCTGACGGCTAATGCTTCATCAGTAATTTTTCCGCAATATCTGCTGCTGAACATGTTCTTTTAAAAATTCATTGAAAGTGGAAATGTTAAAGATCAAATCTCAACTAAATTGTTGATTGAAAATAAAAAATTTAAAAAAAAGGTAAAACAATAATGAAAACATTAATTTTACTGACGCAAATCGTTTAACGCGGTTACTTTACCGGGAAATAAAATCCGTGACAGCTAATAAACTAATGATAATGTTACAATGTCCTTTCTCAGAAATAAGAGATAAATTCAGATTGTTTTTATAATTTTTATTTGCGTGAAGCCGCACTAAACTGATATTGCAGTGTCTTCGTTATGCCTGATGTAGCATTCAGATTTTCCACCGAGCTAAATAAAGCACGTACCTAAGTACCTACTCATAGCCATGTATGGATCGTTGGCTTCCGCGCCCATTATCTGAAGTTGCTTGGCTTCTGGGTTCTAACAGCGTCTAAGGCGAACGTTTCACCGACGTTTCAGTCGACCTTGCAGTCGTCATCTTCAGGGTAGAAGTAGGTAGCTGACGTCACGGAAACGTCATGGTTAGAGCCACGGAATTATCGCGCATTCATTTAGTCGCAAGCTAGAATGCAAACCTCCACACTGTCGCACTGTGTTCATGATTGGACCGCAGTTATCTGGACACGCCCCTCTACGACCGTGAGCCAACGATGTCCAGCTAGGAGAGAAGTAAGCGAATCAGGTAGTGCCAAATAACAAGGATAAAAATGTTCTCGCTAAGAAATCAACCAATGGGAAAGTAAACATGGGTCGAGCACACCTATAACTTTGAATTCTATCCTGAGGCCAGAGGAATCCGCGAAATTTCGGTGACTCTAGTCATGGTTAACATCATCACTAAAAAAATTCGATTTACTTTCCTTGTCCCTTGAAGCGTTAGCAGTCCGGTTGTTTGATTAGGTAATAATGTGCATACGTTTATCAATCTTTGATAGTGAATTATGCCATACCACGTGAGCTTCGAGGAATTTTCAGCAAATAAGCTCAGTATTTTTTTTTTTTTAGAAGGGGGAGGGGGAATTCTTATGTTCGTTCATGAGCGCATGGTGCAATTAGCAGAAGGCCTGATTTTGGTGACTAAACTGCAAAAAGGAGATACGTTACGGAAGTATGTTAATTTAAGTAAATTTGGGTAGTATTGATTGTTAAAATGAACTTATTTGGGGTTTTTAATTTTTTTTTTTTAATCCTACCTCAAATAGTATGAATTTACACTTTAGGGACAGAAACGTTCTTTTAAATCCACGTGTGTTTAAAATTTGTACAGACATACGTTTTACGTGTGCCACGGCATTCGTTACACTTGAAATATTTAGAATTCGCAGCTCGCCAGTGTCCAGCTGACCACGCGCTGGGACAGCGAGAAGACGAAGCAAGAAGAAGGTCCTTCCTTGCTTCTGCCAGGAGACAGCGCATGGGAGTATCCACGGACAGATCCTGAGCTGGTCAGAAACAGCACCGATTTTTCACACGACCTACAATAATTATGGCATAACAATTAACTGAAGGGAAAATGGGGTGTGGTTGTATCATGGACACGGCCGTGTGTTGTACAGGTAATATTTTCTATACAAAATATAAAATACGCTATTTTTTATTTTAACACTATATATTTTCACTATAATTATTTTACACTAATGTTTTATATATGCAATCGATATATTTTGACGAGAGCTGACGATTGAAACTCAAACGAACGTCATGGCTTCTCCGAGTCAAAAGTTATACTAAATGGAAATTTCGAAACGCAGCCAAAATGACCTCAAAATGGCGGTGCTTCCCCCTCCACCGCGCGCGATGCGTCACAGTCCCTCACCTAGCGTGACGAATTATTTGATCCTTTAGCTATCCAGTTGTGTAATTAAATTTTGGGCTGCAGATGATAGAAAAGTAGCTGCAACACCAAACTGTATCCCCCGATTTTGTTATCATTAGTAGAGTCCCGGAAATTTCGCGGATTCCTCTGGCCTCAGGATAGAATTCAAAGTTATTGGTGTGCTCAACCCATGTTTACTTTCCCATTGGTTGATTTCTTAGCGAGAACTTTTTTATCCTTGTTATTTGGCACTACCTGATTCGCTTACTTCTCTCCTAGCTGGACATCGTTGGATCACGGTCGTAGAGGGGCGTGTCCAGATAACTGCGGTCCAATCATGAACACAGTGCGACAGTGTGGAGGTTTGCATTCTAGCTTGCGACTAAATGAATGCGCGAAAATTCCGTGGCTCTAATCATTAGTTTTTTGAATTGCCTCCCCCTGTGGAAGCAATTTTAATTACGCGTTCACGTCAAAAGCTGCAGCTCCTGCTGGAACTCGTTGACGCCGCAGTCCAAGGAGGCAGGCCAGCTGCGATGCACCCGGCCACTTGGCAACTCGCCGGCTAGCGAGTGCACCGCGAGGAGCGCCTGCACCGACACCTGTTGCTGGTGCCACGCGCCGTCGCCGTCCCACCGACACCTGTTGCTGGTGCCACGCGCCGTCGCCGTCCCACCGACACCTGTTGCTGGTGCCACGTGCCGTCGCCGTCCCACCGACACCTGTTACTGGTGCCACGTGCCGTCGCCGTCCCACCGACACCTGTTGCTGGTGCCACGCGCCGTCGCCGTCCCACCGACACCTGTTGCTGGTGCCACGCGCCGTCGCCGTCCCACCGACACCTGTTGCTGGTGCCACGCGCCGTCGCCGTCCCACCGACACCTGTTGCTGGTGCCACGCGCCGTCGCCGTCCCACCGACACCTGTTGCTGGTGCCACGCGCCGTCGCCGTCCCACCGACACCTGTTGCTGGTGCCACGTGCCGTCGCCGTCCCACCGACACCTATTACTGGTGCCACGTGCCATCGCCGTCGCCGTCCCACCGACACCTGTTGCTGGTGCCACGCGCCGTCGCCGTCCCACCGACACCTGTTGCTGGTGCCACGCGCCGTCGCCGTCCCACCGACACCTGTTGCTGGTGCCACGCGCCGTCGCCGTCCCACCGACACCTGTTGCTGGTGCCACGCGCCGTCGCCGTCCCACCGACACCTGTTGCTGGTGCCACGCGCCGTCGCCGTCCCACCGACACCTGTTGCTGGTGCCACGCGCCGTCGCCGTCCCACCGACAACTGTTGCTGGTGCCACGCGCCGTCGCCGTCCCACCGACACCTGTTGCTGGTGCCACGTGCCGTCGCCGTCCCACCGACACCTGTTGCTGGTGCCACGCGCCGTCGCCGTCCCACCGACACCTGTTGCTGGTGCCACGCGCCGTCGCCGTCCCACCGACACCTGTTGCTGGTGCCACGCGCCGTCGCCGTCCCACCGACACCTGTTGCTGGTGCCACGCGCCGTCGCCGTCCCACCGACACCTGTTGCTGGTGCCACGCGCCGTCGCCGTCCCACCGACACCTGTTGCTGGTGCCACGCGCCGTCGCCGTCCCACCGACACCTGTTGCTGGTGCCACGCGCCGTCGCCGTCCCACCGACACCTGTTGCTGGTGCCACGTGCCATCGCCGTCCCACCGACTCCTGTTGCTGGTGCCACGTGCCGTCGACGTCCCACCGACACCTGTTGCTGGTGCCACGCGCTGTCGACGGACGACCGACGAGAAACAAAACTTGCGTAGGCACGTGTCGTAGTCAAGACACTTCCAAAGAAATCTTACTTAAAATACATAAATTTATGTCCACTCATAGAATTCACTACGAGCGTATAATAGTTGTATCTGTGAAGTTTTTTAAACAAACCCTTTTGTGTATAACTTCTGACATGTTTTACTTAATTTCTTGCATATCGTTCATAAATCAATAAAAATTTCTATTTGCCAAAACCCTGTAAAATTCAGGTTTGTAGGTATGTGGAAAAATCAATTAAAAATAATTGAGATATGAATGCTATACCAAAAAAAATGTAATACGTGTCAAAGGCTACAGAAAAAAACCCGATTAATTTAAAACTGTATAAAACACGATTAAATGTTCTTGGTTCATGCTATGATTGACATAAATATTGACCTTTCAGTTTCTAAAAAAAAATATTATATATTAAATTTGTAAAATACTTTGTCAGCAGTTAAATATAGTTTTATAACGGACTAGCTGCAGTACCCAGTAGCGTTGCCCGGGCTGAACACAGGGTGAAGGGGAACTGTTTAGAGATCAGATGTAGTTAGTAATTGTCTTCTTAATTTGAATGTCAAGTGTGCAAAATAATTTATATCACTTTCAGATCCCGACAGAAGTTGTCCTGCCAGTTTATAGTTATTTACCTGGTCTGTATGTAATCTAGACTCTATAAAGCAATATAGAAAAAAAACTGAAAAATAAGGAGTAGTATGTAAATGGGGCTCCTGAAACAGGCTTCAGGCTGTGGTGCCTGTGGTGCCGACCGCCATCTTGGATTGTGACGTCACGGCGGCCATCTTGGACTCAAAATTCCTCAAAATTCCTCAAAATTGACTCAAAATTCCTCAAAATTGACTCAAAATGACTCAAAATTTCCCGTTTTAAGAAAAAAATTCCCGTTTTCGAGGGAAAAATTCCCGTTTCGATGGAAAATTAGGATTTCGAAAAACCACAAATGTCTTTTGCCTTAGAAAGAACACAAATTCCTAAAACTGGCTTAAGCATCCTTAACTCAAGCCAGCGTTAAGCCATTTATAGGATTATGACGTCACCGTTGCAATTTTCGTTACGTCCGCCATCTTGAAAATCCACAATTTTTATGTTAGAAAATCGGGAAAAATTTTAAAAATCATTAAAAAAATTATTTAATCGAATTAAAAAAATATTAAAAACCACTGTTGCAGTTATCGTTACGGTTGCCATCTTGGATTATATAAATGTTACATATTTCGTTACACCCGCCATCTTGGTTGAGTACCATGTCATTCTTACACTTTACGTTACGACCACCATATTGGATCCTATTAATGTTGCAATTATCGTTATGGTCGCCATCTTTAAATTTGGACGCCATCTTGGAAATCCGTAGTTTTTATGTTAGAAAATCGGGAAAAATTCCAAAATTCATCAAAAAATTAATGTATTTAAATTCTGTATGATTATATCGATGTACGTCCTTGGGTCGATTCCCGACGAGAGTAAACGGTCGATCCTTCCTCCATGAAAGCTACCTAGACTGATCTACCACCACCAGTACCAAGGTTTATATCATCAACTGGTATGACATCATGTCCACCATCTTGTCTTCATCCGCTGGAGTCCACCATCTTGTTTTCGTCTGCTAGAGTGTGCCGATACCATGTAGTATAATTATCTGGTCACCATACTTTTGTCCTCAACTGTTGACATTGATCATTGACCTTGGCCTTTGACCTTGACCTTTAAATTTGACCTTGACCTTGAAATTTGACCTTGACCTTGAAATTTGACCTTGACCTTGAAATTGTATCGTCGACGAGAGTGCGCTGACACCATGTTAGTTTAGTTCGTATCCGCTAGAGTGCAGTAATCATTTATTATTACTGTGACACCCGCCATCTTGAAATATGGCCGCCATCTTGAAAATCCGTAATTATTTAGCTAGAAATTCGGGAAAAATTCCAAAATTCATTAAATAAATCACTCATTAACTTACATATTGATTCGATCCGCTCCAGTCCTTGGTTCGATCCCTGAATGATGCAAAACATTTAATTTTATATAAAAAATAATAATTTCAATAAACCATGTTCAAAATTCTTAAAGAGACTTTAAATCCTCTACTACCATCATCCTATCAGACACCAAGACCACCATATTGGAAATTCGTAATTGTAATGCTAGAGATTCGGGAAAAAGTTCAAAATTCATTAAATAAATTTGTAATCTATATACTGATTGATTAGATCGACTAAGGTTCTTGGTTCGATCCCTGGCCGATACAAAACAACTTTAATTTTAAAAAAGTACCAGAAAAGTGTAAGGTTAGAGAAATAAAACACCTCAAAGTCTTTTACAAACATAATATTTATTACACAATTTCTATCCTACTACAGAATCACTTGCGAAAGCCAACAACAATCTTATAAACATTTAGCCCTGCATAGACGTGCAACGACTACTTCTTAGCTCCAAATGGCTCCCAAAGCTCCAACAGTCTCCAAATGCTTAACACAGCTCCAAATGGCTCCAAATGCTCCAAACGGCTCCAAACGGCTCCAAATGCTCCAAATGTCTCCAGCAGCTCCAAATGCTTGACAGCTCCAAATGCTTCAAAAGGCTCCAAATGCTCCAACAGCTCCAAAAAAAAGGCTCCAAATGCTCCAATAGCCTCCAAATGCTTAACACAGCTCCAAATGGCTCCAAATGCTCCAAACGGCCTCCAAATGCTTGACAGCCTCCAAATGCTTAACACAGCTCTAAATGGCTCCAAATGCTCCAAACGGCCTCCAAATTCTTGACAGCTCCAAATGTCTCCAGCAGCTCCAAATGCTCCAACAGCTCCAAAAAAAAAGGCTCCAAATGCTCCAACAGCCTCCAAATGCTTAACACAGCTCCAAATGGCTCCAAATGCTTGACAGCTCCAAATGCATAACACAGCTCCAAATGGCTCCAAATGCTCCAAACGGCCTCCAAATGCTTGACAGCTCCAAATGTCTCCAGCAGCTCCAAATGCTCCAACAGCTCCACAAAAAGGCTCCAAAAGCTCCAACAGCCTCCAAATGCTTGACAGCTCCAAATGTTTCCAGCATCTCCAAATGCTCCAAATGCTTGACAGCTCCAAATGCTTCAAAAGGCTCCAAATGCTCCAAATGCTCCAAACGGCCTCCAAATGGCTCCAACAGCTCCAACAGCCTCCAAATGCTTGACAGCTCCAAATGTTTCCAGCAGCTCCAAATGCTCCAAATGGCTCCAACAGCCTCCAAATGCTTAACACAGCTCTAAATGGCTCCAACAGCTCCAAAAGACTCCAAATGCTTCAAAAGGCTCCAATTGCTCCAAGAGCTCCATCTTCAATTGGTTCCAAATGATTCCTATTACTTTTATCGAACTTGGCATGATTACTAACATGTCTTTATCAGTATACATTTTGACTGGCAGTGGTAACTTTTTTACACCTTTAAGTTATAAGTTTTATTTAGAAATCAGATTTCGATAAATGATAGCTTCCATCTGGAAAGAAAATATATTAATTTATCTTCAAGTTTATACACATACATCTAATTTAATCCATTATTGTATGTAGCCAGCTTCCCTCAGTTCTTTGAGTATGAAGGATATTTCTTTAATGTTCGAATAGTTTCCTGCACAAAGCGATCCATGTAGTAGTCGTAGCCTGTTAACCAATATGTTAGGATCTTCCCATGAGGTATAATCAATCTCTTCTGCTGCCTTCATCATCCTTGCATGTTTATAATAAATATTATCTCTGGTGTTTATCGTTTTAACACCAACCACAAGGTCACTTTCGTCATCTTGCCAGTGATTATCACAAGCTTGATCAGAATAATTTATTTTATTACGTCGTTTCCATCGTTTTGGTCTCAAACCACCATCACAGTCTTCGCTCTTGCATGCTTTTGGTGCTTCAGTACAGTACTCAATCATGTCAGCCTCAGATGTGTCACCACAATCTTCAATCATGCCAGCTTCTGATGTGTCACCACAGTCTTCAATCATGTCAGCACCACAAACTTGATCAGGATAATTTATTTTATTACGTCGTTTCCATCGTTTTGGTCTCAGACTGCCATCACAGTCTTCGCTCTTGCATGCTTTTGGTGCTTCAGTACAGTACTCAATCATGTCAGCCTCAGATGTGTCACCACAATCTTCAATCATGCCAGCTTCTGATGTGTCACCACAGTCTTCAATCATGTCAGCACCACAAACTTGATCAGGATAATTTATTTTATTACGTCGTTTCCATCGTTTTGGTCTCAGACTGCCATCACAGTCTTCGATCTTGCCTGCTTTAGGTGTTTCAGCACAGTACTCAATCATATCAGCCTCAGATGTGTCACCACAATCTTCAATCATGCCAGCCTCAGATGATTCATCAAAGTCTTCGACCTTGTAAGCTTCAGGTGGTTCTCCATATTTCACATTTTCATGGAGACGACTAGATATTGGAGTAAATATATTTTCATTTCTAATGTGGTTACAACTTCCTTCGTTTGTTTTAAATTTTAAATTATTATCTTGATCTAGATCAGTAATTTTAGCATTAGCTTTTTCGCCTTCGTTCCTCATCCGCGATGTTGTAGCCCAGTCTTCGTTATCTTTATTCATCTTAATTGTACAGGTCTTGTAATGTCTATCCAAGTAATATCTTCTACCAAAGGATTTCTGACACTGACTGCAATGAAATGGTTTTTGACAAGGACCCAAATTACACTCGCTTCTCTCATGTCGTTTAGCATTCTTTCTCAAGGTAAACACCTTGCTACAGTATCTACAGTGATGACGTTTTGATACAGCAACAAATCCCGTTTCAGGATTCATATTAGTTATTGAGACTAATGCCAGATGCAAACTAAGAGTTTTAAATTAGATATATTACTTAAATAGAATTTTTTAATTATTTCATCAGCGAGAATTAATTTATCTCATTCAAAGGTACTTGTTGCAAGTAGTTCTGCTTTTCAACAACAGATGTCGCCACATGTTACTTGCAGGTAAATAATATTTAGTTCTTTTATGCGGGATGCGGGATGCTCACTAACGATCGCAAAAGAAGGATGGCTTCGCTAGACTCCAAGGAGAAGGAAGTTCGTCCATCCTGTTAGTGCTTCTTAGATTTCTCAGAGATTATTTGACTGAGTAATGATATTTTTTTTTTAAATTTCCACCTGATAAAAATATTACAAGTGCTGATTTATTGGCAGAATTTCAATAATTAAATGCGACCTTGAATAAAAAATGACATGACTCATTAAGTAAAAAATTCTTCATGCAGAGATCAATACCTCATCAGTAACCAGAAGCACTCGGAGAAAACCATCAGATGTCTAGTCAGGAATAATCAGAAGCACCCAGAGAAAACCATCAAAATATTGTCAAGAATAATCAGGAGCACACGGAGAAAACTACCATAATATTGTCAAGAATAAACGGGAGCACACGGAGAAATCCACCATAATATTGACAAGAATAATCAGGAGCACACGGAGAAAACCACCGCAAGTTTTCTTTGATATCATAAAATTTCAGGAAAAAAATAATACTAAAAATAAAAATAAATTAATAAAAAATTAAAAAAAAATAAAATAAAAAAATACATAAAATTCTGGCTTGTACTAGAACTATATCTTTGTTCAGCAATGAGAAGTTCACAAGCTAGCAGAATATATTTATGTATTTTTTTATTTTATTTTTTTTTAATTTTTTATTTTTAGTATTATTTTTTTCCTGAAATTTTATGATATCAAAGAAAACTTGCGGTGGTTTTCTCCGTGTGCTCCTGATTATTCTTGTCAATATTATGGTGGATTTCTCCGTGTGCTCCCGTTTATTCTTGACAATATTATGGTAGTTTTCTCCGTGTGCTCCTGATTATTCTTGACAATATTTTGATGGTTTTCTCTGGGTGCTTCTGATTATTCCTGACTAGACATCTGATGGTTTTCTCCGAGTGCTTCTGGTTACTGATGAGGTATTGATCTCTGCATGAAGAATTTTTTACTTAATGAGTCATGTCATTTTTTATTCAAGGTCGCATTTAATTATTGAAATTCTGCCAATAAATCAGCACTTGTAATATTTTTATCAGGTGGAAATTTAAAAAAAAAATATCATTACTCAGTCAAATAATCTCTGAGAAATCTAAGAAGCACTAACAGGATGGACGAACTTCCTTCTCCTTGGAGTCTAGCGAAGCCATCCTTCTTTTGCGATCGTTAGTGAGCATCCCGCATCCCGCATAAAAGAACTAAATATTATTTACCTGCAAGTAACATGTGGCGACATCTGTTGTTGAAAAGCAGAACTACTTGCAACAAGTACCTTTGAATGAGATAAATTAATTCTCGCTGATGAAATAATTAAAAAATTCTATTTAAGTAATATATCTAATTTAAAACTCTTAGTTTGCATCTGGCATTAGTCTCAATAACTAATATGAATCCTGAAACGGGATTTGTTGCTGTATCAAAACGTCATCACTGTAGATACTGTAGCAAGGTGTTTACCTTGAGAAAGAATGCTAAACGACATGAGAGAAGCGAGTGTAATTTGGGTCCTTGTCAAAAACCATTTCATTGCAGTCAGTGTCAGAAATCCTTTGGTAGAAGATATTACTTGGATAGACATTACAAGACCTGTACAATTAAGATGAATAAAGATAACGAAGACTGGGCTACAACATCGCGGAAGAGGAACGAAGGCGAAAAAGCTAATGCTAAAATTACTGATCTAGATCAAGATAATAATTTAAAATTTAAAACAAACGAAGGAAGTTGTAACCACATTAGAAATGAAAATATATTTACTCCAATATCTAGTCGTCTCCATGAAAATGTGAAAGATGGAGAACCACCTGAAGCTAACAAGGTCGAAGACTTTGATGAATCATCTGAGGCTGGCATGATTGAAGATTGTGGTGACACATCTGAGGCTGATATGATTGAGTACTGTACTGAAACACCTAAAGCAGGCAAGATCGAAGACTGTGATGGCAGTCTGAGACCAAAACGATGGAAACGACGTAATAAAATAAATTATCCTGATCAAGTTTGTGGTGCTGACATGATTGAAGACTGTGGTGACACATCTGAAGCTGGCATGATTGAAGATTGTGGTGACACATCTGAGGCTGACATGATTGAGTACTGTACTGAAGCACCAAAAGCATGCAAGAGCGAAGACTGTGATGGCAGTCTGAGACCAAAACGATGGAAACGATGTAATAAAATAAATTATCCTGATCAAGTTTGTGGTGCTGACATGATTGAAGACTGTGGTGACACATCAGAAGCTGGCATGATTGAAGATTGTGGTGACACATCTGAGGCTGACATGATTGAGTACTGTACTGAAGCACCAAAAGCATGCAAGAGCGAAGACTGTGATGGTGGTTTGAGACCAAAACGATGGAAACGACGTAATAAAATAAATTATCCTGATCAAGCTTGTGATAATCACTGGCAAGATGACGAAAGTGACCTTGTGGTTGGTGTTAAAACGATAAACACCAGAGATAATATTTATTATAAACATGCAAGGATGATGAAGGCAGCAGAAGAGATTGATTATACCTCATGGGAAGATCCTAACATATTGGTTAACAGGCTACGACTACTACATGGATCGCTTTGTGCAGGAAACTATTCGAACATTAAAGAAATATCCTTCATACTCAAAGAACTGAGGGAAGCTGGCTACATACAATAATGGATTAAATTAGATGTATGTGTATAAACTTGAAGATAAATTAATATATTTTCTTTCCAGATGGAAGCTATCATTTATCGAAATCTGATTTCTAAATAAAACTTATAACTTAAAGGTGTAAAAAACGTTACCACTGCCAGTCAAAATGTATACTGATAAAGACATGTTAGTAATCATGCCAAGTTCGATAAAAGTAATAGGAATCAGTTGGAACTAATTGAAGATGGAGCTCTTGGAGCAATTGGAGCCTTTTGAAGCATTTAGAGTCTTTTGGAGATGTTGGAGCCATTTAGAGCTGTGTTAAGCATTTGGAGGCTGTTGGAGCCATTTGGAGCATTTGGAGCTGCTGGAAACATTTGGAGCTGTCAAGCATTTGGAGGCTGTTGGAGCTGTTGGAGCCATTTGGAGGCCGTTTGGAGCATTTGGAGCATTTGGAGCCTTTTGAAGCATTTGGAGCTGTCAAGCATTTGGAGCATTTGGAGCTGCTGGAAACATTTGGAGCTGTCAAGCATTTGGAGGCTGTTGGAGCTTTTGGAGCCTTTTTTTGGAGCTGTTGGAGCATTTGGAGCTGCTGGAGACATTTGGAGCTGTCAAGCATTTGGAGGCCGTTTGGAGCATTTGGAGCCATTTGGAGCTGTGTTATGCATTTGGAGCTGTCAAGCATTTGGAGCCATTTGGAGCTGTGTTAAGCATTTGGAGGCTGTTGGAGCATTTGGAGCCTTTTTTTGGAGTTGTTGGAGCATTTGGAGCTGCTGGAGACATTTGGAGCTGTCAAGAATTTGGAGGCCGTTTGGAGCATTTGGAGCCATTTAGAGCTGTGTTAAGCATTTGGAGGCTGTCAAGCATTTGGAGGCCGTTTGGAGCATTTGGAGCCATTTGGAGCTGTGTTAAGCATTTGGAGGCTATTGGAGCATTTGGAGCCTTTTTTTGGAGCTGTTGGAGCATTTGGAGCCTTTTGAAGCATTTGGAGCTGTCAAGCATTTGGAGCTGCTGGAGACATTTGGAGCATTTGGAGCCGTTTGGAGCCGTTTGGAGCATTTGGAGCCATTTGGAGCTGTGTTAAGCATTTGGAGACTGTTGGAGCTTTGGGAGCCATTTGGAGCTAAGAAGTAGTCGTTGCACGTCTATGCAGGGCTAAATGTTTATAAGATTGTTGTTGGCTTTCGCAAGTGATTCTGTAGTAGGATAGAAATTGTGTAATAAATATTATGTTTGTAAAAGACTTTGAGGTGTTTTATTTCTCTAACCTTACACTTTTCTGGTACTTTTTTAAAATTAAAGTTGTTTTGTATCGGCCAGGGATCGAACCAAGAACCTTAGTCGATCTAATCAATCAGTATATAGATTACAAATTTATTTAATGAATTTTGAACTTTTTCCCGAATCTCTAGCATTACAATTACGAATTTCCAATATGGTGGTCTTGGTGTCTGATAGGATGATGGTAGTAGAGGATTTAAAGTCTCTTTAAGAATTTTGAACATGGTTTATTGAAATTATTATTTTTTATATAAAATTAAATGTTTTGCATCATTCAGGGATCGAACCAAGGACTGGAGCGGATCGAATCAATATGTAAGTTAATGAGTGATTTATTTAATGAATTTTGGAATTTTTCCCGAATTTCTAGCTAAATAATTACGGATTTTCAAGATGGCGGCCATATTTCAAGATGGCGGGTGTCACAGTAATAATAAATGATTACTGCACTCTAGCGGATACGAACTAAACTAACATGGTGTCAGCGCACTCTCGTCGACGATACAATTTCAAGGTCAAGGTCAAATTTCAAGGTCAAGGTCAAATTTCAAGGTCAAGGTCAAATTTAAAGGTCAAGGTCAAAGGCCAAGGTCAATGATCAATGTCAACAGTTGAGGACAAAAGTATGGTGACCAGATAATTATACTACATGGTATCGGCACACTCTAGCAGACGAAAACAAGATGGTGGACTCCAGCGGATGAAGACAAGATGGTGGACATGATGTCATACCAGTTGATGATATAAACCTTGGTACTGGTGGTGGTAGATCAGTCTAGGTAGCTTTCATGGAGGAAGGATCGACCGTTTACTCTCGTCGGGAATCGACCCAAGGACGTACATCGATATAATCATACAGAATTTAAATACATTAATTTTTTGATGAATTTTGGAATTTTTCCCGATTTTCTAACATAAAAACTACGGATTTCCAAGATGGCGTCCAAATTTAAAGATGGCGACCATAACGATAATTGCAACATTAATAGGATCCAATATGGTGGTCGTAACGTAAAGTGTAAGAATGACATGGTACTCAACCAAGATGGCGGGTGTAACGAAATATGTAACATTTATATAATCCAAGATGGCAACCGTAACGATAACTGCAACAGTGGTTTTTAATATTTTTTTAATTCGATTAAATAATTTTTTTAATGATTTTTAAAATTTTTCCCGATTTTCTAACATAAAAATTGTGGATTTTCAAGATGGCGGACGTAACGAAAATTGCAACGGTGACGTCATAATCCTATAAATGGCTTAACGCTGGCTTGAGTTAAGGATGCTTAAGCCAGTTTTAGGAATTTGTGTTCTTTCTAAGGCAAAAGACATTTGTGGTTTTTCGAAATCCTAATTTTCCATCGAAACGGGAATTTTTCCCTCGAAAACGGGAATTTTTTTCTTAAAATGGGAAATTTTGAGTCATTTTGAGTCAATTTTGAGGAATTTTGAGTCAATTTTGAGGAATTTTGAGGAATTTTGAGTCCAAGATGGCCGCCGTGACGTCACAATCCAAGATGGCGGTCGGCACCACAGGCACCACAGCCTGAAGCCTGTTTCAGGAGCCCCATTTACATACTACTATAAGGGATTACTTATATTGAAAAGATTCCATTATCTAGCTAATGCACGGCATACATTGCAATGCCTCATTCAGTTTTGTTTTGTAATATGTTTGAAGTAGTTACACGTATACAAATAATATATCCATGTCTATAAATATATCTTTATCTCTATTTACATCTATAGTCCTATATATCTATGTATCTCTCTATCTGTATTTATCTCTTTATATATACATATATACCTTACACTATCTCTATGTATTCTATATGAGGGTACTGATTGCTTCGTTGTTAATATCACACGGGTGTTTTTTTACTTGTATGGGAAAATTAAGAATGATAAGGCATCTAGTGCGTGGCAACAATGTTAACAGGCAATAGGAAATAAACTTCTAGCGCCTGCGGCATTGTCAACACACACTTCGTACGTGTACTGCATTTTGTATCTAACCCCCTCCGACGCATTTGATTCTAAATTGGACTTTTAGTAAGGATCCCTAATGTTATTGATAATATAATATAGCCTATAGCCTTCCTCGATAAATGTACTATCCAACACTGAAAGAATTTTTCAAATCGGACCAGTGGTTCCTGAGATTAGCGCGTTCAAACAAACAAACAAAAAACTCTTCAGCTTTATAATATTAGTATAGATTAATTAAAAATAAAGAGCAAAAACACGAAGTTATGACAGCAAAAATAATTTAGGATACCACTTCCCTAAGTCTGGAGCACACACATGCTAGCGTGTATAACTCCTCCACCGATCAAAACTTCTTGCTCGGCGCGCACTCGTGTTGTGTTCCCGCGAGGCATCCCGCGGGAGAGCCACGCTATATAGGAAGTAGGCCGAACCAGGGGTACTCCAGATATAAATACGGGGGCCCCGCCTCTTTTTTTTATTTTATTTATTTCCATACCTCATCCTCCCTAAACACCTCGCCCCCTTCTCCCATCCTTTTCCCATGCACTTTCGCAATCCACGTCCGGCTGATTTACGTCTTGGCGGTTTTCTTCTTCCCAGGATCCTCTTCATTTACATCCCCCTCCCCCTCCCTTCCCTTCCCCCTTCCCCAGAAAAAACACTTCCCACCTTTGTGGTTGCTATTCGCGTTGAGCCCATTCAGTCGCGATTTTTATTTTCGCTCCGCGGTTTCGAGTCGGCACGTGCACGCGACTCTGACCTTGACGACGGAATCGCGACGGCGCGGCGCGACGGAAGCGACGCGAAAGACGCGATGCGACAACATACGTATTGCGTCATCGTGAACGTGCGTATTTAAGTTAGTTTTTTTTTCACCCGAGCGACAAATACAAAATAAACGATTATATATATACATACACACACACACACGTGAGCGAGTCTTTCCGTATTCGCCAGAGATGTGTATGTAACATCTAACCTCCGTAACGAGCAAATTCATCTGTTATCATGTTGTAAACACACTTATAATACGAAACTCTGACACCAAATTTAACGTAGAAATCTTTAAAATAATGCCAAGCGTGATAAACATATACACAAGTTGTGTTTTCAACTACAGACATTTCTTGACGCGAATCACACGTAGTTTCCGCACCCGCCGCTAGAATTCGTTGGTGTCGCAGCAGCTACGTCGACATTTGACTCATTTGATTAGCAGACCGACATTTTAATCTATGTAATGAAACGGATCCGATAAAAACGAAAAATACTTGAAAAAAAAAATACTTAACGCCGGCTTTGGACCTGATTTTCGACAAGCAATTTTATTTTACCGCTGCCCATTTTTCTTTTAAATTCAACAAACAGTTAATACTTTAAAGTTTCTCCTTTGTCTTTGTGAACTTTTGTTCGCACCATCCGTCACAGGTGGCAGCACCACCGCAATCACGAATTACGCCTACCAAATGCCGTATACCAAGAGCTAAGATGTTAGACACAATTAAAAAAGTTTCTGGGCGTTACACGTACATCACTCATACGACAGTCATCAGTGTTTACTAGATTTATTTTAAATTTTTTTTTCAAGATAAATGGGCTTAATCAAAATTTAACGATTACGATGAAGAATAATTCTATTTATCATCTCAGAGGTATTTTTCTTTTTATCATTTTTCTGAGCATTTTTCCATAGTGACATTCGGAAAATATCGCTCTACGTGAACACATTCCAAAGATTCCACAGATAAATTTAGTGTAAAACAAAACTTTGATAAATAATAAGAATATTATCAATGCACCAGTTAACCATAAATCTAAAACTAAATTATGACACGCATTTCAGTAACGTCACGCACGCCACGCGATGGGAAAAGAAGACTTAGAACTAACTACATAATCAGGAAGTCTTGACATGTCCTTGACGGCACAGAAGTGGCCAAACGTGATTGGCTGTAAATTAATTATTGTTTACGTCTGTGTTTAGGCTTGGTCAACACAAATCCACGCAATTCGGCGAGACATCTAGGTTGCCACAGACACTAGCTAAATCTGATGTCGGATGTCCTACATAGCAAGAGGCCCAAAAGATTGACGGATTATTTTGGTGGGTGAGGTCGGTTGGAAACACCGTAGGGCAGTAGTGGCCCACCATCAAAGTTTTTTTTTGGTAAAGATTGGGGGGAGAAGAGTTACAAAAAATTGTAAAACTCTAGTGGGAAATTTGTGCCTTAAGTGTATGAACATAAACACCCCTTTTCTTTTCTCAGGTTGTTTACCTATGAGAGAGCACATAATTTAAAATGATGATTTGTCAAGAAAACGTTTTACTTGAAGATTGTTTAAAATCTCTTTAGTGTTAACTTTTTAATTTTCTGGCGGAAGAAAAAATATTTTATCATTAATTAGTTTTTCATGGACGAATAATAGATTTACAGTAATTAAACATCTACATAGGTGTGTTACCGAGCAGATGCAGTAAATAAATAAAGTTTTCATTAATAAAAAAAAGCGCATTGAAGCCTTACAAACACCGATAAATATCTACTAATAGTTTTACTATGAATCAAAATAATTTATTTGATAAGGGTCACAGGCTTTTAGTGGCTATTATTGACAATCATCTTTCAAGGTGGCTGTAACAAAGCACGACGAAACGTTTTGAAAACTATGATTATAAAGTTGGGGCCTATGCCCACAAGTGCCAAGAATTATTTATGATTTTTTTTTTACCTTTATGGTGTGTCCAACTATCCGCGATCCAACGATAAAAGCATTATAATGTACAATGGTACGCATTCTAGCATGTACTACTATACAAATATTAAAGCGAGTTTTGCTGTCCCTATTCGTTACTCTATATAGGTCATTGTTGAAACCTTCCCGCTATATCTGAACTGTTTCCTAAGCAGTTGTTGCGTTCTTACCGTTTTCAATCAAACTTACATTAATATTGACACTGACATATGGGCCCACAGAAGTAGCCGCACGCTGTTAAGAATTTTCACCTTCGATTTACGGCGAACCCTGGTTACAAATCATCCAGGAGTTTCGTAAATTCACGGCTATCTTCGTACATTTACGGACACTGAGTTCACTTAATTTGGATACGAATCCAAAGGAATATTCATGGTCTATTAATAAAAAATTCAAAACCTGGTCAAGTCTACAAGTCATATTTTGTGATTATATTTGTTTAGAAAACCCGGGAGTCGAATACGGAGCTTTTTAAAAAAAAAAACAAAAAAACTGTATTACGAAGAACTCTTAGTTTGAGTTAAATTCTTCGTTAAAAATACCGTATATTTACTGTAACTTCTAACTGTGTAGGCGACGCGGCTTCTCACACAGTTGAAGTTGAGGGCGTTGTAACAAAACAGCTCACCTTGCGTCACACACTATAACACACTGCCCTCACTGGTATTTTGCAAATTGTTTCCCCCAACTTTAGTGGCAATGGGGGGGGGGGGGATACATTACCCCTTGTACGCCTCGTCAGGGGTGTATGTGTGTTAGTGAGGCGGGATGATAAGCGCGACGCTCGATGGTATTTCTAGCGCGGTATGGCCTCTAAGCGCAAGGCTCTGAACTGACGTGCAGTCTTCTCGTCGGCACAGGAAAACTGTAAAATTTGAGCGGTGACCATAACATTTATATGGCCGAGAAATGAAGATAAAGGATGTAATGCAAGTCCCTCAAGTGCTTTCAAGAATCTGTACTGGTTGTGTTACTCCTAAAAGTTACTATGAAAACACGCGTTTTAGCCATTTTAACTCTTCTAAAACTACCGTTTAAAAACTTAATACGAAATAAAAAGTACTTTTCGGCCCTCACCGAACTCTTAAATGCTTTTTCGTTAATAGACCCCACTCGGATATGTTGAGTAGTTTTGAAATCGCGTTGTTTTTCCTGAAGCTCTGCACACCGTGTGTGTGTGCCCGGGTAGGCGGGGCCCTTGGCGTGACGTGGAGTCCAGATCAAACAAAAGAGAATCAGAAAGAATAACACGCAGCGGAAGTGAAGCGGCGTGTCGAGAGTCGAGTCACTGGCTGGCGTGACGTGGTCCCCGGAGAATTCTCGGAGGTGTTTGCAGTCGAGAGTTCAGTGGCATCCGCCTCGCGCCTGTACACTTACACTGTTTCCGCTGCACATATAGGGTGAGTATATATAGGGTGACTTGATGTAAGCTTTTGGACATACGCCATTGCTAAGCACCTGTATGTCTGTAGAAGAAAATTACAAAAAAAACAACCAAAAGACAAAAACACAAATTAAGCAAAAAATTGCTGTTGTCAACAGGATATAAACACCACATCATATTCCATAATAGGAATATGGTCAACAAACAAAGAAAAACGGACTAAGTTAACGAAAAATACCCCACAATAGATGACAGCACAAAAATATTTATTGGGTTCAATATTTTTGTGCTGTCATCATTTGTGGAGGTTTTTTTTCGTTCGCTTAGTCCATTTTTCTTTGTTTTTCTTTGTTTGTTGACCATATTCCTATTATGGAATATTATGTGGTGTTTATATCCTGTTGACAACAGCAATTTTTTGCTTAATTTGTGTTTTTGTCTTTTGGGTTTATTGTAGTTTTCTTCTACAGACATACATGTACTTAGCAATGTCGTATGTTCAAAAGCTTACATCAAGTCATGCACTCCCATTGCACAAATCTTTCAAAGATTATACATAGAGTGAGTCTGAATTCGCCCGACAACAGCAGAGAGTGGTCAGTGTAGTCGCTCACCACCAGGGGCGCTTGCGTCCCTGGCTACAAAATCCAGACGCGGAGAAAAAAAAATTAAAGCGGACCACATGTCCAAGTGTCCAAACCCCCGCTTGGTAGACTCTTTCCTACTCTGTCCAACTCTTCATCCAGACCATCCTCTATGTCCCCTACACTTAATGAATTCAAACGTGCTCCCCGCATGACAGCGTCCAAGGGTTTTCCCTGCGTCTATGCAGGTTTTACCTTGGCCCAACCTATCTCTAGTTATAGCCGAGATTTAAGAGTGAGGGGAGTTAGTCATGGCTAGAGACCTGCAAAATTCGCGGATTCATTCGGTGATAGGCTAGAATTCAAACGCATACACCTCTTAGATAATTTTGCTATTGGCTTACTGTTCATCTGGACGAATCTCAACCAGTTATAAACCCTCAACCAAAGAAGGATCGAATCACAGACAAACCAGCTGAGACGACTTACAAGTCGGCAGCCAATGAACTTGCGTTATTTGCCCGAGTGTACAGGGTTATGAACAGTCTATCCTGAAGGCCATCGAAACCGCGAATTTTGCAGGTCTCTAGTCATGGCATCGATCGCTGCCGTGGCTGACCAATCCCCTCTCTAGCACACGATGCATGCGACCCTCTCCCTGCATGGCTAATCCCAGCATGACTAAGGCGTATAGGCTTCGGCCTGAGACGCACCTAGGTCCCTTCCCTTAACCCGGACCCCTCCCAAATACACTTAGTTTTAAGTTAGGTTAGGGAAAATAACAATCAATAATCGACCGACAAACCTCTGCTACAAGACCATCACGATGAAATAAGATAAAAACACACACACACATGTGATGTATGTATACATATTTACAACAAACCATTCATTTAAATTGAAGGTAAACTAACATAGCTTTTCCTACAAATGTTCAGTATGAGCACCTTTAGTTTTACGGCACATTATTCCCACACTTAGGTTAACAAGTCCGAGAGTAATGGAAGCAATAGCTTCTTCAATTTTATGTCTCAACTCTGGAAAAAAAAATCGCATGGCGTTATGTCAAGTGAACGTGGAGGCCAGCGAAAAAAAAAAAAAAGAAGAGCTCTTGTCGTCTCGGACATTACGACCAATCCAGCGGTCAGGGGACTTCGACGTTCAAACACTCTCGTACAACGTTTACAGGTTCACCCTCCACCGATTGGGGAAAGAACCATTCTTCCAACACAGGTGGCGCTGCAAGCGAGAAAAACTACACAAGAAGTAACTCGTGCATGCGCCTATATAAATCTGTTTTTAGTTTCTCTTCAATTGTGACCTTGAACCAACACTCTAACAACGAATATAGTCGATACCATTGACCTTTTATAAAAATTAAAAAAAAAAAATTAGGGGCATTATTTTATGAAGTAGCTTGGCTTCTGGCTTGTAGCCGTGCACTTGGGGAATAATTCACCGACGTTTCTGTCGACATTGCAGTCGCCATCATCAGGGAGAAGTTACCTACTGACGGTAGGTAACGGTTGCTAACTGCTCCCTGATGATGGCGCCTGCAACGTCGACCGAAACGTCGGTGAATTATTCGCCAAGGACACGGCTACAACCCGGAAGACAAGCTACTTCGGACAATGGCCGTGAAAGCCTGCTGACATATTATCAAGCGTTATTTTAAACGGACGTGCTGCACTTAAAAATTCCTCTCCTTGTGGAAGTTGAACTCTTCATCGGCTAACTTTGTAGTACGTGCAAGGTCCATGCAATGTTGATTCTCGGGATCCGGGCTATCTTGAATCAATCTGGAGCGGGTTGTGGCTGCTCGGGAGGCCGGCGTGACCCGGGCGGCGGGCAGGTACCACGTGACTGCCGGGTCCCATGGCGGGCCGCGGCCCCTGGGTGACCCCTCGCCCTCATGTGCCCCCCCCCCCCCCCCCAACCAGGTCTCCCTTGTTGACTGCGGGACGACCCCTCCCGGGAAGCCTTCATTTCACAGACGAGAGACACACACCCGAGAGGGTCGTTACCACAACGCCGAAATAACCATAACGCCGAATGTCAAAATTGACCACAACGCCGACAGCTAGAAAACTGCTGTGTACCACAACGCCGAAATAACAACTGAATGAATTTGTGTGTGTTTCTTAAATGTACCTTAACGCCGATATACCACAAACAAACCTAACCTTACCTAACCTAACCTAGCGTAATATAGCCTAACCTAACTTAACCTAGCCTGTCCTAGCCTAGCCTAACCTAACCTAGTCTAACCTAATCTAGTCTAACCTAACCTAACCTTGGTGGCAGTTCTGCAATGACATTTTTCGGCGTTAGTGTATTTCGGCGTTGTGGTAATTCGGCGTTGTGGTACACAGCAGTTTTCTAGCTGTCGATGTCGGCGTTGTGCTCAATTTGGCATTTCGGCGTTGTGGTATTTCGACGTTGTGGTGCGTCCCCCACCCGAAGTTCCCCGCAGTTTACATGATTTCACAGTACCTTTAATGTAGCTATCCTAACCAAATCAACCGTCCACAATGTCTTAAAGTATTTATAATGTAGATAACCTAACCTAATTGACCATTAGTATCGTTTTATCAACAGCGCCATATTTATTTACAATGAACAAATAAAAGAAAAACCCCCCGAAGATGCACGATCAGGCGTTTTGCTCTCTCGTCTGTGAAAAGAAGGCTTCCCCTGTCAAGGCCTCCGCCCACCCGGGCTCACACGTGAAGTGCACAGCTGCAGAATTAAAAAATAAAACATTGTGTGCGTGTGCTTATGTACTCGCGTTAGAAGCCATACTTGGCGTAATAAAAAGAAAACGCATGCAAATAATTAATACAAAAAATAATAAAAGGACTATAATGTTATAAAGAAAATGGTTGGTAAAGTGAAAATTCAATGAAATTACAAAGAAAAAATTAAATAGATTTTCAGTATTCTTAATTAACATAAACACGATTAAAAAATTAATTATTTAATTTAGTAAAATAATCGAGATATTTATATTCATAATGAAGATCAATACATATGTCGAATGTTTATTCTAGTTAATTAACCTTTTTTTAAATTAAATATTAATATAATTTATGATGTAAATAAAATATACCTGACTTAAATAAATATAAGTAAAAAAAATTATAAACACAATTTATATCACTAATATTCAGAATAAAGGTTTTTTTTAAAAAATTATTTGGACGAATATTCAATATCAATCACTAAAGTATAAGATTTAGAAGCACATTATATATAATTTTTATTTGTATGTAGCTTTTTTTTCATTCTGTGAAAATTTCGTCGCATCGTGCGCGCGCATCTTAAAAATTCACTCTCATAATTTTTTTTTTCATTACGCGCCTAAAGAAGTATAACTTCAAAAAAAAAGTACAGTATATGCGGCAGCTTTAAAACCGTCACTGCTTTCAAGTACCTCCAAGGACTCTCAAAGTGGAATGATGTATCACCTTCAGCTGTCTGGCCTGACACTCAGGTGACTTCATGGCTTTCCTCGTGCCTTTTGACTAATGGGTGTCTTCTAGGAACCTTCCTTTCCCATTGGTCAAAGTTCCTCAGTCGCTGTTCCTGCCCGCATGTACTTCCCGTTTTTCCTTGCACGCCCGCAAGCCTAGATCCCACAGAAAAAGTAGGGAGACACAGAAGTGCGACTCCAGTGGAAACTGAAACCATGTTTGGGGCAAGATGTGACGCTATCTGATGCGTGGGCCCATAACTACTAGCAAAAATAAAATCTCCAGAGGTTCAAATCCAAAGGGTTAGCTTCGTAATGTTAATTTAACTAACTACTTGACAACTAATTGCTTAGTAGAAGTACGAAAAAAACACACACAATACTTGTTTGTAATTTAAAAAAAATAAGCAAGTTCGATGTAAATTAGTAGGAGATGCAGTATTTCTGATATGCCATACTACAAAATACGTGACTACCAAAATAAAGTGAACTAATTTTTCGCTGGTTTGTTTGCCTGATGATAACCGATGAATTACTTCTCACAATCAATATATTGTTACGATAGCGCTTGGCTGCAGTGCTGGCGTCGCCACGCTCGTTCGGCCTGTCTGCGCCCCCTTCCACCCGCATCCTCTCCCTGGTATCTCGTGTCATACTATCGCGCGACATCCTGACCGTCGCGGCGCGCACCTGCCTCAGATCGAGTTACTTAAGGGAGGCCGCACTGCGGAATGGAGGGACTCAGACATGTTTATCGGTGTGTTTTGTGGGAACCCGATGCTTGTTGAGTTTATCGGCGTTCTTTGAGCAGCCGCCGCGTCCTTCGAGGACTCACGACGCGTTTCTGGGCATTTCGACGACGAAGGTCGCGCGATATCTCGGAGACATGCCCGATTGTTCTGGACGGGAACCCAAGGGCTATTTAAGGAGGTTGGGCCGACCTTCGAGTCAGTAAGGAGTTGAGTGGGGAGTTCTCCCGCGGCGGAGTTTCCGGGCGATAGTGCCGCGGGCGCGGCAGAGTGGCGAAGTCCCTGGACGAAGGTTCCAGGGCCGGGAGTGAGTGAGTTCAGTGGAGTCGGGAGTTTCCGGGCGATAGAGTCGCGGGCGCGGCGGAGTCCCGAGTGAAGTGGCGGGCGAGTCGTCGAGTGGGATCTCGGCGAAGGGTGTGACGGCGGCGGCGGAGTGCGGCGACGGAGTCCCGCGGCGGAGACCCACGAGGGGTGCTGCGGCGAGAGTTGCGCCGGAGGTGCGGCCCAGCGAGGTGTGTGGAACGAGTGACTGGGGAATAGACATTTCTTTAAGTGTAGTTAATTATTTGCCATCTTAGAAGATTAATTGTAAGGAACAAGTAGTGGTAATAAATAAAACTGTGTATGTGAAATAAAATCTATTAATTGGGCTATCCTTTACGAACCCTCGCGGAAAATCGTAACATTTTGGTGTCAGAAGTGGGATAGCCCTAATTAATAGATTTATGATTCAGTTACATTATTAGAATAAAAGTTAAGGATAGAATTTAGTTTATGAGAATATAGTTAGTGTTTAGAACTTTAGTGAATTTGAAATTTTCTAGAGTTAGTTTGAGTATACTGTAGTCAGTATTAGTTTTGAATGTAAGAGAGATATTTTTAGTTTAATAAGGTTCGGCTAGGTCATTTAAAATTAAGAACAGTATTAGAAAAAAATATTTAGGTTGATTAATTAGTAAATGCTTTAGAAAGAGATGGCTGCTGAAGAGTTAAATGTAGAAGATATCAGGAAGATAAGGGTTATCCTGGAAGAAATGGTGAATGACATGAGGGCATGGATAACCAGTATGAAGAACTCTGCGAAAGAAGTGATGAGTGAAAATAATGTGGGTAAGGACCATCATGAAGAAACGAAGAGCGGGTCAAACAATACCCTAGAGGAAATGAAGAAGGGTCAGGATGAACTGAAGCATGGCCAAGAAGAAATGAGGAATAAAATGATGACCGAAGTGAAGATAAGCCTAGAAGAGAAGAACAGCCAAGAGAAGAATAGCCATGATAAAAACAGTGAAGAGAATAACAGCGAACAGAAGACCGGCCAGGAGAAGACCAGCCAAGAAGAGAATAACAGCGAAATGAAGAACAGCGAAGAGAATAACAGCAAAGAGAATAACAGCAAAGAGAATAACAGCAAAGAGAATAACAGCGAAGAGAAGAACAGCGAAGAGAAGAACAACGAAGAAAAGGACAACGAAGAAAAGGACAACGAAGAAAAGAACAACGATGAGAAGAACAACGAAGAGAAGAACAGTGATGAGAAGAACAGTGATGAGAAGAACAGTGATGAGAAGAACAGTGATGAGAAGAACAGTGATGAGAAGAACAGTGATGAGAAGAACAGTGATGAGAAGAAGAGTCATGAGAAAATTAGCCAAGGAGAGAACAGCCAGGACATGAGGATGAAAGAAGAGCTGAAGAAAAGTACAGAAGTGAAGATGAGTTACAAAGTAAGGAATATTGAACATAAAGAAATGAAGATAAACCAAAGAGAGAGGGGTAAATGCCAAGAAGAGATGAAGAAAAGCCGAGAAGAGATGTACATGAGTCAAGAAGAGATAGAGAAGTGCAAAGAAGAAACGAAGAAACACCAAGAAGAGACGCAGGAAGACCAAGAAGAGGTAAAGAAAGACCAAGAACAGGGGAAGAAAGACAGAGAAGAGAAAATGAGAACACAAGGGGTCATGAAGAGGGTGCAAGGGGAAACTAAGTGCAGTCCAGGTGAGACTCAGAAGAACCAAGAGGGCACAAGTAACCAAGAAGAGACGAAGAGGAGCCGGGATGAAATGCTGTGCGAACAAGTAGCTGCGAGAGAAGAAATGGAGAGAAAAAGGGAAGATACAAGGAAACCGTTGGAAGGCAGTAAGCAATGCACTCAAGAGTATCGGGTCTGTCCAAGGCATCGGTCAGCCCGTCTCGGGCAGCTGGCTGAACGACATGGGGCATCTGCGACGCAGAAGTGTCGCCGGGTGACAAGAGAAGCTACATCTAATGAGAGAGAGGGTTATCTGGTGAGACTGTACAGCCAGCGATGGAGGAAAGGCAGGAGGCCTAAACTTCGAGAAGCATGGGGACCTCCAGGAGGAGATGCATTACCTGTTCGGGACGAACAGGTTTAAGGAGGGGGCAATGTTACGATCGCGCTTGGCTGCAGTGCTGGCGTCGCCACGCTCGTTCGGCCTGTCTGCGCCCCCTTCCACCCGCATCCTCTCCCTGGTATCTCGTGTCATACTATCACGCGACATCCTGACTGTCGCGGCGCGCACCTGCCTCAGATCGAGTTACTTAAGGGAGGCCGCACTGCGGAATGGAGGGACTCAGACATGTTTATCGGTGTGTTTTGTGGGAACCCGATGCTTGTTGAGTTTATCGGCGTTCTTTGAGCAGCCGCCGCGTCCTTCGAGGACTCACGACGCGTTTCTGGGCATTTCGACGACGAAGGTCGCGCGATATCTCGGAGACATGCCCGATTGTTCTGGACGGGAACCCAAGGGCTATTTAAGGAGGTTGGGCCGACCTTCGAGTCAGTAAGGAGTTGAGTGGGGAGTTCTCCCGCGGCGGAGTTTCCGGTCGATAGTGCCGCGGGCGCGGCAGAGTGGCGAAGTCCCTGGACGAAGGTTCCAGGGCAGGGAGTGAGTGAGTTCAGTGGAGTCGGGAGTTTCCGGGCGATAGAGTCGCGGGCGCGGCGGAGTCCCGAGTGAAGAGGCGAGCGAGTCGTCGTGTGAGATCTCGGCGAAGGGTGTGACGGCGGCGGCAGAGTGCGGCGTCGGAGTCCCGCGGCGGAGACCCACGAGGGGTGCTGCGGCGAGAGTTGCGCCGGAGGTGCGGCCCAGCGAGGTGTGTGGAACGAGTGACTGGGGAATAGACATTTCTTTAAGTGTAGTTAATTATTTGCCATCTTAGAAGATTAATTGTAAGGAACAAGTAGTGGTAATAAATAAAACTGTGTATGTGAAATAAAATCTATTAATTGGGCTATCCTTTACGAACCCTCGCGGAAAATCGTAACAATATCTATGTTGGTAATACATATATTATTAGGGACGGGAAAAATTAGCGGGTTCAATGACCTCTAGTATTGACTCCGCAGTCCACTGCATATTCGGGCAAATGTCAGTTGTTCGTCGGCTGCTGACTTGTGAGACGTCACATCTGGGTAGACCGTGATTCGAAACTTCTTTGGTCGAAGGTTAATCACCGGCCCAGAGTCTCCAGATAAACTGTGAGCCAACAGCGGAAGCAGCACAAAGGTACAAGAATGTAGTTAAATTTTAGCTTATCGCAAAATTAATTCACGAATTTTTCCGATCTCTATAAATTATGAGAGCTACTACCTAGCGGGTGGGCCCAAAACTACTTCACGACACCGTGTCGTAAAGGCCCTGTTTCCCTGGCGAAAATTACGCTGCAAATTACTCCACATCAGAATGATTACATTATAACCATTGGAGCCGATTTTTTTTCTTTCAGCTCTTGGTCTGCGCTATGTTGATACTGTCAAGATTTTTGTGTAGGGAGAACTAATGGGTACGTAAGTGATAGCCCAAATTATTGGTTCACTACACTATAAAATGTCTACACTATATTTTTAATTACTGCACTCAAGATTTCTTTCCACAACAATTAGTCTTACACTGGTCATTCAAACATTAACACTTTCCACTGGAGCTTGGCTCAACAGTGGCTCGCTCTTCTGTCCGTTTCCTTCCCACACTCACCCACACCGCGCCGCAGTACAGTCCCCAACTATCGCTCGTCGCACCCGTCTGGCTCGCCAGAGCTTCACTCGCAGGTATCGCCTCCCGATAGGTCCGGTTCGCTCAGCAAGGGCCGCTTGCCCTCTTCACCTCTCGCTGGTCACACAGGTATCGCCAGTATCACTCCCCGAGGGGCGGAGACTCTCTCCGCTGCTCCGCTCTCCGCTCGGAACTCTAGCGGTGGCCGGCGTTGTCGCTTATATACCCGTGGCGTCGTTCTCGAAGGGACGAAAGCGGTTGGGACGTGTCGCGTTATTCCGAAACACCCAGAACAGCGATGCTTATTCAAGTCACTCCTCTGTAAGCCTGGAATTCACAGGCCTGTAAAAGGTGACAATAGTCCGAGACGGGAGGTTGCGCTGGGAGCGGAGGAGGTGGGTAGCGAGGACCCTTGTAATCCGGCAAGGCACGCGTGGCATGTCTTACGTCAATGGACGGCGCGTGGCCGCCAGCTCGCTCCGAACCTGGCGCGCATCGCGGTCCTGTCTGCATTTGTAACACTTCCCCCTCTTTAAACCTGCTCGCGCCTATCAGGTTACGCCTCTCCTCCTAGATGTCTCCATGCTACTCGAAGTTTAGGCCACTTGCCTTTCCTCCATCCCGGGCTGCACAGCCTCACCAGATATCTCTCTCTTGCAGTGGATGTAGCTTCTCTCGTCACCTGGTGACACTTCTGCGTCGCAGATGCCGCGTGTCGTTCAGACAGCTGCCAGAGCCAGGTCGACCGTTGCCTTTGACGGGCCCGATACTCTTGAGAGTATTGCTCATTACTAGAGACCCGGAAATTTCGCGGATTCATTTAGTCGCAAGCTAGAA
Organism: Bacillus rossius redtenbacheri; assembly: GCF_032445375.1. NCBI lineage: Eukaryota > Metazoa > Arthropoda > Insecta > Phasmatodea > Bacillidae > Bacillus > Bacillus rossius. The sequence goes on from NC_086342.1 coordinate 13,838,820, forward strand.
TGCAAACCTTCACACTCTCGCAATGTGTTCATGATTGGCACGCAGTTGTTTGGACACGCCCGTCTACGACCGTGAGCCAATGATGCCCAGCTAGGAGAGAAGTAAGCGAATCAGGAAGTGCCAAATAACAAGGATAAAAAGGTTCTCGCTAAGAAATCAACCAATGGGAAAGTAAACATGGGTCGAGCACACCTATGACTTTGAATTCTATCCTGAGACCAGAAGAATCCGCGAATTTTCCGGGTCTCTACTCACCTTCACACTTTTCGCTTTTTTCTTTCCTTTTTCTCTCTATTTCTTCTCTCGCATCTACTTGTTCACACAGCATTTTTTCCTGTCTCTTCTAGGTTTCTCATCTCTTCTTGTATCTTCTGAATCTCTTCTGGATTGCACTTAGTTTGTCCTTGTACCACATTCATAATTCTTGGTATTCTCATCTTCTCTTCTTGGTCGTTCTTAATTTCTTCTTGGTGTTTCTTCACCTTATCTTGGTCTTTATTCAACTATTCTTTAGTCTTACGAACGCGAGAGACAAGACCGCGATGCGCGCCAGGTTCGGAGCTGGCTGGCGGCCATTACGGCCACTGACGTCACGCGTCGTCCTTTGACGTAAAGGCAAGCCACACATGCCTGGCCGGATTACAAGGGTCCTCGCTATCCACCAATCTCCACTCCCCGCGCACCGTCCCACCTCGGGCTATTGTCACCTTTAGCGGCCTGGGAATTCAGGGCTTACAGCGGCCACCGCGAGGAGTGGCGTGAATAAGCGTCGCTGTTCTGTTTGTTTCGGTCGTCGGGTCGGCTTTCAAACACATAAAAAAAAGTTTCAAGTTGCAAGGCATAAACTTGGGCTCGTCCTTAATTGTTATAGGCCCTCGAGTGGAAATAATGGTTTTTCAAGTAAATTGCACTTGATTTAAGTTGGCCTCCTTAATCAGCGTGATTCATGTTCGTCTTATCGAGTTTATTATTTATATATGTTCGAATCTCTTTTGAGTTTGGCTGAGAAGTGTTTTGTTTACGGCTAGCTTTCCAACGGTATCTTGGTCTTAAATAAGTTTTACACTGGCAGTAAAAATAAAATGTTTACAGAAATGAGTATCTGAAGCACAGGATATTTGCCTTCAACACGGTACGAGTGGTCCCAGGTGCGCCGCTTATCGATTTATCTTATCAGAATCCTATCAAACGTATTACGATAAATGAAAAGGGATGTTCATTCAGTTGTCCCTCATTTCACAATGCAATATACTGATTTTGCATAGCGCAATATTGGGTGTAGCTTTTCCTGCAAGAATAATCAAATTGGATATTAAAAATTACATATTACTTTAATAACTAACGTAAGCAATATTAATAATTCTTTTTTATCCAACGATTGTGATTTTAACTAACATGTTGTTTAAATTTTCACACAGTAGCTGCAAAAGCCCCAGAATAGACTCCACATTATTGTACATAATCAGAGCGATGTTTTTAAAGTTGTTGATTACCATTTTCTTGGCATTGATACTACCGCATTTCAAACTCTCTCCTGTTTGCGTATGAATGTATCACTAAATAAGTGTAAAGTTCGCGCTATAATGTGGGGATAAGCTGAAATGTATACCATTATAAATTCTGTGTTCTCATTGGACCATCGGTAGTTTTTAAAGGTCCCGAAGGACGAGAAACCAATAAACAACGTTACAAAATTCAAGTGACCCAATCACTCACAATCAGGCTGGAAGGTAAATTGTGGCAGCAGGCACCGGACAATAAATAGACACAGGCTTTTCTGTGTGCAAATGTGTACCGTTCATCCTGGTACACTGTGGAGTTTTTTGTTTGTAAATGGAATGAAATTTTCATCTAAATTTACATATATTTGTAAATTTGTACTTTTACATGAAAACAACTGTATCACTACAAAACAATGTATGCAGTTCGCAGTAATAATGGGTAGAGCCACGGAATTTCCGCGCATTCATTTAGTCGCAAGCTAGAATGCAAACCTCCACACTGTCGCACTGTGTTCATGATTGGACCGCAGTTATCTGGACACGCCCCTCTACGACCGTGAGCCAACGATGTCCAGCTAGGAGAGAAGTAAGCGAATCAGGTAGTGCCAAATAACAAGGATAAAAATGTTCTCGCTAAGAAATCAACTAATGGGAAAGTAAACATGGGTCGAGCACACCTATAACTTTGAATTCTATCCTAAGGCCAGAGGAATCTGCGAAATTTCCGGGACTCTAATAATGGGGTTCGGATTCTAACCAGGGCATCTATGCTTTGTGTTGTACCTCCAATAGTCAAAGTTATTTGTAAACCGTTCCCTGGATAGTTTCCCATTAATAAGAATAATTAAACAAAATAAAGTCTATTTATTGAATATTAGATTATCTTTTTCTGTGGTTTAAAATAAATATGCTTGAAAGTAAATCAATTAAAAAAAACTATGCGCTTAATTTCGTAAGAAATAGGTATTCAGTATTATATATAAAAAAACGTATTTCATGTATGCAAAAATAACCATAGTCATGTTTTGCACAAATTTGCAATATCTTTCTTGCAGCATTGCAAACTATTTCTAGACAACTGGTTTCTAAAGGAATCTTTTCTAATAGTACATAATTTTTTTTTCTGTGTACAGGAAAATGACACGAATTTCGAATCCTCTATGTATTACGCATTATTTGCGAGTTTGGGTTCTATGTCTTTAAGGGCGTTTCAAACAACACTTCAAAAATGACAGATTTTTTTTTTAATACTTAAAAAAATGTGGCATTCACGTCAGTTGCCAAATAGTAATGCGAATTCTGCTGGTCCCTATGCTTTGCACGACAGTTCTGAGTCTTGCAGCACTTAGGGTCGATACCGCATCAGATGCATACGTGAAAGTCGCCCTTACTACTCCGGTGCTCCTGTGCCTGGCTCAGGTTAATCAGACGTTCAGGTCGGCGGAGCCATCTCCTCTTATCTGTTAAGGCCCTGCCACAGTGTGTCAAACTTTCTCTTCCAACACCTTGCTACATAGTTGGTCAAATAACGAGGTGTTACGACACCGAAAACGTCACATGCGATGCCATGTTTGTTTAAAAATTTAGATGACTTGAGGAACATAAAACTATTATATATATATATATATACTTTTTTCAGTATATATATTCATTTTTTCTTCATTATGGCAGTTTCATAAGACTTGAGAATTAACACATTGACTTCTACACTTGTTTTCAGTTTCGATATTCATTATTTTTTTCTCTTTTCAAACTGGCAGTTTCATGAGACGCGAGCATTAACACATTGACTCCTACACTTGTTTTCAAGTTTCGATAAGGCGACAGAAAGATTACACGGCAGCAATTCTGCCACTTCCTGCGCCTCGTGTACTTTGGACGGTCTCGCATTCGCTTCTATCTACCTTGTGATTTGTTATCTTGACGGTTGACGTAAATGACAGGCACACAAAAAAAAATTCTGTACTTTCACAAAAGATTCCTTTGGAAACTAGTTGCCAAGAAATAGTTTGTAATACTACAATAAAGATATTCTAAGTTTGTTTAACACATGTCTATGGTTATTTTTTGCATAAATGAAATAAGTTTTTCTGAAATTTGCGGCATAATTTAATATTTTAATTAATATTTAATTCAAGATTAATTTTTGAAACCTTGTAAATGATGATTTAATATTAAACAATTGGATTTTATTTGGTTTTATTATGCCTATTTTGTACGCAGACAATACTGGCTATTCAGAGAACGGTTTACAAATGAATTTTAATATTGTATTTATTGGGATAACACTTGCACGGGAAAAAATCCGAACCCAATATTACTGCGAACACTATTTTTAGGGATGCATTTGTTTTCACGCGCATTGACTTCTGTGCAGTAAAATAATTTTTAGTTGACTGTGGCAATAGTGAAGTAAGGTATACCTACGAGTCGCAAATTTGATTTTGATTTGTTTTGATGGTTATTGGCTACTAACTAATATCATTGACCAGGGAAAATGTATTTATAAAATATAAAGGAATTTTTCTTCACAGGTTTGATGACCACCCTGTTGAAGAGTCGTTGGAACGGTGGACAAAGTTTAAGAGAAGTAAATAAAAAAAAATAACTTCGTGACAGTTAGCAAAAACACACACCACTGATTCCCTAGTTGAAAAACGACTCTCTGCCCACCAAAGCACCGGGCAGAGAAAGAAGACGAAGAAAATAGAAGAGAGGGAGAGAGAGAGGGAGAGAGATCCACGCACGTGAACTTCCAACGTCCAGGATAGCAGACGCACGCAAACGGCAGGCTCTTGAAGAGAGAACCTCTTGGGAGCTCCAAACAAGATTATGAGAAGTCAAAAAGACAACAAAAAAAAGATCAACATTTCGTGACAGTTTGGAAAACACCGGAGGCCCGACTAATTTCATAGTTGACACATGAGGCAGCGGCCAGCAATGCACTGATAAAGCGGCGAAGGAATCTTGAGAAGTCAGTAGTTCAAATCGTGTTCAAACCACGTTAGACATTTTCTTTCTTTCTTAATGCTTGTTCTCTGAAGCCACGCCATGTCGATTTTTTTTCTATATTAATTTAATGGCTATTAAAAAAACTAATTCGTCTTCTTATTTTTGACTAGAGACAGGGAAAAATCGCGGATAAATTTCACGATAGGTTGAAATCCAACCAATCATAGCTTTGTACCGCTTCTGTGGTTGGCCAAAATTTTATCAGGAGGACTGTAAGCCAATTAAAATACCCTCCGCTAACGATGTGCCCAATCATAGACAACCCAGTTGAGACGTTTCACAAAGTCAGAGCCAATGAACAGGTGACAATTGGCCCGGGTGTGCAGATGGCTGTGAGATATATCCTAGAGACAAATTTTTCCAGTCTTTTAACTAGCTTATGGTCGTCAAGAACGGGTCAAGAGAGCTGTAGGCCGATCACCAACGTGAAGCACATGTACATATATGTGTTTCAATTCTAATTTGCTACGCAAATAAATCCGCGAAATAACCGTGGCTCTACCGATGACAAAATGTTTACAATGTTTCATGTTTTCTATGCTGTATTAGAAAACGTGATCCAATCGCAGTACAATAATAAAAACAAATATCTGTATATTTTGAAATAGACTTCTGACAGTCATTCCTTTTCAGCAGCTGCAAAAAAAAAAAAACTAATTGAATCAATGAAACAACATTATTTAAAATTATAAACTTAGCTTCTTTAATCCAATAAGACTTTAATTGGATTTTAAATTCTCAAAGCTCAATACTGCGATAAAATCGTGTGGTCTATTTCAAATAAATAGTTTGAATAGAGCCATTGTCGTAAAACTCTTAATCTTAATCCAAAAATCAATAAAATATTGGTTTTCTAAATACCTTGAAAAACTCAGGGTTATATGATTTTGGGAAAGCGTAATTTTTATTCCTTTACGAATAATACCATCTTAGAAAAAGATTTTCACAACGAAAGTTACACACGAATGGTTCGTGCTAGGATTAAAATATAAATTTACAATTTTGTTTCGAAAATTAAAAAACCTATTAAATATATGGTATAATTTATAGATATTAAACCATAGTTCAAACATGGATACATTTACAATCATGACCATAATCACAAAATTACAGAAGCAAAATAATTTATGATTTTACACCCTCAAACATAGCCTTTTCGCACCTGTAAAAAGAGACAACTCATCAGGACAAGAAGCTTAATGTTTAAACGCATTACTGAAAAAAAAAAACACTTGGGAAGAATTCAAAAGTTTAGTAGGCACCGATTTCAAGCATCTAGCGCTCTGGGCGGATAATATTTATCCGCCCTTCTTCCTTTTACAGTTCCCTACAAACATCGTACAATTTTACAAATTCAAGCTTATTTACTATCAGTTTTAAAACAGCACATCATGCAACTAATACTAAGGTTTTTCAAAGACGTAGGCTATTTTATTTCTTATTTAAACGTAATGAATGGTTGTTGCAGTTTTGAACGGCTGTTATAACCCCAGCCACCCTATCCCCTAACCCCATCCTTAAAAAATGACGTCAACCTACTTGCAACAAATCATGTGTTTCTCTTACGGCAAGCGCTGGGATATTACACGTCCTTCTGATGTGTTTTAAATTGTAGAATTTGACATGCATTTAACTTTCGAAGAATGCCAGGCAACTGCTGTTAAATATTTTCAGAGTAAATCACTACGAACTATAATGCATTTTATCGAGTATCCTACTGTCCTTAACTTAATGGATTGGTTTAATGTGGCGTTGATTCACTACTTACCTTAAGTATTGAGGTAAAATGGTGCACTGTTGAAATAAAACGTACGTAAATTATTTTAATTAAGACGTAAAATACATAATGGTAAGCAAATGTTACTGAAACAACCTTCAGAAATTTATTACATTGTCTATAGAATAGTAACTAATGATAATATTTATGTTGTAATTAAATGCTATAATTTAATTAATTTTTAGTGCAACTATGTTATTATGTATTTTATCACATGGTAAAATTCACTGATTTGTTTTATATATTAACGAATTTATATATCAAAGGCTATACCAGTATTACAATACAATTTAACTACTAATACTTTTATATTATGTTTTATGAAAATAGTTTTTATTTATTTCTATGTAGAAGAGAATTACTGCTAGCAAGAAAATTAAAACCTTTGAAGTCTTCGCAGAGGAAATATCAAGTTTTTCTCATCACCTAGGTACCGGCATTTCATCATATTTGTATTTTTTATCTTGCAATGTTTCAAAACAATAGTGACTTTTATTAAGGTAAGATAAGACGTAACGCGGAAAAATATAATTATCGAAGAACAATAATAACAGAAATTTTAATTAAACCTACGGCAAATTTTTATACAAAAGTTGTGAGTCAAGGAGCCAAAAATGGTGTGTTGCCAAGTGCTCTGACCTTAACTTTTATCTTGTTTACTGCAGTGGTTAGAGAATACCAAGTAATGGATAGTGTTGTTAAAAGAAGATGAAAGTTGAGGCTAGAGTTGTTAACTGGCGAAAGTTAGTGAATAGCCCCCCCCCCTCCCCTCCAATCCTTTCCCACTGGTGTTCTGGCGCAGTATTTGACATAGGGCCATTCACAGCCGAGCCAGTGATTGGTCCTTTTGAGCGGCCTTGAACGGAGTAATGTCTTGTCAGTAAGGGTAAGCTACTCAGCTTAACCCAGTTGTCTGACCTCAGCAACTGTCTTCTCCCCATACAGAGACTCTGCATCTTCAGCACACGATCTTTAGTTGTTTATCGCTCTTGAAGATGGCTTCAGCAGGGCATGACGAAACGTCAGGCACAGGCCCTTCATCTCACGGACGTGGTCTAACACAATAACGAACTACACGCAAAAGTACATAACCACATCATTTATACGTTCTTTAAATGATTCATGCAATTGGGGAATTTGGATTTAATACAATTTCTCGGACGTACGCCATTGCAGTTTTGCACAGTTTGTCATGGGAAAAACTCATAAATAAAAAAATAAAAAATAAAAAATATTAATCCAAATAAAACAAGCCTAAACCAGCTGATGTCAAACAGATATAACCCAACGATGAACCTAAACAGGCATTATGGACAACAGACGAACAAACACAAACTGAAATATCAGACAGCAAAATAATTCCGTGAAGGAATTTCAGTCACTGCAATGGCGTACGTCCAAGAAATTGTATTAAATCACATAATTTATTGAAGAAAAAAAATTATTTTTTTGAACAATAGTTTGCGAGGTTCCATCACACCTTTTATTACTACAGCTCTCTTGTCCCATCCTGGGATTATGCCCTAGACGTGGTCTCAACCCACAAATCCGAGAAGTTTTTTTTTCGCTTCAGCCGTGTCTCCCCACGGGAGGATGAGTGGACAAGTTGCTGGAAACAGGGGGGCGGGGCCATGTCCGCATGTTCACTTTGTGACACCTGCCCCCCCCCCCCCCCCCGACAGGGGCGCAACAACAGGGGGGGGGCAAGGGTATTTTGCCCCCTCTCTGAAACCTTGAAGTGGGGGCAAACGGGGGCAAAGAAAGTGGTGTGTAATAAATTTTTAGATAATAAAACTGCTTAAATAGAACTATTTTCCACCTTGAAATACAAATTTTCCTCGGGGGAAGCCCCCGGACCCCCCGCTTCAATAGGGGGGATCGATGATTCTTTATAAAAAGGTATATTGCACCCCCTTTGGAAATTTAGTTGTTGCGCCCCTGCCCCCCGATATTGGCCTGCGCCACGTTGGTGGTTAGAGGTCCAAAACATCGGCTGAAGTGCAGTCTTTGCACTTTGGAAACAGGATTTAAATGACTTTATTTCATGAACTTGACTGTGTTTAGAAACATTCGTGCCTTAAAAATAATAAAAAAAAAAAAGAGCCTCCAGACGTGATCAAGCGCAATTGTATTGTGGGGGTGAAATCTCGTGGCGATGGCGACTTCTCCAACGGCATCCACGGCAATCAACCGACTGCACGGCTGGGGGGGCTGGAAACAACCTCTGAAGCGACGACGCCACGACTTCCGAGAGCAAACACGCGCAGGAGATTGGTCGTTCCTGGAAGGTGGGCGAGAGGATGGATACTGCTGGGGGAGGGAGGGAGGGAAGGAGAGAGAGGGAGAGAGTGTGTCACGCCCCGCTCCACTCGCCGAACGGATCAGCGTCAACAAGAGTTCGTGGGCTAATGATAGCCTCGTCAAACACGGCGTCGCGGCGCGCCGTCCCCGGGTTAGCACCGAGGTGACGTCACGACGACGACGGACGACGATGACGAGCGACGTCGCGTGCCTGCCGGCGCCCGGTCAGGCGGCTGGCCAGGATCCCCCCCCCCCGGCTCCTTCCCTCTGGCCACTCCCACCCACGAGTCTCCGTCGAGCCTTTTAATATATATATATATATATATATATATATATATATATATATATATATACACACACACACTGTATAGAAGTCGCGAGTGGATAGGATTTACTCTACGTTTTTTTCAGGAGCGTATGATAAGCAGCTTGGGAACTTCACCGCTGATGCAGTGCGCTGCCGTAACGCCCTGTATCGTCTTAGTTGTTATTTACACGTTAGAGCGCAGCACTGTCGCCCGCTGTCATTCCCCCGCACACACCCCCATCCATCATTCACTGCAGCTCAAGGTCGTTCAACAGGAAGGGGGAAGGGGTGTTTGAAGAGTTCGACACTTCTCCGCTAGGGACCACCACAAGTCCGATGCCCTAGAGATGGTGGCGATTGCGGCGGTGAATTAACCAACTAGTACCTCAAACCGTATTAGAAATTTTAACCTGGGCTGGCGACTTCTATACAGTATATATATATATATTCAAAGGTCGAGCGGTGAACCGACCAGAGTCCGGCAGACCGCAGGGTCTCCACAGTTAGTACTTTCGTAATAGATCTAGTACTTTTATAACTTTTTTTAGTGGTCTAGTACAGATCTAGTACATTTTTTCTTTAATATAATAATATTATTGTAACTCCAATATGTTTTGTTATTAAGCGTAATTATTTAAAAAAAAAAACTATGGAATGTATGTGTGTGTGGTGTGATATTTAAGTTCGAGCATTGCAATGTCATAATAACTTCCTAAATTGTTAAAAAAACCATAACAAATTATAATTTAGTACTTTTTTTTCTAATCTAGTACTTTTTTCTCGCCTAAGTTGGTACGAATAATTATTTTTCCTTGTGGACACCCTGGGCCAGACGTCTCCGGGTGGAATCGGACGGCAAACGGACGCCTCGGAAGAGAAGAAGGAAAAAAAACAAGAAGCCTTGCACATTAGCGGACTTTTTTGAAGCTATACTTCTTCAATGCGCGTTAAAAGAAGGAAAAAAAAAATGACGAGAGTGAAATTTTACGATGCGCGCGCAGCATGCAAATGAAATTTTCACAGGATGAAAAAAAAAATAAAATGGCTGCATACAAATAAAAATTATATATGATCTTGAAATTGTTATAGTTTAGTGACTGATATTAAATAATTCATATAATTAAAAAAAAATTGGTTGTCTATAAAGTCGGTTTACGGACGATAGTTTAACGTGACAACGTCATAACAAAACATTGATGAAATGATTGATCAAGAAGGAAAGGAAATATCATATTCGGCCTGAGACTGAGCCGTAATAGGTTTTTGCAACCAAACCATTTAGGCATTAAAAATATTATATTCTTTGAGGAATAATTTTTTTAAATTTTTCTAACTTTTGTATGATAAAATCTACCTCTGCATACTTTTATGAATATAATTGAATCATTATTATTGAATTATCACTATTTTGTATGGATACAAAGAAGGAGTGAAATTAAATGTACAATTTAATTAATAAATTTACTTTTATTTGCATTCATTAATTCAAGAATATATATTTATTAATTTTGAAATGTTGCGTGTGCCGTATTTATTTTTACAAGTACAAAAAAAAAATTTCGCAGCTGCCAGGATTCGAAACCGACAACCTTTGGATTGAAAGGTAGCGATGCTAACCACACGGCCACGAGGCCATACTGGAATAGTTGAATACTTGTTTCAGATGTTATATACATACATATTTATAAAAATTTTGTTCACGGTAGGGGAATAATATTATTTCGTTTTTATAACACGATTATATAACAAATACGCATCCCAAATACACCAAAAATATTAATAATCTGTTACAATATTGTTTAAAACATTGTGCAAAAGATCCCGGGTGTATTTTGAATTATTGTGTGTAACTGTAAAACACCATTTTAGGTTCAAAACGTATTTTAATATTCAACATTACTTTTAAATAACCGTACCGATTGTGCTGAAAATGGTGGACGTTCGTTAAATTACAGAATATTAATAATTCAAACGACGAAAATATGATTGAAAAGTCAAATCGATGGTTGTTCCAATCGAGTGGAAGAGAGATGCCACGCATGCGTACAATGAGCAAACAGGACACATCCGTAGTGGGACATCCGTAGTGGGACACTTTTTCGTGCGTGCAGCCGGCGTTCATCGATTTATTAGACGTTGTCACGTCAACACTTTTATTTATTGTAAATATTAGTGATATAAATTGTGTTTATAAAAATTTTCAAGCAAGTGTTTTTATATAAGTGAGGTTTACGTTCCCGTATGTATAATTTATTCGCATTAAAAATTATTGCATAACTATTTGATCCTACTAATATTACAAAAAACGCCACGGGCGTAGATATCACCCCTCCCCCCCCCCACATGAATTAAGAAGCCCCCTCTCAAGGAGAAGCATGCCTGCACTTGTAATAGCTTGATGTCGAAACTATGTCTTACAGAAAAATTTCGGTATATTTTAAAAAAAATTTTCTGCTCATTGCGTGCATGTTGGCTAAAATACGGGCAGTGTACAGCATACGGACACCGTAATCCAGAGATGTGTCGGTTAACTCCACGTGAAAAAAAAAAAAACTGTCAGAACAAGGCCAAGCGCGGCTCCAGAAGGGGGGGGGGGCGGTGGGGGCGACAGCCCCTCCCGAGACCAATTTCATTGATTAGTGTATATTTATGTTTACTTAAATATTTAATTTCATATGTTAAAACTTTTATCTCATCAAAAGTTGCATGGAGCTACTAAGGTTCTGTATTTGAAACCTGTAATTTATAAATAATATTCCAAGGCCAATATCTGACCACTTTCATTTTTTGCAACTACGACCTTTCTTTGTGCGATAGCCCCCCCCCCCCCCCCCCCCCCCCGAAAAGTCATACTGACGCCGCCATTGGAACAACAACCCCACCCACCACCTCCTCTTATCAGCGAATCCTGCAGATTTGCGCCCCCTGGCTGCCACTGTGACTTCCGAGAGTTCCGAATGCAGTCAACAGACAGTTTAGGAACGTATCCTGGTATTGTTTCCTCCTGATGTTGCGCGATCGTGATGGATGACATAGGTCTTGCGGGGGCCTTTGCCCGGTGGGAAGCCTTCATTCCACAGACGAGAGAGCCACACCCGAAGTTCCCCGAAGTTCATGCTCCCTTCTTTTTTTTCCCCCCCGTTCTATCTCATTGTATAAACCGGTGTGGCATTAATTTTTGCGGTCGATTAGGATAGGTTAGCTACATTATAAATACCTAAAAACATTGTGGATGGTTGGTTATAAATTAGGTAAGTATAGCTACATTTTAAAAATACTGTAAAATCATTTTATGGTTGCTTAGCAAATAACTTTTTAATATGTAGCTATCCAGGGCTGGGAAACCGTTTACATGATTTCACAGTATCATTTAATGTAGCTATCCTAACACAAATCAACCGTCCACAAATATTTCAAAGTATTTATAATGTAGCTAACCTAACCTAATTGACCATTAGTAGGGGCAGGCATTTTTCGCGAAAATATCTGAACACGTATTAGACTGCAACAAGGTATACCCGCACCAGCGGTTTCTTCCTTGTGATTGGCGACCATCTGCGAGAGAAGTCGTCGCCTTGTTTTACCGAGCCACTCATATCAGGACGCGTTTGATTCCGCACTGACTTAATGTGATTGGTGTTGTCACAATCGACATGTACCTGAAAGAAACTAACCCAATCACAGAACACAGACGGTGCTACATTTTTTTTTTACTTTCAGCTAGTCTCGGAATCTTTTCGCGAAATATGCATGCCCCTAACCATTAGTAATCATGACTAGAGACCCGGAAAATTCGCGGGTTCAATGACCTCCAGGATAGACTCCAGTATCCTCTACACACTCGGGCAAATGCCAACTGTTCATTGGCTGTTGACTTGTGAGTCGTCTCGACTGGGTAACCTGTGATTCGACACTTCTATGAGTGAGGGTCTCTAATTGGCCCTCAGTCCTCCAGATTAACAGTGAGCCAACGACAGAAGCAGCACTAAGGTATAATTATTTGAATTTTAGCATAACACGAAATGAACCCGCGAATTTTTTCGGGTCTCTAATCATGAGTTACAATGAACAAAAAAAAAAAAAAAAAAATCCCGAAGATGCACGATCGGGTGTTTGGCTCTCTCTCGTCTGTGAAAAAAAAAAAGCTTCCCTTTGCCTAATCCCGACGTACATCCACTCCTGGGGGTTCCTTCTCCTTTCTGCGAGCCCTCCCCGCGCGTCTGCGCATGCGCACAGAACGACGAACCCCGCGGCACTGTCCGAGGACGCTTCCACCTCCTCGGGTCAAGGAACTTTGGGCCGGGCACGGAGAGCGGGGTTTTGCCCCTTCAAGGAGGGGTCGACCTCGCAAATCGCGGACCCCACCTCCCTGTTATCTCGCACGCGTCATCAGCTCCGGGGACGAGAGACGGCGCGACGGACGGACGCCGACGACGACTCGGGGGGAGAGTTACGACGACGAGCGGAGACACCGCGGGTGAGATGTGGACGTCGTAAAGGAGACCCGGCCGTTTATGAGTTCTCTCTCTTCTCGTTACCCGCGTGGGCGAGGGAAGGGGGGAAGCAGTGCTACAAGCGGCAGACCCTTACCAGGGGAATTCAAACAATGCCTGCTTTGCACTTGGCCACATTCTCTCCACAACACAACCACCCCCGACCCCGTCAACTAACACACAACCCTGGCCCGTCACCTCTTCCTATACGAGTGCACTGTAAAAAAAAAATGTCAATTGTACTGAAATAATCTTTTAAAACTACGGATATTCGTAAATTTGTGCATTTACTCGAAAGAAAATGAATCGCTTGAAAAAAAAAATGGGTGCTTGTACTTAGGTACGCGCGTGAGAAGTTATACTTCTTTGGCATCATTAAAAAAATTGTTTTTAATTGCATGCAAATAATGCTCCATGGTAGCGTTATTCTCCATGGTAGCGTTAAACGTTTAACGCAACCTTGTTGGAAGTCGCATTAGAAGTATAACTTCAAAAATAGTTTTTAATTGCATGCAAAAAATCCTCCATGGTAGCGTTATTCTCCATGGAAGCGTTTAACGTTTAATGCAACCTTGTTGGAAGTCGCATTAGAAGTATAACTTCAAAAAAACAGTAATACTGGGTTTGGATACCTTGCCCGGGAATTTATTCTTTTGTGCCGTCCCAGAAGTTACATTAATTAAAGTTATTCGAAAAACCGTTCCCTGGATAGCTTTCAATCTGCTGAATATTTAATTAAATTTTCCATGGGTTTGAAAAGAAAATTAAACTTGTTACAGACAATCAATCAGAATTTAAAATTATGAACCAATTTTGGGCATGAGCTACGATAAATATTCAGCATTGTTTCCAAAAACACATATGTTGTGCATGCGAAAATAACCATAGCAATGTGTTGTACAAACAAATTTATTATATATATATATATATATATATATATATATATATATATATATATATATAGTGTTACAAACTATTTGTTGGAATGTTTTGCAAAAGTACAACATTTTTTTCTAAGGTGATATGCTTCCAAATTCCTGGCAATAAAGACGTGGTCGAAGGGAAACCACTTATCATAACTCCCCTATAATAATACATAATTTAATCGAAGCGTATAATATTTTTTTTTTAATGAAAACTTTTTTTGTAAATGATTGATACCAGTTTAAGAGTAACCCACTGGCAACCCAACCATTGGGATTTTAAGTTGTGAACTTAAACTTTGATAGCGGAATATTTAAAGTTGAAGACTCCCTATATTTTCCCTAGGGGCCAAATCTCTTACGAAATTGTGTTCAGCATATCAAAATTTTTCATGCCAGAAAAATGGACGAAAATGCCTAGTTTTAGTATTTTATTACTGTTCAGGAAAAGACAATATAATAATCACACGCCTTTCAACTTTCTTTCAAAAGATTTGTAAACATCTCAAGCTTTTCACGATGCTAGGTAGCATGTTGTGCGCGCCACCTAGCAGCACATTGATCAGATTTTTAAAGTCATGACAATATTTTTATCTATAATCAAAATGGATTCTCTTTTTTGATTCTTAGATAAAAATTTTGCTGGATGCCTGAAATCGACAGTGACTGACCGTAGCAAATACTTTCCCCAAGTTAATTTTTTGACGTTCGGTAGCGTATCAAAATTCAGTTTTTAAGAACTAACGCAAATGTAATCCGATTGTCACAATAAAATCCCGGGGAAATAGTGGACCTTACAGGAATTCCCAACGATCTAACTCTGAAAATTAAGAAATGATTTGGCTTGAGAAAAGAAAACAAGCACGTTTGATATTTGTGTTATTATTTAATTGTTTCAATACTTTGTTACCGAGTCAATTTTTTTTAATAATTCGTCAAAACAAATTATAAATACCATATAAATCAATGTTATTTAAATACACGAAGCACTCATTTCAAGTATAAACGAAAGAATAATGCTTACAAAAATAAAACAGTGTACAAACAGTAATTAAATTTAGACTACTTCGAAAACAATTCCGATTTTGTGCGTGTGTGTCGGATTATAATGGTAAGGATACGCATTATTGCAGCCCACTAAGGATTAAAGTAAGCGCTTAGAAAGAAAAAAAAATGCCAGTAACCTTGTGTAGCTAAGTTGGTACAATTTTGATATTATGTCTTAGCTTAATTTTTGACGTGACAACGTCTAATAAATCGATGAAAGCCAGCTGCACGCTCGAAAAAGTGTCCCGTTACGCACATTGTCCCGTTACGCTGTGTCCCGTACGCTCATTGTACGCTTGCGCCGCATCTATCTCTCTTCCACTCGATTGGAACAACCATCGATTTGACTTTTTTGAGGCACATGAAACTTGAAACACTCCCACTCGTTTCCTACTTTTCCTATCATCGTCCTACCCTTAACAGAATAACACAGATTGGAAGAAGTTAAATAGCAAACATGTATAAAAGTTATAGTTGAAATAATCTCTTCGTTAAAGTAATAAACATATTTGAATTATTGAGTGCAAATAAAAGTAAATTTATCAATTAAATTGTAGATTTCATTTCACTCCTTCTTTGTATCCATACAAAATAGTGACAATTCAATAAAAAAAAGATTCAATTTTATTCATAAAAGTATGCAATCATTTCATCAATGTCTTGTTGTGACGTTGTCACGTTAAACTATCGTCCGTAAACCGACTTTACAGACAACCAATTTTTTTTTTTTTAATGCTGGAAGGGAGGTGTCCGGACACATACCACCCCCCCCCCTCCCTCAAGGGGCTGCGACCCTGAGGAGGGAAACAACCCCGCGTCGCTAGTGACACATACCGTTTACGCAAATAAAGCAAAAAAAAAAACAAAAAAAACAATGGCTGTGGGTTCGTGCCCGGCCGGAGAGCGTCGTAAGTCGTCGGCGAAATGCGAGCCCCGACCCTCTGTTCGCGCGCGCGGGAGGGCCAGCATGTACAGTCCGTGTCGCGTAACTTGTCCCAGGCGTGGCAGTTCCCGAGGGCAGTCACCACCTCCCGTCCGCTGTTGTTCGTCGGCAAACATCAAGCACTGAAAAAAAATTTTTTTTTTCTGTAATTTATAAAACAAAAATTCCTCGGTAAAACAGTTGGCGAGAAATAGTTTGTAACACTAGATAAAATACATTACTTTGTACTACACATGGCTATGGTTATTCATGCATACGTGAAAAAAAAATCGTTTTTTACGAGATAATACTGGGAATTTCTGACGAAAATTGGCGCATAATTATATATTTTAATTGTTCTTTCGTCCAAGCATATATATTTTTAAAATCATGGAAATGATAGTCTAATATAAAACAATTAAGACATGCTTATCATGTGCGCAGTTAATACCGGAAAGCAATTCAAGGAAAGGTTTACAAAGAAGTTTGACTATTGGAGGTAATGGGAGAACACAAAGCATAAATTACCCCGGTAATATTCCGAACCGAGTATTACTTTGAGCACTATTTTGTAGTGATACAATTGTTTTTATGTATACGAACAAGTTTACAATTATAACTGTACTTTTACATGAATATTTCAGTTGAAATAAAAAAAAACATACCTACAGCGTGTGTTGCTTTGTCAGTGACACTTGGGTAACGGTTACCGCTGGTCCGAGGTTTGAGAACTGTCAAACATGGGACAAGTTAGTGACACAGACTATATCAGAAAAATAAACCCCAGCTCCTTTTCGGTCTCCCTTTCTCCACCGACCTATCCCTGAAGAATAAATTCCAAAAATACACTCGTAACGAAGCTTCCTGGAATGCAAAAACAAATTTTTAACTGCTTCCACAGGGGTTTGAACCCATGACGTCCCGATCTAGCTCATTTTATTACTACCCCCTCTCCAACTCGCACGTCTTTGGCAAACGACAAGCATGGGTTCGAGACCCTTGCCTTTGAATATATATACTGTATAGAAGTCGCCAGCCCAGGTTAAAACTTCTAATACGGTTTTGAGGTAGTTGGTTAATTCACCGCCGCAATCGCCACCATCTCTAGGGCATCGACTTGTGGTGGTCCCTAGCGGACAAGTGTCGAACTCTTCAGACACCCCTTCCCCCTCCTGGTGAACGAACTTGAGCTGCAGTGAATGATAGGTGGGGGGTGCGGGGGAATGACAGCGGGCGACAGTGCTGCGCTCTAACGTGTAAATAACAACTAAGACGATACAGGGCGTTACGGCAGCGCACTGCAGCGGCGAAGTTCCCAAGCTGCTCATCTTACGCTTTTGTTGTATTATTCATATTTAGAGCCACGGAATTTTCGCGCATTCATTTAGTCGCAAGCTAGAATGCAAACCTCCACACTGTCGCACTGTGTTCGTGATTGGACCGCAGTTATCTGGACACGCCTCTCTACGACCGTGAGCCAACGATGTCCAGCTAGGAGAGAAGTAAGCGAATCAGGTAGTGCCAAATAACAAGGATAAAAATGTTCTCGCTAAGATAACAACCAATGGCAATGTAAACATGGGTCAAGCACACCTATAACTTTGAATTCTATCCTGAGGCCAGAGGAATCCGCGAAATTTCCGGGACTCTATTCATATTATGTGCGCAGTTAATACTGGAAAGCTATTCAGGATACGGTTTACAAATAACATTAACTCTTGGAGGTACTGGAACAACAAAAAGCATAAATGCACGGGTAGGAATCCAAACCCAGCAATACTGCGAACACTATTTTGTAGTGATACAGTTGTTTTCATGTAAATGTACAAATTTACAAATATCTTTAATTTAACATTAGTAATATTTCTGTTCAATTTACAAAAAAAAAAAAAATATACACAGCAAACTGTGCGCCCGTATTGTCTCATCGAGATTCTAAATAAGTTATTTTTGATGTACAATCACGGATCATGATGTAGTTTTCTTGATGCTCAAATGTGCCGTTGTTGGTATTCAACGAAAAACTTTAGAAACTCAGATACTGGAAATAAATACCGAGGTAAACGATTTAACAACGTTCATTTCGAGATGAGATGCCATTTTCAATCTTAATTTCTCAAGGTTTTTTTTTGGTTGATAATTTTAAGACCATTAAAGTATACATATATGTAGGTGCACTTGTTAGTCATCCGAAACATTATTGTTACAATAAATGCCCGTGCGGAAATATTATTGTGTGAAATTCCTGACAAGAAATTAAATCTACGTTAGAATTAACATTAATTAAACTATATTTAGGTTTTTTAGTTGCCAAATTTTTCAAATTTAATGCCAGTTTGTCATTAATTTACTTGCCCTGAACTATGATAGGACAGATTCGCTTGTGCAAGCGAGTGAGAGGAGAAATATTGAAAAATCTTTTGAGGGGCCAATCTCACCGATTTAGGACGGAGAGCTACAGACCCAAGATGGCAGAGATACAGTCCACCAAGGGAAAGCTAAAGGAAAAGTCTGTGCAGAACAGTGGCAATGTCCACATTCGACAATCCAAATTGACATGAGAAGTTTTCTTCTGCGATACCGGAAAAAAACATGACTTTGTTTTTCCTGTGTGCTTGAATCAGGGGATGGTCATGCATGCATTACTACGTGGATACTGCGTGGTGAAGCCAAGCTTTTGCATAGATGATGGTTCGCACAAGTTTTGCTGGAAACACTAAACATTGGGCTTAGTGTATTGCCTGCAATGTGGAAACTCAAGACATTGGGCTAAGTGTATTGCCTGCAATGTGGAAACACAAAACAATGGACTAAGGGTATATAATATGGACATTGTTAGTCACAGTATCTAAAAAATCTTGGTGTAGGATGGGGATTTAAAACTTTTTTGGGGGAAAAAATGCATATGACTCGAAAACTACGACACTATTATTTTTTGATGTGTAAACTTCGGTATAGGGCATTTGGTAGAAGAAATTTAGTGAAAATGGAACGGAAGTTAACGGACGGAAATTGCGTCACAAAAATGGTGGACCCACGTGTAGCTACATACATAAACCCGTATGGCTATAGTCACTTTCGCAAACAGTAGAGGAATAACCAAACGTATTGGTGTGCCAGATAAATTGTTATGATTGTGAAACTATCCTTGTTGTATACTTGGTAAAAATCTTAGTTTGCTCGTTACCGAAGTTAGATGTTAACACATCACTGGCCAGTACTGAAAGACTAGTTTACATATTTTTTTTTTTTTTAAATTTTATTGATGTGAAACTCCTTCGCTTAGGGGTTTACATTTTTCGAGTGTTACGAAAATTTCGATCGCATGAGGGAGAAGTAGAAATGACGCTTGCACACTTGCATTCTCGCACACGTGCATTCTCGCACATTTGCCTACTTGCATACGTTCACACTGTCATGCTTGCACAATTAACATGCTTGACAACTTAGGGGAGACCGGGGCAAGTTGACGATGTTAAGCTTTGAAATGGCCTTTAACAGATAAATAAGCATATATAATATCTAATTTGGTACCAATACGAAGTACATACTCATTTCTACCTAAATATGTAAAAAGGTTGTATTACTTTGCGTAGTTCCGAAGTTATTGACAAGAAACCAATTAGTTAGCACATTCGTCATCTTGCCCCAGGAGTGGGGTAAGTTGACGAACCTATTGGGGTAAGATGACGAAACCAATATATATATATATATTTATGGACAAAGTAAACAATAGTTTTATAGATATCCTACACTAAACAACGTGCAGGATGTAAAGAAGATATATTGTAACATATTTGAACGACTTTGATATAATTCCTTGACTTCATAATTGGAAAAGTTTTCGTGCCACCACTCAGAACATGTGGAACACTGAATCCAGTCTTCATTTGGAGGTTCCACGTAAACTTCTTCACATGCAGGGCAAGAAACGCTATTTAGGCTTTATGGTTTTGCTACAGAATGATCAGAGCTTTGTTTTTCAGTTTTCTTAGTTTTTCTTTCATTTTTCTTCTCTTCATTCTGCTTCTTCTATCTATCTCTTCGTCACTCCAACGCCTCCTTTCCGTTTTCCGCTTATAATATGCCTAGGCATCTACAAAAAAATCAAACAAAATTGTTACGACTATTAACACAGGAACTATTTATAATATTTTATAATTTCATTATTATTTTTATTTTACTTAAATGTTCGTCATATCTGTACATCATTGGTTTAAATAACACATATAATACAAAATAATGCTCACACTGTCATTACCTATGGCAGGTTGACGATTGCAGGGGCAAGATGACGAATTCGTCATCTTGCCCCCGTCAACTTGCCCCAGCAGCCGTATTTTTGCTTTACCAAAATCACGAACAACATTAACAAATTTTCTTCAACAATCTATACACTAAAATACTCCCAAAAGTCAGCATTTCATTTTACATATATAAACATTTAAAACAAATGGACTCTTTTCTCGTAATAGCTTAACATACGTACCTTCAATATTACAACAATGGCTCACGAAACAGACTGCCTCTCAAAACTGCCACATTCAAACTGACTGGAAAATTCCGCTGCACCTGCCTAGTAGGTGCAGATGGTGACACACAAGGTCACAGGTGCGCCAACCGTCTATCTGTGTTTCTGGATTAGTTACATACGATTCGTCATCTTACCCCGTTCGCCAACTTACCCCGGTCTCCCCTACATACTTTAATACTTGCGCAACAGCATAATTTAGCGCTCGCAACTCGCGCATATATATTTTTTTGAAGTGAAAACTTCTTTAGCCGCGTTCAGCGATTTTTGTTAGGGGCAAAACTTATGGGTTCGCGTCACCGACATTCTGTAGTAGCAGTAAGTGAAGTTAAATTGTCCGCGTTCAGCGATTTTTTTCGTTTATTTATTTACGCAGTGAATGTTGATTATTGTTGGATTTAAGTTCATAGTTTTTTTTTTCAAGGATAAAACTTAATTTATTCTATTTTTAAGGTTATAAATTTTTCATTTTATTTTATTTTCCAAGGAAATTTGAACGTTATTGTGTGGTATATATTGCGAGTATTGGCTATTTTTTAGTAGGTAGTTAAGGCGCGGTTATTATTTTCTTTTGTTTATTTATTTAAGTAGTGAATTTCTTCAAATGTCAGGTTATTATTAATTTTTTTATTTGCGACCTCAGCAAAATAAAACATTTTTTCCTGGACCTAATAATTTAATAAGCAAGATGTTTCATCTCTGTCGCACGTGGACTCCACGCAGACATGCTCGGAGGTGTTCAGGCTGAGAGCAGCTATCGGCCGTCAGTCACACGGCGGGGACGCACCACAACGCCGAAATGCCAAATTGACCACAACGCCGACAGCTAGAAAACTGCTGTGTACCACAACGCTGAATTACCACAACGCCGAAATACACTAACGCCGAAAAATATCATTGCAGGACTGCCACAAAGGTTAGGTTAGATTAGGTTAGGTTAGACTAGGTTAGGTTAGGCTAGGTTAGATTAGGCTAGGCTAGGATAGGCTAGGTTATATTACGCTAGGTTAGGTTAGGTAAGGTTAGGTTTGATTGTGGTATTTCGGCGTTGAGGTACATTTAAGAAACACAAACAGATTCATTCAGTTGTTATTTCGGCGTTGTGGTACACAGCAGTTTTCTAGCTGTCGGCGTTGTGGTCAATTCTGACATTCGGCGTTGTGGTATTTCGGCGTTGTGGTAACGACCCGGTCGCGGCAGGTGAGCCCGCGCCTGCAGATGTAGCGTCGCGGGGAATTCCTCTGCGGCGAGTCAGCGGGTGACGGCCCCGGATGATCATCCGCGGGGAGGGGGGAATTACGCCGATAAGCCCTTATCGCCTCCGCCACGCGTCCCCCTGAACGGGTGGGGGGGAGGAGGAAAACAATCCCGTGTCAACGATAACAATCCGCTGTTCGTTCCTGCGATCGTGTTTCCCTGTAGTTACATATCACTCACAGGACAAGTAGGGAGATATAGAAGTGCGACTCTTACGCTGGAAACTTAAAAACATGTTTCGCGCGACATGTGACGCTATCTGTTGGTTGTAGCCCATAAATACCAGCAAAAAAAAAATATCGGGATAGAGGTTCTAGTACTAAGTTTTACGTTAGTAATGTTAATTTATCTACTTGACGACTAATTACTCGGTAAAAGTGATTTCGACCGTGCGAAATAAAAAAAAAAGGTAGTGTTACGTAGAAATAAGTAGGAGATGCAAACATTTCTGGTTCACGTCACCACAAAAAATTTGTAGCTACCAAAACGGAGCGAATTAATTTTACACTGGTCTGTTTGCCAGATAATAGCGTATGTATTACTTCTCACACTCAATGTAGTCATGTTATCAATATATTATTATGAAAGCCACCATCTATCGGACGGGCCCAAAAACTGCTTAAAAAAATACTAGGTCTCAGTTTCGGCAGTTGCCGTTTCTCCCCCCGTGGTCTCCAAAACCCCGTCGCGCCGTCGCGTCGTGGTGGAACAAGACACACTCACGTATATTCCTCCCGCCGTGCCCTTGAAATCAACCCTCAGCACAGCGCGGGTTCGAGTCCTGATTGCAACCCCTGCCAAAATTACCCAACTCAAACACACCTCAGGGACACCAAACACCTGTTATTAACATCACCGCTGAAACCTTATATCTAGGGACCGGAAAAATTCGCGGGTTCATTGCCCTGTAGGATGAACTCCATAGTTATATACGTACACTCGGTCAAATGTCACCCACCCATTGGCTGCTGTCTTGTGAGACGTCCCAACGTAGCAGCCTGTGATTCGATAAAGCTTTGGTTTGGTGTTTCTAATTGGCCCAGAGTCATCCAGGTGAGTTGCGAGCCAATAGCAGAGACAGCACTGAGGTATAACTATTTGTATTTTTTTTTAGCCTATCGCGAAATGAATTCGCGAATTTTTCCTGGTTCTACTTATATATGTTCTCACAGCCAGAGGCAGCGGGTTGCAATCCGCGGCCTAGACCTCCTCGCGGGTCTGTGGTTCGATGCCCGGGTCTGCCACTCGGACCTCGAGGCCCGCAGCTGCTGTGACGACAGCTGCAGCTGCAGCTCGCCCTGCGGCGGTGTTGGCAGATCGAGCGACACGTCTGAGCCCCCGAGGCACAGTTGCCGACCTACATAAGGGCCCTGCCTGCCCGGGCACACACACGGTGCGCAGAGCTTCAGGAAAAAAAAAACACGATTTCAAAACTACTCAAGATATCCGAGTGGCGTCTGTTAACGAAAAAAACATTTAAGAAACCAATGAGAACCGATTAGTAATTTTGTTTCCGAATTAAGTTTTTAAACCGTATTTTTAGAAGAGTGAAAAATGGCTAAAAGACCCCATTTTCAAAATGATATTTAGACAATAAAAAAAAAAACGGTACAGATTACTGAAAGCATTAAAGGGACTTGCATTAAACCTTTATCTTAATTTTTCCGTTACGATAACCGCTGAAATTTCACAGTTGTGATACGCACGACGAGAAGACTGCGCGCCAGTCCACAGCCTTGCCCTTAGAGGCGATACCGCGCTATAAACACCATTGAGCACCGCGCATATCGTCCCGCCTCACTAACTTCCCACTGGATTTACAATGATCCGTCTCGTCACTCGTCAGTCCGTCAATCACGCGACCAGCAGCCAATCAGATGGTCGAGGAAAATGCCATCCGTCCGTCCGTCCGTCAAAAACCTTTCCAAGCTTTAACTTTCGACTGAAGGTCGGATGAAATAACCTCCAAAAATGTTAGCAAGATTCATATTACCGGAAATATTTACTATCTTAAAATGTTTTAAAGTATGTTCATTTGTTCAGTTGCTTCAATAAACTTTTTCCTAAACAAATGTATAACGTAGAGACCTATAAAATTCGCGGATTCATTTCGCGATAGGATAGAGTCCAAATACTTTTGACATTATTTTGCTTCAGTGATTGGGCCACAGTTTATCTTAAGGACTCTGGGCCAATGAAAAATCTTTAACAGAAGAATTAGCGAATCACGATCATTCCAGTCAACAGGTGTTACGAGTCGGTAACCAATCAGCAGATGTAATTTGCACGAGTGCATAGAGGATCATGGAGTCTATCCTTTAGGAATTTGAAATCGCGAAATTTACAGGTATCTATGTATAAGTTTACACCATACTTGTACGTGCATAACATATTATAAAAACGCTTTAAAAAAATAGCAGGTATTTTATTTAATTTTTTCAATGGAGAACTATTTAACTTTCGGTGAAAGGATTTCTGGATTTGGATGTGTACAGCAGAATCGCTGAACATTTTAGGCTTATTTTTAAGTTTTGTTTGTTTTTGAAGCCTATCACTGATTAATTAGTTCTAATCACCACATTAAAAAATATAACAATTTATAGTAACAGAGAAAAATCAGTGTCCGTTGCCTGGCTCAGGGATTCTATTTCGGATTGTCAACAAACACCCACCGAATCAGTTCTATAAATAGACAGCAGAAAGCCGAGAATGAAGTGTATGGATCGGTACTGCAAATAGAGTGGTCACGATAAAGCGATTAACCGACCCTCGATAAAAAAAAAAAATATTTGCTTACCACGCACACAGCTGCCTGTTAGAAGCTTGGAAAAGTCAACACCACAAGTGCTTGGAATAGAAGCATGTTTACGGTTCATATCATATGTCACTAAATATAAGCACACTAAACATTTGACAAAAACATTTTTCTTCCCACACCTTGAAAGAACTTATTGTTAAGTGTCCCACAGAAATCAGAGTACATGAAATTTTTCCTAATAATTAGAAATGCAAGTTTTCTCGTGTTCATCATAGGTATGGTATATGGACACAGTTTTTAAAACGCTCCTTTTCTTACGTTTGTCCACCGATAATGGGAGCACTAACCTTCTTCGATGCGAGACGTCCTGGGTTTGAATCCTGCATATAAATACGTGTAATGAGGTTTTAACTTAAATATTAGGCGTGGATTAGCTTTCGATTCCCCTTGCCTTTGGTTATCTTACCGCTGATTATCTACAAACAATACAAAATAAAAATACTTGTCGATTTACTTTTGGTACAATTTAAGTTCTTAGTCCCTTTGGTTTTCCTCATATACGTAATATTTCCTAATTCGTGTGGTACACATTGTAAGGGGGTTACGAAACGCAACTAGACAAGTAGGGGAGACCGGGGTAAGTTGGCGAACGGGGTAAGATGACGAATCGTATGTAACTAATCCAGAAACACAGATAGAAGGTTGGAGCCCCTGTGACCTTGAGTGTAACCATCTACACCTACTAGGCAGGTGCAGCGGAATTCTCCAGTCAGTTTGAATGTGGCAGCTTTGAGAGGCTAACTGTTTCGTGAGCCATTGTTGTAATATTGAAGGTACGTATGTTAAGCTATTACAAGAAAATAGTCCATTTATATAAAATGTTTATACATGTAAAATGAAACGCTTACTTTTGGGAGTATTTTAATGTATAGATTGTTGAAGAAATTATTTTAATGTTGTTAGTGATTTTTGTAAAGCAAAAAAAGGGCTGCTGGGGCAAGTTGACGGGGGCAAGATGACGAATTCGTCATCTTGCCCCTGCAATCGTCAACTTGCCATAGGTAATGACAGTGTGCGCATTATTTTGTATTAAATGTGTTATTTAAACCAATGATATACAGATATGAATAACATTTATGTAAAAGAAAAATAATAATGAAATATATAATATTATAAATATTTCCTGTGATAATAGTCGTAACGATTTTGTTTGATTTTTTTTGTAGATTCCCAGGCATTACGGAAAGGAGAACGGAAAGAAGTTGGAGTGACGTAGAAATGACTGCTGCTGTGAATTTTTGTCGTGATAATGGTATTGTGATGGTCGGATTGCCACCACATACTTCGCATAGGTTGCAGCCATTGGATGTTTCGTTTTTTTCGGCCCTTTGAAGACATTCTACTCACAAGCCTGTGACAATTATTTGGTGTCACATCCCGGACAACAAATAACTGACCGTAATGTGGGAAATCTCTTCGCTGCACCTTATTCAAAAGCAGCAACTGTAGGCAATGCCATCAAAGGGTTTGAGGCTACTGGGATAGATCATTACAACCCTCAGATATTCAAAGAATGTGATTTTGCTGCTGCGGCTACATTGGAAAGAAAACTTCCCGGAAGTGAAGAACTAATGTCCACTTAAATACCAATTTCATCTGACCATGCATCAAACGATGTGTGGCTAAATTATATGCCTAATGCTTCAGATGCTGACTGATTAATTAGCCCAGCCAGGGCCTTCTTTTGGGAAGGTTCATGTAGTAAAAAGACATCGTTGTATGATTTAAAACCATTGCCAGTGGCCCACAGGACAACCGCGACAAGGAAAATAAGTACAGGATCCGCTTCAGTAATAACAAGCTCGCCAATCAAGAACATGTTGTTACAAAGAGATAGAGAGAAGAAGCAGAAAGAAGAGAATAAAAATGAAAGAAAAACTAAGAAAACTGAAAAACGAAGCTCTGATCATTCTGTAGCAAAACCATCAAGCCAAAATAGTGTTTCTTGCCCTGCATGTGAAGAAGTTTACGTGGAACATCCAAATGAAGACAGGATTCAATGTTCCACATGTTCTGAGTGGTGGCACGAAAACTGTTCCAATTATGTGTGTGACTATTGTTAATGACATTATTCAAAGTAAAAACTTGCAGTTTTTCGTTACTATGTGGCAAGGAATTTTATCAAAGTCGTTCAAATATGTTACAATATATCTTCTTTACAGCCTGCATGTGGTTTAGTGTAGGATATCTATTAAACTATTGTGTACTTTGTCTATAAATATATATATTTTTGTTTCGTCATCTTACCCCAATAGGTTCGTCAACTTACCCCACACCTGGGGCAAGATGACGAATGTGCTACCCAATTGGTTTCTTGTCAATAACTTCAGAACTACACACATTAATACAACCTTGTTACATTTTTAGGTAGAAAATAGTATATACTTCGTATTGGTACCAAATAAGATATAATAAATGCTAATTTATCTGTTAAAGGCCATTTCAAAGCTTAACATCGTCAACTTACCCCGGTCTCCCCTACTCGTTAAAAATTGTTGCGCTGGGCTTCGCTAACTTCTGACTGGCTACGGCCTTGTATAGCCTTCGCTAGATGCATTTGATGGACGGCCTTCGGCGTTTCAGTCGTCGAAGACAAACAACGTCCGCCAGGACTGCGCGCGTGCGCGTTAACGCGAGATATTCAACAGTCCTTCGAGACGGTCTATATGCGATTCACATAATCTCCTAACCAATCACGTTCGACACATTTTTGGCGTCGATTGACGTGACAGATTTCCTGGGAAAAGTCTCTCTCTCTCTCTCTCTCTCTCTCTCTCTCTGTCTCCTCCCCCCCCACCCCCCCCCACACACACACTAGTTTTCATCACGTCAGGGCGCAACGTTGCTGAAACAAGTGCGAAAATTTTGTTTAACAAAGGTGGTTAACCTTTTTTTTATACTGGAAATCCGATAATTATTCGTATTTTTTCGACTTATTGTTTACTAAATTCGTTTTTTTTAATCTGTTACAATATTTTTTTTCCTGAATCATCATTTGAGGAGCTCCGGAATATAAGGGCGTAAATAAAAAGTTTCTTAGATTTGAGTTTTCCATGCCATCTGATAATTTGAACGTTTCCAGAGGAGAAACTGCAAATTATTTTTTTTTTCGACGTACACCATTATTTTCGGAAGCCCCACATTCCGAAAATAAACTTTTAAAGACACGTTTAAAATATCAATATTCCAAATTGTATTCGACAGGCACTGAACGACGATTGGTCCACGAGACCCTCTGACGTCACAGATGGCGTGGGCAGTGGTCCGAATCTCTCTGGTCAGAATATCTCTGGTCCGAATCTCTCTGGTCCGAATACATTGATGAAGCTTTAACTTTTGGTTCCAATCTGTGAACTTTGATAGCATCGAAGAAGAAGAACAGTCACTGTATTTGCGATTTTCGTTTTCCCGTTCCAAAAAATGTGCTATTGAACAGAAAGAATAGGAAGTGTGATAGAAAGCCATGAAGAACAAGTAGAAAGTTTGGTTATTGTACGATTAATGCATGAAATCAGTAAACAGCAACAACAATAACAATCTAAAAGTACTAATTTTTGCCCACTATATTCAATACACTCTGGTGACTACTTTAGGAATCGGTAGATTCGGACAAAAATAAATTGTAGACAATGCAAGTTTCCGCCCGAGAAATATGACGTCACTCACATCAGGATAAGCACCCGGCCCGCCCACTGTTTCGGACTGTTTTACACGGGCCTTAACGGCCCCATACACGCTCGGTTTGTCTGCCAGTTTTTCCGAGTGCGTGGCGTCACGTCGCTCAGGTGATTGTCCAGTCGTGTCAGTTGCATGAGAAATTGTTGTTTATAGTTATGCACACGCCTTTGATAAGCATTTAAAATAAAAATAGCAAAAAAAAAATTGGTTGTCTGTAAAGTCGGTTTACGGACGATAGTTTAACGTGACGACGTCATAACAAAACATTGATGAAATGATTGCATTCTTTTGTGAATAAAATTGAATCATTTTTATTGAATTATCACTATTTTGTATGGATACAAAGGAGGAGTGAATTGAAATCTACAGTTTAATTGACAAATTTACTTTTATTTGCACTCATTAATTCAAATTTGTTTATTACTTTAACGAAGAGATTATTTTTAACTATAACTTTTATACATGTTTGCTATTTAACTTCTTCCGATCTGTGTTATTCTGTTAAGGATAGGACGATGACAGGAAAAGTAAGGAAACGAATGGGTAGTGTTTCAAGTTTAATGTGCTTCGAGAAAGTCAAATCGATGGCTGGTTCCAATCTAGTGGAAGAGAGATATATGCGGCGCAAGCGTACAACGAGCGTAACGGGACAATGTGCGTAACGGGACAATGTTGCGTTACGGGACACTTTTTTTCGTGCGTGCAGCCCGGCGTTCATCGATTTAATTAGACGTTGTCACGTCAAAACTGAGATGTGCCTACAGTAAACAAGGAAGAGAGAGTGCTTGTCTTGCATGCGGTGCTGCTGTGGTGGGGCCGGCGGCTGGAATAACAAACAGTAACGACCCGGCCGTTTCGGAAGACGTCACCGGGTCGCGGTGACCGCTGGGGCGGGCAGAGGACGGCCATGTGTGGTCAGCATAGTTGTTCCGTGGATTGGCCGGTAGGTTTGGAGAGGGAGGGGAGGGGGGAGAGAGACTGACCCACATAAGCCCGGCCCGGCGCGACGGTGTGTGTATAAATAGTTGCGCCGGTGCTCCGGTGGCGCGCGCGCATCAGCAGTTAATTCGCGCGCGCGTGTGGAAGTCGTCATAATAATAATAATAATAATAATAATAATAATAATAATCATCATCATCATCGTGATCCCTGCACAGGGCGGTGTGGCCGTGTGTGGCGCCGGAGAGGCTTTGTGGCGCTGTTCTAATAACGCCCGCCATTAAGGCCCCTCGTCTACCCTGACAAACACACACACGGTGCGCAGAGCTTCAGGGAAAAAAAAAAAAAATCACGCGATTTCAAAACCACACGAGATCAGTGGCGTAGCCAGGATTTGTGTATGGGGGGTGTTAAGAAGCATGGCCTCCCCCCCCTCCCCGTATTAAAGCGATGGGTCCGGGGTTCCTCCCCCGGAAAAATTTGGTTTTTAAGGTGTAAAATAGTGCTATTTTAGCAGTTTTCGGTACTTAAATTTAAATATTGTAATGGTAAAAATTTTATGAATTTTAATATGAAATTTGTTTGAGTGATAAATAAGAAATTACTTAAAGATTTGGTGCAAAAGGGGGGGGGGGGGGTTTGAACCCCTAAACACCCCCCCTTCCCCTGGCTACGCCCCTGCTCGAGATATCCGGGTTGTGTCTCCTTACGAAAAAAGCATTTAAGAGTTCGCTGAGGGCCGAAAAGTACTTTTGATTTAGGATTAAGTTTTTTAAACTGTGTTTTTAGAATAGTTAAAATGGCTAAAACGCGTGTTTTAAGAGTTATTTTTTAGCCGTAAAACAACTGGTACAGATTCTTGAAAGCACTTAAGGGACTTTAATTGCACCTTTATCTTCATTTCTCAGCCATATAATGCTATGGTTACCACCAAACTCTCACGAATGCCCTATGCACGTCAAGAAGACTCCGCTCCGATTCAGAGCCTTGCGCTTAGAGGCGATGATACCGTGCCAACAACAGAAGATTTAGATTATCGCGAAGTGAATCCCCGAATTTTGTAACACCTAAGCTCTCGGTAAACAGCATTTGGTAGGAGTAATTTCCTGAATGGAACGGAAGTCGCAGGGAACGGAAATGTGTGACCACGGTGCTGCCATCTGCGGCGAATGGCGTGAACCAAATTCACAATGACAAAATGGAAACTGACCGAATAAATGAATTTTTAACAAGATGGGCATTATTTTAATAAAATTTACATGTCGAAAATCAGGTCCAAAGCCTGGGATTAGTATTTTTAAACGTCCTTTTTTTTCCCCCCACTTTTATCGGAGCATTTTCTTAAAATAGTTTAAAATTTTCGCTTTGCAAATGAAATCATTTTTTGGTCGACGCAGCTGCTCCGGCAGCGAATTATGGCTGGGAGGGGGGGGGGGGGGGGGGGGGGGAGAGAGAGATACATGAGATTCGCGTCGAGGAAATGTAGTTGAAAAATGCAATTTGCGTATTTTTTTTTTTTTTTAACATTTTCGGCATTATTTCGAAAAAGATTTACGTTAAATTTCATTTTCTTGACGTTTCGCATTTTTTTAAAAAAAAAAATTAGACCAGATATGAACTCGCTAGTTGCTGAGGTTAGATGTCACACATCACTGGCGAGTACTGATGAAGTATCGCTCACTTTTCACCCCCCCCCCCCCAACACACACACACACACACACAGAGACACACAGACACACAGACGCGACCAGACAACACTGTCGCTCGTCCGAGCGCTGCCAGATCGCGACCCGCGCCGTTTGGAGCCAGCGCTGATGCAGTTCCGCCCGCTTGGAGCTACTGGCCCGGCCCACTCCGTTGTCGCGGACCAATTACAAGCGTCGTGGAAGACAAAGAGCACGCAGTTGAATTAAACGGAAGATTTAAGACATTTTGTTACCCCCCCCCCCCCTTACTGTTGTCTCACTGTTGGAAAATGGGCCACCACCCATTCCTACAGTGGTCGTCGAGACGGGATGATCAGTGAAGACGAAAAAGACGAGAATAAAGTTTTGTGTCCCCCCCCCCGGGGGGGGGGGGGGGTGAACACAAAATCCCATGCGCTCGGTTGAGCAGAAAGTGTATATATATTTTTATCCTTGGGTTAACCTCATAATGTTTTACACTTGTAAAACTTTTATACAGTGAAATTAACACTTTTTAACTTAAATTATTGGCAGTTTCTTTTTATTCCGTGATAAATATGAATTACCCCAAAATAAGCCAGAGGTATAAATTTGTTTATCTAATTTTTGACGATCTTAAGTTATACCTATACAAGGTTGGTGACGTCTTGCGAAATGCTCGGTTTATGAACGACTGACTGTGATTTTTTTATAGGATTGGTTGCGTGTTTAACGCTGTTGCGTCGTCGCGTGCCTTGCGTCTCGCAAGCCCGGGGCCTAATGCCGGTTCTGCGATGGCACGGAAACGAAGGCGGATCCCACGGAAAAGAGTGTCTGCAGTTATCACTCGTGCAGCGACGAACCCGAGCGGCTGAGCTCTTCAGTTTAGGGAAGCCTTAGATGTACATCGAGTTCTGTCCCTGCCCGAACACGCCCGAATATTCACCTTCGGCCAACCTCGGGTTTATTTATATATATATTTATATTTCTCTGTTTATTTTGATGTAGCTATACCAACCTAACTAACCGTCCACAGTGTTTAAAAGTGTTTTAATGTAGCTAACCTAACCGACCACTTTTAATATTTGAATTCATTTTTCCTGCGCAAAAATAAAACAAATCCCGAGGTTGGCAGAAGGTGAAATATTCGGGCGTGTTCGGGCAGGGACAGAACTTGATGTACATCTTAGGCTTCTCCTTCAGTTTACGATGCTCCGTGCAATCAAACATGTGCCGAGTACTTGGCTGCTAGTTTATAAATACGTTAAAAAAAAAATTGTTACAAGCACAAGAATATCTTGTGTTTTAATATCGTTTTTGTCGTTTATTTTTTACTATTTACGTAATTTCTGCCCGTGCTATGATCTCGAAGCATAACTGTTTTTTTTTTATGAAATGTATATTTCGTAACCTTGAAATGCAATCTCATTCGGTTGACGTTTGTTACGTTTACGTGCATTGTGGAAGCGGCAGATCGCGACAGTGAGATGTCCCGTGATACACGCCTCCGTTTACGTGTCACTGGTGGGACGGACCTAAAAGGATACGTCTAGGAATGGAAAGCGGACAAAGAAAGCAGGTGTGAAGAGAGTTGGTGGAAGGGAAGGAAGCAAAAAGGATACTAGTGAAGGAGTGGGTAGGGGAAGAGGGGGGAAGGTCGCCGGAGGGAAAGCAGGAGGCGGAAGACATGTGGTCGGCGCGGTTTTTATCGGCGACCTTGGGCGGGATGCTAATTGCCCACTGGCGGCGACCCGCGTCTTAGTAGCAGGGGTCAGCCGCGGTACGTGCGAAAACCATCCATTACGTGCCGCCGCCGCCGCCGCCGCCGCCGCCGCCGCCGACCAGAAGAGAGAGAGAGAGAGAGAGAGATACCGGCCGAATACAGCCAGGACGCAGGAATGTCGTCCTGTACACTCGCGTCTTCTTCTCGGCAATGGAGCGAACGCAGGTACAAATGGGCTCAGACTTGTTGCTTAATCAGGCAATACCGCCGCAGGGTGAGCTGCAACTGTACTGCCATCACAGCCATTGCGGGCCTCGAGGTCCGAATGCAGGATCCCCGGGCATCGAACCGTGGGGCCCGCGTAGAGTTAGTTCCAGGCCACGGATTGCAAACGTACATAATATTAGCCCACCGGATGTCCCAGAAACTGAACGTCAGTTTACAAGAGGCCAATTAATGAAGGGTTACAGTTCTGAACCAAAACACACCAACAGATAAATAAATAAAAGCATGAGCGTAGATGGCCCCCCCCTCCCGGGGGGGGGGGGGGGGGGGCATGGGGGCCACTTGCGCTTGATGTTTGATGGGAAAACTTTCTGTGTATTTTTAAAGCTTTCTTCTTATTGAGTGCATGTAGGCCAAAAATATGGGCAGTGTACAACACAACACACAAGAAACGTATCCAGAGATGACTTGAGTCGGTTAGCCCCTAATCCCTCCCCCTCCACAACGGGTGAAACTCTCGGGCCACGGATCCCCCCCCCCCTTGCGATTCCTACAGATTTGCTCCTCAGAATAATAGTGCCGTAGTTTTAAAACCACCATCATGGTAATTTCGGGTAAAGAAATTAAAATCAGCAAGTGCAAACACTTCGTATGCATATCTCTTTCGTGTCGCCGAAAACTTTGTAAAGCAAACATCGTGTCGAGCGAGATTCAAAATTATTTCATAATTTATTTTCACTACATTCAGCTTGACGGTCCTGTACATACTTAATATATATAAATTTATATATAATAGCAGCCGTTTAATGATGTTACGAGCGTACTGGATGTACGGCTGCGAGGCGGGCCAGTGGACCTTCTAGTGGTCATCTGGCCTGTAGCCCCCCCCCCCCCCCCCCCACGGGTGGGGCATGGCTCATTTACGCGGTGCGTAAATCGGCGGATTAGCGACCTGGCCTCGCTACCCTCCTTCCCCCCTTCCCCCTTCACCCGCCACCGCCTTCCGTGTTGTTGCTTTGTCATCGACCCTGAACCGTCCTTCCGTCCTTCTGGAGGGTTCTGCTGCCTCCCGGAGGCCGCCTCGTGGAGTGGCGTGACTGGGACGGCCACTGTTCTGGATGCTTCGGGCATGTCGGGGCGAACCCTGATGACGCGACGCGTCCAAAGGGATGCGAAGACCTTCCAGAAGGAAGGCCTTCGGATGTAAAAAAAAATTGGCTGTCTGTAAAGTCGGTTTACGGACGATAGTTTAACGTGACAACGTCATAACAAAACATTGATGAAATTATTGCATACTTTTATGAATAAATTTGAATCATTTTTATTTTAATAATAAAAGAATAAATACTTGAAATTATACTAGTAATCAGATTTTTAAAATGCAAGAATAATTAACCTTTATTGCCGAAATTGTTGTTGTGATAAGCAATGAAAACCACATTAACTTTTCACTTCACTTTATAAACGGTCGACGAAACAGTTCACGTGTAGACGATTTGCAATTAATTTTAAAAACTGGCGTTTAGCCATAAAGTTTAAATATAATTATGAAGAAGTTTTCATATAAATAAACTTTTTCAAATATCTATCATCAATTACATGAATCACCATAATTTTTTAGTCAATTTATTAGCATAACGGGACACAGCGTAACGGAACAATGTACGTAACGGGACACTTTTTCGTGCGTGCAGCCGGTAGTTCATCGATTTATTAGACGTTGTCACGTCAAAAAAAGTTGTGACGTCAGCCTCAGAGCGAGTGCAGTGAAGAGGGCGAGTGACTCCGTCGGGAGCGAACGCCACGGGATTGTGCTGTGCACGGCCTTTGAATATATATACTGTTTAGAAGTCGCCAGCCCAGGTTAAAATTTCTAATACGGTTTTGAGGTAGTTGGTTTAATTCACCGCCGCAATCGCCACCATCTCTAGGGACATCGACTTGCGGTGGTCCCTAGCGGACAAGTGTCGAAACTCTTCAAACACCCCTTCCCCACCCTCCCGTTGAACTACGTTGAGCTGCAGTGAATGATGGGTGGGGAGGTGCGGGGAATGACAGCGGGCGACAGTGCTGCGCTCTAACGTGTAAATAACAACTAAGACGATACAGGGCGGTTACGGCAGCGCCCTGCAGCGGTGAAGTTCCCAAGCTGCTCATCATACGCTTCTGAAAAAACGTAGAGTAAATCCTATCCACTCGCGACTTCTGTACAGTATATATATTCAAAGGTACGGCGAGTAGCGACGGAGTAGCGCGAGACCGCGTGTTGGACACGGACAAGCAGTAGGAAGAGCCACTGTCGAGCAGAGCTCCAGCGGGGAGAGAGTGAACTGCGGACCGGACCAAACATTAATTAATTTGTGGACATAAATTTTGAGTGCTGTAGTTTCAATAAGATGTGTAAATATTAGTAACAAATAAAACTACATTTTTGATTAATTGGGCTATCCTTTACGAACCTTGTTTCTCCCATTCGTAACAATACATTAACTTGTGATACATAAGTTAGACGTTTTTATTTTAATTTTGGGATAGTGTTTCACTAATACATACATCTTTCAGAATCGTGTGTTCTGAAGTTTCTTGGCTAGAGTGCTACCTTGATGATTGTAGCGGCGGCGAAACCTTCGACCTCGACGCGACAAAATCCCACAAGCCAAGGCACTTGAGACAGTGACCGCTAAAACCGGCGATCTTTGTTGTGTGTTCAGTATTGTTATATGTTATCTAAATAAGAAAGTTATCTTTGTTTTCTTTGGTAATTTTTGGAATGTTTAAAAAAAAAGATACCAAAAAGAATGGATTGTTAAAATGCTGATATGAAATTACTCTTGATAATAAGAGATTATGTGAAGATATATAATACATATTTTGTTGATTCCGTATAGAGACAATGGTACCTGAAAATAAAGATTGTATAGAATTCATAATTAGTTCTTCATATCTTTACGGTTTTAGTAGCTATATCATCAGCTGTGACTTAAAATCCAAGTTTCCGGGCATGCATTCCTCTTGGTCGTGTATGACATAATCGTTGCAAGTTTCGTTACGGACACCATCCTGGATTCCATATCACTGCACGTTTCGTTACGACCGCCATCTTGAAATTCCGTAATTTTTATGCTAGAAAATCAGGAAAAAATATATATGTACAATATTATGTACAATAAGTTAGTCTAGTATTAGATCACAATTAAGTTGTTTATAGTTATACACACGCCTTTAATAAGCATTTAAAATAAAAATAGCAAAAAAAAAATTGGTTGTCTGTAAAGTCGGTTTACGGACGATAGTTTAACGTGACAACGTCATAACAAAACATTGATGAAATGATTGCATACTTTTATGAATAAAATTGAATCATTTTTATTTTAATAATAAAAGAATAAATACCTACTTGACATTATACTAGTAATCAGATTTTTAAAATGCAAGAATGATTAACCTTTATTGCCTAGATTGTTGTTGTAATAAGCAATGAAAACCACATTACTACTGGCTCGCTGTAGGAAAGGTTTTGATGGAGATTAAAAACTGACGAAAACTATCTTCTACTGCGCAGCTTAGTTTCCGCCCTTCCTTCTTTGCGACAGAGAGGGGAGTAACGGAAATTCTCTGTCGCAAAGAAGGGAGGGGGGAACCTAAGCTGCGCAGTAGAAGCTAGTTTTCGTCAGTTTTTAATCTCCATCAAAACCTTTCCTACAGCGAGCTAGTAGTAACTTTTCACTTCACTTTATAAACAGTCGAGTGGAAGAGAGATAGATGCGGC
The DNA here is from genome assembly GCF_032445375.1 of Bacillus rossius redtenbacheri. Taxonomy (NCBI): domain Eukaryota; kingdom Metazoa; phylum Arthropoda; class Insecta; order Phasmatodea; family Bacillidae; genus Bacillus; species Bacillus rossius. The sequence goes on from NC_086342.1 coordinate 13,875,708, forward strand.
GCAAGCGTACAATGAGCATAACGGGACAAAACGTAACGGAACAATGTGCGTAACGGGACACTTTTTTAGTTAGTGCAGCCGGTTTTCATCGATTTATTAGACGTTGTCACGTCAAAAAAAAATAACTTGAAGTAATTTTGATCGAGTGCATCTTTAAGCCTTTCTGGGCAGGAGATGGACGAGTGACCTCGCGCCCCTCCACCCCTCTGGGTGACAAGGGAATTAAAATGCATGATTTCAGAGCTTGAACAACACAGCGGCCGTTTCCCATATACCAACGCAGTATACTTAAATCTCCGCGCATGCGTCAGAAGCCTGCATTACGAGCAGCGTAATGTAGCCGGAGGACGAACAGTACGCGCGTCTCCGCTTCCCAGTGTTCGCTGCTGTTTTTTTTTCCTTTAATCTGTTATTTTTATGTTGTTTCCCCTCCCTCCCGCAAATCTTTAACCCCCCCCCCCCCTCCGACCAACCAAACACACTCTTTACGCTAGCTGCCGGCGGGTCGGATCGTCTGACAGCCGTGTGACCTTCCTTTCCGGTTTTCCTGGCGGGCGACAGAGACAGAGAGACGGGTTCGCCCCCCCCCCCCCCCCCGCACCCCCTTCACAAGCTCTGCGACTAAAAATATGCCGGAAATGCGCGGCAGGCGCAACAAGTTTTGATCGGTGAAAGAGTACGTTTGCTCTAATGATACCCTCCAGCCGGGAGCTGAGAGTTTCATTCGAGCCCCAGTTCAGTACACGTGTTCTTTGATTGTTTCCACGCAATGGGGAATATTTTTTTTAAATTTAATACGATTTCTTGAACATTACGCCATTGCAGTTTTTTTTTCAAATTTGCTGATTTATTTAGTTTTTTTTTTTTTTTTTTTTTTTAAGTTACATTTCGGTGGTAAATGGTGTATCAACTTGTATTTTGGGTGATGTATGTTTCATTGACATGCTTGGCGGTGATATTTATGGTCTTATCGCAATCTACCAAATAATCTTGCCCCCACTTGTGAGAAATCCTATACATGTTGTATTTCTAACTCACACCTCAGGGTCACCAAACATTAAAACCCAATATCTGTTCTCACAACCAGGGGCGACGGGCGGCAATCCAAGGCCTGTGACTCTCAGCGGGTTCGTGGTTCGAGGCCCGAATCTGGCACCCGGACCTCGAGGCCCGCACCGGCTGTGATGACAGCTGCAGCTGCAGCTGCCTGATTGGGCGACAAGTCCGAGACGGAGTGAGTGAGTGAGACGTCGGGCGACGGGTCTCAGGGACGGGAAAGCCTTCTTTTCACAGACGAGAGAACCACACACGAAGTTACCCGAAGTTCATGCTCGCTTCCCCCCCCCCCCCCCCCCGGTGTTCTATCTCATTGTATAAACCGGTGTGGCATTAAATTTTGCGGTCGATTAGGATAGGTTAGCTACATTATAAATACTTTAAAACATTGTGGATTGTTGGTTATGTTAGGTAAGTATAGCTACATCAAAAATACTGTAAAATCATTTTATGGTTGCTTAGCAAATAACTTTTTAATATGTGGCTATCCAGGGCTAGGAAACCGTTTACATGATTTCACAGTATCTTCAATGTAGCTATCCTAACCTTTTACAATGAACCAAAAAAAAAAAAAAAAATCCCGAAGATGCACGATCGGTAGGGACTGGAAAAATTCGCGGGTTCAATGACCTGTAGGATGAACTCCATAGTTCTACGTACACTCGGTCAAATGCCACCCACTCATTGGCTGCTGTCCAGTGAGACGTTCCAGCGTAGCAGCCTGTGATTCGATAAAGCTTTCGGGTTTGGGGTGTGTCTCATTGACCCAGAGTCATCCAGGTGGGTTGTGAACCAATAGCAGAGGCAGCACTGAGGTATAACGATTTGCATTTTAGCCTATCGCGAAATGAATTCGCGAATTTTTCCGGTATCTAACGATCGGGCGTTTGGCTCTCTCGTCTGTGAAAAAAAAGGCTTCCCATCAGGGACGGTGTTGTGTGCGCGGCGGACGGGTGAGTGGTGAGAGGCGGTGTGTTGGGACAGAGGTGCGCAGCGAGAGACGAACAGTAGATACAGGGTGTCCACAGTTAGTACTTTCGTACTAGATCTAGTACTTTTGTAACTTTTTTAGTGGTCTGGTACAGATCTAGTACATTTTTCTTTAATATAATAATATTATAGTAACTCCAATATGTTTTATTATTAAGCGTAATAATGATTTTAAAAAATAAACTATGGAATGTATGTGTGTGTGGTGTGATATTTAAGTTCGATCATTGCAATGTCATAATGACTTCCTAAATTGTTAAAAACAAAAACAAAATTATAATTTAGTACTTTTTTTTTTCTTTCAAATCTAGTACTTTTTTCTCGCCTAAGTTGGTACGAAATATTTTTTTTCCTTGTGGACACCCTGAGTAGATAGAGAGAGAGAGCCACTGTCGAGCCGGAGATGCAGCGGTGAGAGTAAGGAGTGGACTTATTGAACTGACAACAGTTTTGTAGTCAGCCCATTGGCCCCCCACAAGGGTGGGGCTGGGTGGACCCCTGGTACCAAGACCCGGGGCCTGGAGGGGGGCCCGGGCCCAAGTCTGTTTTTTTTTAAATGTTTAACTAGTATAATGTTTTACAAACTATCACAGAGAAAAAGGTTTGTTTGAATCAAACAAATATTTGTTTATATGTGGCGAAACAAATATTTACTTGCTGTAACAAAATATTTTGTTAGCTTAACCAAAATTGGTAAGTAACAAAATTGATTTGTTACACCTAACCAAATATAGAGTTGATTTGACAAAATCATTTTGGTTGGGTCAACAGAATCTTTAGTACTACAAAATATTTGTTTGAATTAACAAAATATATTTATTTCACCATATAGAAACAAATATTTTGTTATGTCAAACAAACCTTTCTCTCAGTCTAAATAAACTTTTTGAATATTTTATAAATAAAGCTTAGTTTGGGCTTACAAAATAGTAACCATTAATTATACCCCGTATTTTCAGGTTAAATGACATTCTAAAAAAGAGTGTAGGTAAGAAATGACCATGCAATTATAATTATAATGTAGCACGTGACTAAAATGGGGGGGGGGGGGGGGGTGTCAATGATCCTGGGTCCAGGGCCCGTAATCGAATGTGGGGGGCCATGAGTCAGCCATCCATATTTTTTGCAATTCAACTTGATAGTGCAAATAATTATTTACTAAATAAACTCTATCTTTTTTTTTGGACGTGTAGTTAACGAATCTAACAATATGAATTGCGTGAGCTAACGATTTCACATACAGCAACAAGGTCCATAAATAATTAAAATAGTCTGCTCGACAGACCATCGACAAAGTCATTCAAAGAATATACGACTGAGATACGAAGATAAAGTAGTCTTTCGCAACTTGTACTTTGTGCCTGGTTAAGAGCTTTCAAAAAGCACTCAATATATTATTTGAAGCGCAGTGAACTGAATACGAAAGAGACAATTTACCTCATCTTAGACACAAATAAGATTTAAAAAAAATCATCAACTTCTGTTTTACTCACTTCTAAGGAAAACAATTAGCATTAAGAGAAAGAAGCAATTCCAATAATAACAATAATAAGCTTAACATATGGTTATTTTAGTCACATATTTCGTTTTAGCTACACGACAAAAACGTTTTATGAGCTTTACTCTATTGTATATACATATTATTTGCTAAAATAAATCTGTATTGTTTGATCTTGATCGATAAACTATCTTGGAACAACAAAAAATTTACTGTTTTGGTACCTTTTAATCAAAAATAATTTGATGCCAATCATAATTTCTTTCCTCAATGTATCGAGAGAAAAAAAAATTTGTAAAGATGTGGAGAGAATTAAATTACGAAATCATCATAGTCTTGAGTGATTGAAATTACGATACTTCTTCAGTACCTGCATGTTGCGTTTTTTATACACGATAATGTGTGTCTAAAATACACGCCAATGTTAGATATTTAGGTAGAAAAGTGTCGAGAATCAAGTATAACAAGCTAAAAGCCTAGGAATACAACGGGTTTCGAACTGCTGACGCAATTTTTTTTAATGTAAACTATGAGTTTAATCGTGAGTTAGGTTCGAAACATCGACTCTCGCCACGCTAAATGAACGAGAAAGCTTCCTCTGTGTATTCAGATCAGTCAGAATTCAACCAACAAGCTTCGACAGGAAAAAATAAGTTGAATACTTATGTACGACTTTTCCGCAAGGATTCTGGTACAGGTCTTTGAATATTGAGCTGAATTTTTTTTTAAATAATAGAGACAGTTTTTAACACTAAGCGTCTGGATAGTATTCAATTAAACAGAGTTCTACAACTCTCGTAAAACTTATCACTGTCGTAAAATTATTTCATTGAAACAGTTATCTTCCATACATTTTTACGATATGTTGTAATCCTACCCTTATTTCAATGAAATAATCCTGCTACAGCGACACGTTTCGCTGTGGTTGTAGAATTTCGTTTAATTTAAAAATCATGCAAGTGCTTTACGTTCCATATTTTAAATACTTCGTATATTATTTGAAATAAATAAAAGTTCTTCAGCTCCAAACAAAAAAAATTGTCTGCGCTTTCACAAAAGATTCCTTTGGAAACCAGTTGCCAAGAAATGGTTTTTAATAAAACAATAAATATATTGTAACTTTATACAACAAATGATTATTGTTTTTTTGCATGTATGAAATAAAACTGAGTATTTTTTTTTTACGAAAATAGGAGTTTAATTTAATATTTTAGTCGATGTTTAGTTCCAGCACTTTTTTTTAAAGAAGATAATCGAATTTTCAATAATTTGATTTGATTTTGTTGTATCGTGCTTATTATGGGCGCAATTAATACTGGAAAGCTATCCAGGAAACGGTTTACAAATAACTTTATCTATTGGAGATACTGGGACAACACAAAGCATAAATACCCTGGTAAGAATCTGAACACAATGTATCTGCGAGCATTGTTTTGAAGCGACACAGTCGTTTTCATGTAAATGTAGAAATTGACAAACATCTTGTAACTTTATGTGAATATTTCTGTTTATTTTACAAATAATAAAAAAAAACCATACATATTACGGAACAACTACAATGTGTGTACCAGCCTTGGGATAAATTTATTCAGTATGTCGTATCCATGTATTCGACTTATTTACTTCCGTCGGTCGGGTTCTGACTCATCCTGAATGACCTTGAGAAACCGCGTCAGTTGCCGAGGCACCGCGAGGCAAACACTGCGCGCAGGTAGTCCATGATCCGACAGTAACGAAGATAAAAAGATAACTAATATATTGTTCAATATGATTCAAGGTCAAGGTGGCGTGAGTAAGAAAACTTTCAAAACAACACCTCGGGGCTGGGCCAAGAAACTGCGCGAAACCTACTGATAAGTCCTTTGGAAACTGAATAAAATTCACTGCAATGACCATGGCTTTTATTTCCAAAGTTTTTCTAAAAACAAAACCTTATTCTGTTGCGGATTTGTTTTTAAATACATAGTTACTTCTGTACACATAAAAATCGTGCATGAAATTGGGTGTTTCCTTCATTATTGAAATGTAGTATTACTGCAATAAAAAAAAATTAAGCCATTCATCTTCAATATACAGTTTAACCAACCTAAACAAAATTGTACTATCACTTCATAAGGAATTTAAAAAAGCTATTTTTTTACGATGAAAGTAACAAATATCGAAAAAAAAAGTATTTCTGCCGACGATGGTATAGATCATCATAGTAGGCGACACACTGCGATTTTTTTTCCCTAGCCTAAGTTAATTCTAAGTGTGTAGGGGAGGGTTCAGGTTAGGGGAGGACCTAAGTGTGTCTCAGGCCGAAGCCTATACACTATACCATGCGGGTTTTTAACCATGCGGGACAAGGGCGCGTGCATCGTGTGCTTATTGGGGTTTACTGGCCGGCCATGGCTGCGATTGGCGCCATGACTGACGCCCCATTGGTCGCCTAGCTTAAAAGCTATCTAATGTGACCCAGGTAAAACCTGCATAAACACAGGGAAAACCCTGGGCCGGTTCATGCGGGGATCAAATATAATGCATTAAGCAAGCAGGTAACTACTGGACAAGAGGGAAGAAGGGTCCAGGTGAGAAGAGTTGGAGGGGCTGAAAAATCAACCATGCTGGAGTTGGGTGCTTGGGCCTTGTGGCCCGCATTTAAAGTTTGGGAACTCCTGGGTTGTTATTAACAAGGGCCCAAGCGCCCCCAGGGGCGGGCGACTTCACTCGTCAGCCCAGCCACAGATGCCCAGGCAGCCACAGTTAAAACAGAAGTGGGCAGACGAGCCAGTAAACCGGCTCGAACTGCGGGTGCACGGAGCGAAAGGCAGCCTGACGTTGCGCCATCTTCATCTTCCTTCTTCAGGTCTTTGAATATATATACTGTATAGAAGTCGCGAGTGGATAGGATTTACTCTACGTTTTTCAGAAGCGTATGATGAGCAGCTTGGGAACTTCAACGCTGCAGTGCGCTGCCGTAACGCCCTGTATCGCATTAGTTGTTATTTACACGTTAGAGCGCAGCTCTGTCGCCCGCTGTCATTTCCCGCACCCCCCACCTATCATTCACTGCAGCTCAAGTTCGTTCAACGGTAGGGGGAAGGGGTGTTTGAAGAGTTCGACACTTGTCCGCTAGGGACCACCACAAGTCGATGCCCTAGAGATGGTGGCGATTGCGGCGGTGAATTAACCAACTACCTCAAAACCGTATTAGAAATTTTAACCTGGGCTGGCGACTTCTATACAGTATATATATTCAAAGTTCAGGTCAACAGCAGTACTTTTCAAGCCAGGGTGGGGGGACGGAACCTACCTCGCCACCCAAAATCCCCGAGACGGTTGAAGGTCGCGCCGCTCGAGGCTACTACTGCCACACCTACAGTAGCCCCAGCTGAAGGTTCATGATGTCTTCCTTCAGAGTTCCGATGCATTTCAATTCCGTTGCGCGCGCAGCAGTTCACAGCTCCGCAAGTTCCAGCCCGCAGTTCGTCTACACTTCGCATCCAGGGCACATCGAGCTCCCCTGCGGTGCCTTCGCCGACGAAGCTGCTTCCTGCCACGCGCCGAGCTGCATTCAGGCTACCTTTCACCCCGATAGCCGTAATAACGACTCCACAAGCCGGCCATTGGTCCGCGGACTGCTATTGGTTATTCACAGCCACCCCAGCGAGATTGCAACCCTCGAGCTGGGCTCCCGTATCCGCCACCCGCGGGACGCGGTCGGTAGCAGTTGGCGCTGCTAGGCCGCCCCCGGCACGCACACAAATCCCACACGCACTGCCAGCCTTCGGTTACCCAATAGGTCACAGGGAACTCCCAGCCAACAGCCCGCGAGAATGATGCGCACGCCCCGAGAGACGACCACCGACGCGACACATTGCGATTTTTTTTCCTAACCTAACTAAAACTAAGTGTATTTTGGAGGGGTCCGGGTTAGGGAGGGACCTAGGTGCGTCTCAGGCCGAAGCCTAGACGCCTAGTCATGCTGGGATTAGCCATGCAAGGAGAGGGTCGCATGCATCATGTGCTAGGAGGGGATTGGCCAGCTATGGCAGCGATTGGCGCCATGACTAACTCCCCTCACTCTTAAATCTAGACTATAACTAGAGATAGGTTGGGCCCAGGTAAAACCTGCATAGACACAGGGAAAACCCTGGGCACATTCATGCGGGATGCAAATTGGCATGCATTACGTGTAGGAATTTACAGGAGACAGAGGATGGTCTGGATGAAGTGCTGGACAGAGTAGAAAAGAGTCTACCATGCGGGGGTTTGGACACTTGGACTCGTGGTCCGCTTTGCTAATTGTCCAGTACTGGATTTAGTGACCAGGGATGCAAGCGCCCCTGGTGGTGAGTAGTTGCACTGACCACTCACTCCGCCGCCAGTCAGCACCTAAAAAACTAAGAAACTAGCGACACATTGCCGTCTGTCATCGAGCGGCGGACTTGTCCGAACATTACCGAATTCTTACGAATGGCAAGCCACCGTAGACAAGGCCATTCGATAGTTCTAAGAATACTTGTTTCTACTTGTGCAAAAAAGTAAAATTGTAACCATGTGTACAATGGCACGGTAGTTAAAGTAATAAAAAACCAATAAGTTGTTCTCACTCGAGATGGGTTTATAGACTACACTGTAAAAAAATACTAATTTAATTCTGAATTGAAGAATTTTTTTTTGTACTATTGAAGAACTACTGTAGTAATAACAACTATACATTAACCTGAATTCTTTCTCAATATGAACGCAGTGTTACTATTAACAATAAAATTTGTCACTTTGACCCCCCTTCCTAACCTTACTTATTGTCAATGTATAAAAATTTAGTTATCTTTAATAGGAACATTACCTCTCTTTTCTTGCATATGGGCAATAGTATAACGTGATAATTAGTTAATATCGGAGGAAAATACACAGTATCCCATAACCCTCCTAGAGCTTAATTTTTTTATTATAAAAAAAAAGAGATAGGAAGATAAAAAAATACTACAGTCCAAACTTGAACTTTCACGTCTCTAGCATTCTTATTAAAAATATATATATTTTCCATTTTTTTTTGTGATTTAAAAAAGTAACTTTAGGTGCCATTAGAAAGCATATAAAATTTATTTGGGATAACGATGTTTCAAGACGTCAGAAAAGCTTTACAATAGCATATGAAGGGGCTATTATGTTTGTGCTCCCCACCTAAGGGAGCCACCTGGTTGGGAGCGGCGTCGCTAAGGGCGAAACTGGCTCGCGCATCACGCGCCTCGTCGCCTCTACGCGCCAGGCACAGAACTCGCGTGTGCAGTTTGCCTTTATGGGACTTGCAATGATGATTCTAGCAATTTTATGACTCAATAATATTAAAGATGAAGGATGCCTGCCAATCCCTATACCACTTACAATACTGTGTGTTGTATTTTTTATACCTAAATTTGACCTTGAAAACACTCGTTGTAGACTTATTCACTGTCCGAAAAATACACGTTATAGACGAAACCATGGAACGAACTTTGTATACAAGCCTGCAATGGCTTATGAATGGAATTCGTAATCAGACACTTTTGACGTGACAACGTCTAATAAATCTATGAACGCAGGCTGCACGCACGAAAAATTGTCCCGTTACGCACATTGTCCCGTTACGCTGTGTCCCGTTACGCTCATTGTACGCTTACTCCGCAGCTATCTCTCTTCCACTCGATTGGAACAACTATCGATTTGACTTTTTCGAGGCACATTAAACTTGATAAAAGTAAATTTATCAATTAAATTGTAGATTTCATTTCACTCCTTCTTTGTATCCATACAAAATAGTGATTATTCAATAAAAATGATTAAATTTTATTCACAAAAGTATGCACTCATTTCATCAATGTTTTGTTATGACGTTGTCACGTTAAACTATCGTCCGTAAACCCACTTTACAATGTTAAAATTTTGAGTGGTTTGTAAATGTCGCGTTAACACCTGGAGCTCTGCAAGCCACTATACGGCCTAGCCAGGCGGATATTGTCTGCCTGTAAGTCCGGTGTATGTCCGGCTACAATGTTGTAGGCGCGACTGTACTGTCCCTAATGCCTTCCCCTCTTTCCCCTCGACAATAAAACACAACTTCACCAGAAGGACTATCTGCAGTTTTTCCCGGAACTGAGGGAAAACCGATAGCAACAAAGCGAAGAGGACAGAGACAACAGGACAAGCGATCACTTACTTGACAACGAGTCGTTAGCTTCGCACTGATTCCTCTACAAATTCCAGCTGAGGCACAGTATCGCTCAGGGCAACCACCTTATGTATCGCCTGTCATATCACCATTTTACGAAATTCAAACTAAAAACACTAAAAAAATACAGGAATTTCTTAATCCTAAATTATAAATAACAAAAAAGTTGTAATACACTTCTTTTGGCCGAAAAGGATCGTGGTCACAAGAAAGAGAGACACAGCAAAACCGCGGCAAAATTTCACAAAATCTCCTTCAGATATGAAATGAATATTGTGCAAGGCAACACAATCATGGACCTGAAGAAACAAGGCAATATAAATTTACACAGCAGAAACTTGATGCTATTATTATTATACTTCTAAAAAGGGTCTCCGTTATATGATTAATAATTTTATTCATGCGATTACTGAGTGCAAAAATAAAATTTACATTTTCTGCTCAAAAGCTATCAAAACGACGACTAATAAATGCTTGTTTGCAACTCTCAGCAAGAAAAATAATTCCGAGAAGATCGGTACGTACCTACAACTTACCGAGTTCGAGGCGTCATCGTAATCAAAGTAACAGCTACAATTACAGATGTTGGTATAGCGTGTCAACAAGTTTTCAAAACACTGAAGCGGCCCACTTTTTTTTCGATTGGATTAGACAATCAGATACCTACTAATGACGCAGATCATATGGTCGAAAACTAATCACATGCACCCACTGTAAGCATGGGCGTAGCTAAGATAGTTAGAAAATCAGGCGAAACATGTTTAGTAACATGATTTGTAAAAAATGAAAAGGGAGAGGGGTTGTGTATATGTGAGGTCTGAACCCACCTGCCTATCGATTTTCGTTACACGTGTCAGCTAAATCTTTGAATATATATACAGTATATATATATTCAAAGGCTTAATTCAACACACAAGTTTGCTAAATACATTAAATACTGCAATCTACTACTCCCATCATAGTAAAAGTTTTAGAATTCTTTTTGTCAATTCAAATATGAACGTAACGTCACACACAATATACAGCCAATAAGGGAATAATAAATAGTAAATTTGCTAACGGTATGTTAAAATCAGAAAATATTGTAATTAATAGTAAATATATGAACTCTAGTTAATCAATATTTGGCTATTCTTTTCCGCACCTATGTTTTTCCACATGCAAAAATACGTACGTTTAGGTAAAGCGAGTGTCAGCTGATCATATTTTGTGGCCAAATAAATATAAGATGTCCACAATCACGTGACATGTTCGCTCGAACAATCAATGTCACGGATACATACTGCGAAAAAAAAAAAAAAAAAAAAAAAAAATCCCACAGCGACGTACACTTTGTTCGAGACGAAAGTGAGATTTTTGTTTACATGTACATTATACAGTGATCATTCAGAATTTTGACAGCTGAATATTATTATAAAAATAAAAATAATTATTGAGACACAGAGACCGGGAAGATTCGCGGTTTCATTCGGCGATAGGTTAAAATTAAACTGCATATGCCTCCAAGCTGCTCTTGCTATTGGCTCACTGTTCAGCTGGACGACTCCTCTGGGCCAATGAGGAACCATTAACCAAATAATACGACTCACGTGTCAGCGGACAATGAACAGGCCTTGTTTTCCCGAGTATACAGAAGAAGACTGCGTAGTCTAGTTTGAAGGTTATCGAAAGCGCAAAATTTTCCGGTCCATTATAAACTGGTCTGGTGCGACGTGAAATTATGTTTGTTTTGTTCATGTGAATCACAATAATTAGCTGTCAGTGTCTGAATGTTCATTACGTGTGAGTAAAAGGTTATTAAATGAAATATATTTTGAGTTACGGGTATCGTGAAATGTTATCTCATCAGCATATGTATATTAAATTTTTTCAACACTCATAATTTCATATTATACTCGCATTTTAATATCAAAAACTGAAAAAAAAAGAATGTCGCAAACCAGGAAAATACATTGAATTCTTATATTTGGGGTTGGATTTCGCTACAGCAATTACAGTATTTACAATTTAATGCTATGCACACACACACACACACACACACACACACACACACACACACACACACATACGTAGCCCACATATTGCCGTGAATTGCAAAAGCACCAAAACTCGCTAATAACCTCTCCACTCACTGCCACACTTAAGGCACTGCTGACAATGATAATTTCGTGGATTTCACTGAAGTTTTAGATATGGATTTCGTTTTGAAGGAGATAACATTGGAGACCTGTTTTTTTTCTTCTATTAATGAAAAATCTTATTTGGATCATCATTTACTGAAACCACTTGTAATTAATACTAAATAACGGTATTATTCTTTATCATTATTTAAATAACAGTACTATTCCAATTCTTTCGCCGTATCTCCGGCGCGCGATTGGAATACGCTACCATTCAGAGTGACGCGGCTCAGAAGCACTCTCAAAGTTGAAACGCCAGGCTGCGAAAATGCACCGTTCAGTGTCGCCAACGATTGCAGAACCACGCCGCGTAAATTTGTAGGCAAATGACAACATTACATTGATATAAGTGAACTGTGTATATATCTCTGCATCTGTTTATGTTCTTCAGACGTTTATAACGTCTGGACACTATTTTTTAAAGTTATTCTGTGTGATTAAGTTAAGTTTAGTATTTTCGTAAGCTTGTGTGACTTGATTTTGTGTGGTTGAACGAATGTACGCCACAAAGTTACCGATTAATACTTTCATATCATTAAATAATACGTTAGTAGAGTAGAAAAAAAATATAAACATATAATTTCTAATTTGTTTAGCAGGCAGCAACGCATGTTTTTATTATTGTTGTGAGTTACATTGGCATTTGTTTAAATTTTGCAGCTACATCGATTTTGAATATTTTTTTTATGACTTGGCAACATTGCGAGCCAGGCCTGTCGCGAAGCACGCGGAATCGAAAGCCAGAGACGTGACGCCGTCCCCCCCCCCCCCCCTTCATCTTTTTCCAACACATCGGCCTGGCAGTGACCTTGACGACACACCTCCCCTCGCATTCCCCTCCCTACCACCGACTCTCTATCATCAGCCCACAGTAAGTCGGCTATTCCTGGGCTGCAGCAGCCCGGGATTACCCCTCCCCCTTTCCCATTTTTTTTTATTCCAATGCACGCACGTACACATTCGCGCATAACAGCCGACCCGCCCTTCCCCTACCACTTCATCGCTTCCCCCTTACCCTCCCACAACGTGCACGCGAAGGCAAAGGCTGAGCTCACACTGCGCCGGTGCATGCGGCTCTCTGCATCTCCTCTCTCCCCCCCCCCCCCCTCTCAACGGTCCGTCCTCTTCCTGGTTCGCCCCCCCCCCCCTCCACACCCCTCTTCAATCCCCTCCCTCACAACTCATCAGCGGTGCAGGGCTGCACGCGATGGTACACCGCGCCGCGCAACTGTTGATCATACACCTCTCTGTGCGGAAAATTGCACAAAGTTTTAATCTGCGCACTGGCAAAATGTTTTGACGCGTATCATCTCAGCTCTCGGTATGCATAATATCGTGAATGCGATGGCAGTCGCACGGAACGGAAACGTGTAAGCAAGCTCGTTGCTGCCATCTGTGGCAGATGGCGCGAACCAAAGTTCACAAAAGAACAAACGGAAAGTTTATAGTGCTAACTGTTTTGTGAATTTAAACAAGATGGGCAGTACTTTTAAAAAAATTCCTTGTCGAAAATCAGGTCCAAAGCCGGGGGGTTGGGTATATTTGCAAGTCTTTTTGCGCTTATATCCGAGACGTTTTATTATATATAGTTTAGAATTTCAGTCTGCAAATCGAATAATTTGATAGTTGACGTAGCTTTTCTGGCAGCGAATTCTAGCGGTGGATGCGGAAACTACGCGTGATTTTCGTCCAGAAATTTAGTTTAAAAACACAATTTGTGTTTAAGTTTATGACGCTCAGCATTATTTTTAAGAATTATAAGTTAAATTTTTGTGTTCGAGTTTCTTATTTCAAGTGTATTTGTAACATGAGAACACACGAATCTGCTCGTAACCGATGTTAGATGTTACACATCACTTGCGACTACTGAAAGACTTGCTCGCATTATTTTTTTTTGTTCCCAGTTAAGAAGTTATCAGTATCAGTAGTGGCGGTTGTATGGGATAGGCGATGGGAATATATATTCCCCCCCCCCCCTTTTATTTTGGCCACCTAACACTTCTAGTCCAAAAAAAATAATAACGAAAATTACTTCAGGCTGCAACTGTACTTTTGAAGTCGGTAAAAAAATTTTTTTTTGGCAATAATTTATATATTTTGTATTGCTTATGAGCTACTGTACCGAATGGAAAATTTTGCATACGTTGTTATTATTACTCTTGAAAATCAGGTACATATTACAATAGTTTTGATGAGGAGTTTTTTTAAAAAGTCAGAAATGTGTTTAAAATAATCATTTATGTAGCTTCTTTATTTAAAAAAAATCCCGGAATGCCTAGAGTTCCAAGCTAGATGCGTCACTGAGTAGTTTTCCTGCCTAAGGAGGCCTCCTGACCAGGTCATCAAATTTGTATAGCTACAGGTTGGTGTTGATGCCCCATCTACAAACCCCTCCAGATACATTAAAAATGTCTGAATATGGTTAGCACTTAACAGTCATTCCACTTCTCCATAGAAGCTTCGTTTCATGGCGTGTGCATTATCACGACAGTAAAATAGTCTACAGCGGGTTTTTTTCTCACTGATATTTTTAGGAAAAAATTCCATTACACAGTATTGTAAGCGGTATGAAGGACGTGCAGGGATCCTTTATCTCTAACATTCCATCACAAAATTATAGTGTCACCGCTACAAGTCTCACAGAGACGATAACACCACGCGCCAGTTCTGTGCCTGGCGCGTAGAGGCGAGGAGTAGTGTGGTGCGCCCAAGCAGAAAGGGTAGTCATGAAGCCATGACTAACTTACCTATCTTAACTATGGACTACAACTAGTTAAGTTGGGCACAGGTAAAACAAAAACCCGCATAGGGGTCGTTCAAGTATTACGTAACGGAATTTTTTGAAAATTTTTGACCCTCCCTCCCCTCCCCCATGTAACGCGCCGTAACATTTTTCTGTATCCCCCCCCCCTTCCTTAAACGTTACGTAACACCCATTTTTACCTAAAAGTCATAATTATGTGGCGCAAAGTACCGGAAAGTCGATAAAATATCTTGCTATTGTTTTAATCGCGTTTGCTGTAATAATAAATAAAACAAACTATTTCGAATTCGCTTATTTTATTTATTATATTATTATTTAATAAACGATCACACATTATGAAATAAACATTTTCTTAAGTTTAAATTTTGTTACAATGGGCTCAAATTTGTCCTAATAAACTTTTACCACTAATTTTATATTTAATTAAGCCGTTTTCCTGACCAGGCCCTGTCCTTACATACATTTTTGCCTAGTTTTTTTATTTAAATAAAAAAAAAACAATGTTACGTAACGCGTTGTTCAAACCCCCCCTCCCGCCCTTGTAGCGCATCGCACCCAAATTGCGTTACGTAATACTTGAACGCCCCCATAGACACAGGGAAAAAATCCCCTGTCAAGCAGAAAGGTTCAGTACAGGACAGGAAGGATGGTCCAGGAAGAAGAGTTGGTCAGGGGCAGAGAGTTCCAACCACGCTGGGGTCGGGGAGCCTGTAGCTTTGCGGTCCGGAGTTGGGACATTTGTGCGCGTCTGGGTTGGTACCCCTGGCGGTGAGCGACTTCATTCGTCACACCCCCAGGCTGCCGGTCAGCACGTGTGTGCTATGGAAGTGAAGACGTTGTTGAGCGCTCACAAATAATACTTACTGCAAGTGTAAGTATGTGTGTGTGTAAGTGCGCGCGCGTGTGTGTGTGTGTGTGTAAGTGGAGCCCAGCATGGTCTTTGAATATATATACTGTATAGAAGTCGCCAGCCCAGGTTAAAATTTCTAATACGGTTTGAGGTAGTTGGTTAATTCACCGCCGCAATCGCCACTATCTCTAGGGCATCGATTTGTGGTGGTCCCTAGCGGACAAGTGTCGAACTCTTCAAACACCCCTTCCCCCTCCCGTTGAACGACCTTGAGCTGCAGTGAATGATAGGCAGGGGGTGCGGGGAATGACAGCGGGCGACAGTGCTGTGTACATAACAACTAAGATGATACAGGGCGTTACGGCAGCGCACTGCAGCGGTGAAGTTCCCAAGCTGCTCTTCATACGCTTCTGAAAAACGTAGAGTAAATCCTATCCACTCTGCGACTTCTATACAGTATATATATTCAAAGGCATGGTTCTGGAAACTTTATGTCTAATGTTTGCAGGAGTGCAGCCGTCACGTAAAAGGGAGCGGGTGTTGTGGGGGGGGGGGGGGGGGGGGGGGCGAAACACGAGCCGCGCCGAAAGGTGTTCGCGCGGGTGTTGCCGCGACACGCAGCCTGGCTCGCGAAAGAGGAGGGGGGGGGGGGGGTTGGGGGGTGACTCACAGGGGCCCCAGTTGGACCTGGTCCAGCTCAAAAGGAGAGTCGTGGAGGGGTGAGGTGGTGAAAAGGGGGGGGGGGGGTCTCACCGCCCCACCCCCCTGTACCGACCCGCCCATACACGACCCATTACTGCCTCGCGGAAGTTCGTGGGCGGCCCCGCAGTAGTTCTGCGGCAGGGGGTGAGGGGTCGGGATCCGGGATCCGCGGCGGCCATCTTGTATGACGTCACTTCCTGCGACCATCTTGGATGACGTCACTTCCGGCGGCCATCTTGGATTACGTCACTTCTGGCTGCTATCTTGGATGACGTCACTTACGGCGGCCATCTTGGATTTCGTCACTTACGGCGGCCATCTTGGATTCCAAGTGCACTTTGATATGTGCTTTTTAACTTGCCAGCCCTGGCGAACACTTTAGCATAGTTCCCACACACGATTACATTTTATGGCTAGGGTTGAGACCGCAAGCCGTCTTCTCATGATGTGTGACATGGCTGGAGTTTTCGAAGGTTTTGAATCAGAAGCTACACCAGGTGTCTGAATTCGTGAGGACAGCACCAGTACATGTTGTAAGATATTACCGCAATTTATCACTGCGAGCAACCATCTTTCCACACAGATGACACTGCTTCAGGTCATGCTGCAGGTTGTCAGCACACTGACGTTCATAACGGTACCTGGCAGTTATTAGCTGCCGTAAAGGTAGCAGGGCAGAAACGTCATTTCTGCATGGTTGTCGTCATCACAACAATCGGTAGTCTGTGCTCAATGCACAGAACACGCGAAGGAAGCCCGAAGCATAAAAGCCCGGGAGCAGAATCCGAACCTAGTATAACCGCGAACCCAGGGGCGTAGGAACCGGGGGGGACGTGTCCCCCTGAACTTTTTGGGTGGAGGGGACTGTCCCCCCCAACTTTCTAGACCGTGATATTTTTATTTTATAATATTATTCTGCCCAACTTTATTTGTAATTTCTTCACTCTCAAATTTTATCTTAAGGAAAAAATAATAATTTTAACATCGATGTATCCAATGGTTGGATACAAAAACTGCTTGAAAAGCGCTATTTTGCACTTTTAAAATAATAAAAATTTTCCGGTGGAGGACCCCCGGACCCCCCGTCTTAGTAACAGGGGAAAATGGGTTTACATGACATCAAAATCATTAGGTATTTGTCCCCCCCTCCCCCCAACTTTATGAACACAGCTACGCCAATGCGCGAACCCTATTTTATAGTGATACAGTTTCGTTCATGTGAATGTACATGATTACAAATATCTGCGATGTTACGTAAACATTTCTGTTCCATTTACAAAAAAAAGGCAATGTGAAAAAGAAAACATAACAAAACCATAACACATATTACATAGTCGATCGGAGGACCTATTATTCTATTCGAAGGGAAGTTTGGGAACACTGTCATGGAGAAGGAAGGATCCGTCTGCCGGCGACCAGCACCGTGGTCAAAGACTGGAGAGCTTCCTAAAGACCGGCCGAAAATAAGCGACGACGTTTTGATCTTGCTGCGAGAATAACGCCCAAGGTGTCTGCTCTTGGCAGAGGAACAGACGTGCGAAATGCCTCTCTCAACGTACTGCACATGCGTGAGACATATTCCTTATCCTCACAGAAATATTTTTTTATACTTTTCAAGAAATTACTTTAAAAAAAAATTGGTTGTCTGTAAAGTCGGTTTACGGACGATAGTTTAACGTGACGTCATAACAAAACATTGATGAAATAATTGCATATTTTTATGAATAAAATTGAATAATTTTTATTGAATTATCACTATTTTGTATGGAAACAAAGAAGGAGTGAAATGATATCTACAATTTAATTGATAAATTTACTTTTATTTGCACCCATTAATTCAAATATGTTTATTACTTTAACGAACAGATTATTTTAACTATAACTTTTATACATGTTTGCTATTTAACTTCTTCCAATCTGTGTTCTTAAGCATAGGACAATGATAGGAAAAGTAGGAAACGAATGGGAGTGTTTCAAGTTTAATGTGCCTCGAAAAAGTCAAATCTATGGTTGTTCCAATCGAGTGGAAGAGAGATAGATTCGGCGCAAGCGTACAATGAGTGTAACGGGACACAGAGTAACGGGACAATGTGCGTAACGGGACACTTTTTCGTGCCTGCAGCCGGCGTTCATCGATTTATTAGACGTTGTCATGTCACAAAAAAAAATATGCCAAGAACTAGTTTGTAAATACTACAAGAAATATATTGTAACTTCGCACAACACATGTGGCTATGATTATTTTTGCAAGTACGAAATACTTACATCGAGATAATACTGAGAATTTACTAAGAAAACTAGCGCACAAGTTTATATTTTTGTGGATGTTTTTCAAACAATGAAAAATATAATCGAATATTCAACAATTTGACTTTTATTTTATTTTATCGTGGAAGTACTGGAATAACGCAAAACATAAATTCCCGGGTAGGAATTCGAACCCAGTTTTACAGCGTACGCTATTTTGTAGTGATGCAGTTGTTTTCATGTAAGTGTACAAATTTACATGAATGTTTCTGTTTCAATTACAAAAAAAAAAATACCGTGCTTGGAACAGATGTAAGATTTTCATAAGACGGACTACTACATAGTTAACATTGCCATGAACTTGAAATGAAGAATATTTCCTAAGCATGTAAATGTTGATAAAGAATTTCGAGACTAGCTCATTGTGTAGAGACATGCAAAATTCGCGGATTCATTTCGCGATAGGCTAGCATCAAAACAACTATACCTTTGTAGCGCTTCTGCGATTGGCCCACATTTTATCCGCGGAACTGTGAGCCAATGGGAAACACTAAACCAAAAAAGTGCCGAATTACGGACAGCATAGTTGAGACGTCTCACGCGTCAGTAGCCAATGAACAGGTGTCATTTCCGCGAGTATTTAAAGGACTGTGGAGTCTATCCTAGAGGTCAATGAATCCGCGAATTTTGCAGGTCTCTAAGTCATTGTTAAGAGCACCGTAGCATCGTATGTGTTTCGGGTTGGATTTATTTCAGGTATATGTTTTGCTGTTGATACACCAATCATAGCTATTCAGTGTGGAAGTGTACCTGCCCACAATGGCCTGGCCAAATAAGGCGATGGCTTCCCTTGCAGACGGCCAACGATGGCAAGGAAGAAACCGCTGGCGCGAACACATACCTTATTGCCGTCCAATGAGCGACCGCGAAAAAATACACGGTCCTACTAACAGCCATTGATAGCATTGAGGTGTGAAAGTAACATAAAATATTTAGTTAATTCAACTTTCAACCAACGTATAGGTATATTAGCATTCATTTGAACGTACACATTTTTCTTATTGTATTCACTAAATTGGTCTTGTAAATAGAGAAGATCACCTTTTTCACTGTATCAGTTTCTATCGTTTCAATCGTTACTATAGAGTTCAACAAACTCACTGCAGTGATTCGATGGAATTTGGGAAGACTGCCTGTTACTAATTTCTTTTTCCTTCGCTCATGTGTTGTGTAACAAACGAAGGCCGATTTTTAAAAATAGCTCCCGTGGATGAATTGGGCGACTGCCATGGTGGTTCCGGACTCTAAATAACGGTTTTTGTGCGATGTTCACGAGGCAGAAAATTACTTTTTTTTGGTGCGTACGTCAGGGGTTGGTAGCACGTGAGCCACACCCCGTAGGTGAATCTCATGGGAGCTGGTACCTAGCGTATAACACATAATTAGAGACAATATTTCATGATTTAACTTTAGACGTATTTCTTTTTTAAAACATGGCAATACGGTGTTATTGTTTTTATGCATCTGCTTAAATTGTTTATTTATTAAACATTCTGTATTATTCAACTAATGTGGCACCAAAATTTTAATTTTTATTACCTATTAAAAAAATCGCAAGCATTTATGTGTTGGAAAAATAGTTCCAACTTCAGTGATGCCATAATAAGTTAGTAAGAGATGTATGATAAAACACAGTTAAATATATATTTTACTATTCAAATGAATAGGAACCTACTTCATGTTAAATTACATTCATGGAAATAACTACTACATTAAAAGATTACATTTTTTTTAAAAAGTGATCTGAGCTAAGCTTTGTTAAAATGCTCTTATTTTGATTTTTGGTTTGGGCTTCACGGTGTATAAATTCGCATTTCAGTATTACATGGTGTATTGATATTTACATGTTCTTCTCTGTTATTTCGGTTTCATTGAAATTCACAAAAAAAAAAAAAAAAACATTGTCCCTACTCACATATCTAACCATAAAATGTTAAAAATGGTCTTCGTTTGCTGTGCGATCAAAAAGCTGGCCTTGGTGAAGGGTGTTCGATTTTCGGTAGCGCCAGTATCGGGATTTTCCGAAGTAAGAACACGTCGCTACACAGAAAAAAATTGACGTACTCTTACAAAAATTCCCCAGGAAATAAGTTACCAAGAAATAGTTTATAATACTGCAAGAAATATATTGTAACATTGAACAACACATGACTACAAATACAGCTTATACACGACAGTACCTATAGCTAGGGACCGGAAAATTTTGCGGGTTCAATTACCTGCAGGATGAACTCTATAGTTCTACGTACACTCGGTTAAATGTCACCCACTCATTGGCTGCTGTCTTGTGAGACATCCCAACGTAGCAGCCTGTGATTTGATAAAACTTTAGTCGGGTGTTTTTCATTGGCCCAGAGTCATCCAGGTGAGTTGTGAGCTAATAGCAGAGGCAGCACTGAGGTATAACTATTTGTAGTTTAGCCTATCGCGAAATGAATTCGCGAATTTTTCCGGTCTCTACCTATAGCTGATAATATTTCTTGGTTGAAATATTCTTTAAGCGGGTCGAGTGAAATGATGTCGCAGGTCAATTATTGTCCGTCACTGTTCTGGAGAAAAAAAATACCCTTCCTTCCAAGTGCTTTGTTTACTACAGAACTCAGAACTTGGGGGTTGCTGTATAACTTCAAAACACATAATTTAGAAACATACAAGATACAATTTTCTAAGTTATGCCTGATCTAAGTTGTGTGTTTCTAAGTTGTGTGTTTCTAAGTTATGTGGTTCGGCGTTGTGTGTTTCTAAGTTACGATTTTTAAAGTTATTGCAGTTCTAAGTTGTGTGTTTTTAAGTTATTATTATAGTTCTAAGTTATAATTTTCTAAGTTTTAATTTGTGTGGGTCGGCATTGTGTGTTTCTAAGTAACATGTTTCTATGTTATGACAATTCTAACTTGCGAGAGTTCTAAGTTAGGCTTTTATAAGTTACTATGTATGTTTCTAAGATGTGTGTTTTGCATTATGTGTTTCTGAGTTATGATCGTTATAACTAGAGACCGGAAAAATTCGCGGGTTCTTTCGTGTTATGCTAAAATTCAAATAATTATACCTTAGTGCTGCTTCTGCCATTGGTCCACTGTTAATCTGGTGGACTGATGGCCAATTAGAGACCCTCACTCATTGAAGTGTCGAATCACAGGCCACCCAATCGAGACGACTCACAAGTCAGCAGCCAATGAACAGTTGGCATTTGCCCGAGTGTGTAGAGGATATTGGAGTCTATCCTGGATGTCATTGAACCCGCGAATTTTTCCGGTCTCTAGTTATAACGTATGACAATTCGAAGTTAGTCTGATTTTTTTTTATAGAATTCTAAGTTACGACAGTTCTACGTCGTGTATTTATAAGTTACGAGTGGATCCCAGAACTCGGAAGTAGGAATATATAGCATCGTTTATGCGAAGATCCAGTTACCTGGATCCACACGAAGAACGTATCGCTCGTTGGAGGTGCAATCTTCGTTGAAACACGTATACTGCAATGTTTTACGACCGGCGTGCGGGCCCGCCGCGGGCGCAGAAGCCTTGACCCTCCACGAAGCGCGGTATAAATAGTGCACCGGTGTTTACGGTCACCTTGGGCCGACTTGGCCCCTCAGCTGGTGAACCCGCGGAGCGCGTCTTGGCAAGTCGCTCTCGGGCTGCACCTGCCGCGAGCGAGCCACAGGTAGCTGGCGGAGGGAGGGATCCGCACACCACTTAGAAACACACGACTTAGAACTGCCGTAACTTAGAAACACGTAACTTAGAAACACGCAACTTAGAAACGCGCAACTTAGAAACACCAAACTTAGAAACACCAAACTTAGAAATACGTAACTTAGAAACACGTAACTTAGAAACACGTAACTTAGAAACACGTAACTTAGAAACACGTAACTTAGAAACATCATAACTGGAAAAATTCGCGAGTTCAATGACCTTCAGTACAGACTCCATGATCCTCTGCCTACTAAAGGCAAACGGCGCCTGTAGGTTTGGGTGCTGAATTTTGAGGTGTCTCAAGTGGGTAACTTGTGATTGGATATACTTCTTTGACTGACGGTCTCTAATTGGCCAAGAGCAGTAGAGGATCCAGAGGGGGGGGGGGGCTAAGGGACTCAAGGCCCCTCCCCCCCAAAGCATCTGGGTCCCCTATTGTTTTAGTGTTTGCCTTGATAAAGCCTAGCCTGAGCTGGGTCAAGCCCCTCCCAAACCAAAATCCTGGATCCCCCACTGGCCAAGAGTCCAACATATTAATAGTGAACCAATAGCAGAAGCAGCACAATGGTATGATTATTTGAAATTTAACATATCACGAAATGAATCCGCGAATTTTTTCCGGTATCTAATCATAACTTAAGAGGCAATCAACTTAGAACTGGAATAACCTAGAAACACACAACTACGAACCACACAACTTAGAAACGTCATAACGTTTATACACAACTAATATCTGGAATAACTTAGAAACACACATCTTAGAGCGTTATAACTTGGAAAACCAGCTTAGAACTAGCATAACTTGGAAAATTCTAGCTAGGTTGTGTGTTTCTAAGTTAAAGACAGCAAAACCCTCGCGGAGTCCCAGCTCAGAACTGTCAACTTAGAACTTATTACATTTAATACTACTTGCTACTTTCACGCGTAAGAACAGCCATGACTAGGGCCCCGGAAATTTCGCGGATTCGACTGGCCTCAGGGTAGAATCCAAAGTCATAATTGTGCTCAACGCATGTTTGCCCTCCCGTTGTTTAATTTCTTAACCAGAACATTTTTTTTTATCTTTGTTATTTGACACCACCCGATTCGCTCATTTTTCTCCTGGCTGGGCATCGTTGGCTCACGGTTGTAGAGGGGCGTGTCCAATTAACTGGCGTCCAATCATGAACACGGATCGCGAGTGTGAGGTTAGCTTCCTAACTTGCGGCTCAAATGAATGCACACAATTTTCCTTATCTCCAATCGTGTATTTCGAACAACGTGTTTGTTTGCGAAACGGACACCAGAAAAAAAAAACTATTCAGTGGCTTTCCCTATCATCACGACAACGCGCCGTGCCACACCTTGCTTTCTGATCCGCAAGTTTTTGGCCGAAAAAAAAGTTCTTCTCTGTCCACGTCCAGAAATGCTTCCAGTCATGGAATCAACATTGGTAAAGGTAGCTCGCATCACTAGCCAGGGAGAGTATTTTGAAGGAGATTAGTTCAAATTTTGATCACACCTCGTATACACCAAGGCTGGCGACATTACAACTTGCCTTTTGAGGAAGAACAATCCAAAAATATAATTTTTTTTTCTGAAAATTACGTCCTGCAGTTGGCGTCCTTGTCTTCGCATACATTCCTGTAATCTGTAGTTCAGGTTCCCCATTGATCGCTGCAACATCTCAGCTGGGATGCCGCGAATTCCGTCTTCAATTTTTTTTTTTTCAGTTCATCCAGTAGTGTCTTTGGCCGGGTTCGTGTGGACCCGACTCTTGGAGGCAGCCCCGCAAGAAAAAAAGATCACAAACTGTTAAATCCAGTGATCTTGGGGAGGGGGGGGAGGGTTTTACAAGGAATGTCACCAACTCTTGAGATGACACGATCACCGGACAGTTTCTCGCACAAACTACAGTTGATCGCCTTGCAGTGTGTGCGACGTCGGACCTTCCTGCTGAAACCGGGTTCCCGCTTTTCAGTGTCACCTTGTATTTTACGGTCGTCCAGGCTGTCCAAGGGGGTGAAGCGGGAGGGGGAAGGTGAGAGGGAGACGTCGCCGAAGGGGGAAAGGCTAGGGAGTGTTGTTTTGGCTCGGCGCCGTGGAGGCACCGTGAACTTTTACTGACGCCCACCCGACAACGGCGGAAGCACTCCGCGTTCCTCTCCTCTACTTTTAGCGAACACGTGCTGCACTGGTACCAACCGCATACACCGATGGAAAAAAAAAAATTATGCTTGCAGAAACCAGAAACCAACGTGAACTCTTTATCTAGGGGCCAGTAATGATTTGAGTTGGAGGACCATATAGAGTTTATTAAAAAAATAGCGTGTTTAATTTTTTTTGACAGGTGCTTAATATCCTGTTGGACACCTCGTTGGATATTTAATTTTATTGTAATAACTACTATTTTAAGGCCTTATTTCCCCCTGTAAACTCATAAAAACTGATCTTCATTTTTCGTCTCAAAATTTATTATATATATATATCTAATACCTAGAGACTAGAAAAATTCGCGAGTTCAATGACCTCCAGGATAGACTCCATGATCCTCTGCCTACTTGGACAAACGGCGCCTGTTCATTGGGTGCTGAATTTTGAGGCGTCTCAAGTGGGTAACTTGTGATTGGATACTTTTTTTTATTGATTGTCTCTAATTGGCCAAGAATCATACATATTAACAGTGAACCAATATCAGAAGCAGCACAACGGTATAAATATTTGAATTTTAGCATATCACGAAATGAACCCGCGAATTTTTCCTGTCTCTACTAATTGCGGTAAAAAGTTACGCAGTTCTTCGTTAACTAATGATGACTTGCCCGAAATTTTACAGGTAGAAAATACAATTTTTTAAAATATTTGGCGAGTGAATTTGTTACCCAATAATAAATTATGAAATAGGGACTGGAAAAAATTCGTGGGTTTTATGACCTCTAGGCTAGCTTCCACGATACTATGCTTGCTAGGAAAAATGCCACCTGCTTATTGGCTGCTGACTTGAGAGGCGTCTCAACGTGCCAGCTCGTGATTCGATGCTTTTATGGTTGATGGTATCTTATTGGCACTGTCACAATCTGTGAGCCAATAGTAAAAATCAGCGCAAAGGTAGAAGTATTTGAATTCTATCGTATCGTGAATTGAATTCGCGAATTTTTCCGGTTTCTATAAATTATGAGAGCTATCAAAATATATTTAAAATAAAATACCTTGGTTAATAGTAATGAAAAGAAAATGAGACATTAAGACATTGGCAGCCGTATGGTCTTTTAAAATAACATAGCAAAATTGCGAAATTAGCGAAATAATTTTGAGACGGGCTAGATTTACATACCAGGATGACATTTTCATAGGATCATGGGTATTATGAGAGGGCTTTTAGGACAGAAAGCAACCCATATTTCAAATACGGACAGAGGGTCAACTGTGGCAGCAGCCAATATAAATATAATTGTGTGAATTCTAGCTGGTACCAGACAATGCAATTTTTGGAGGTCTCAAATAATAACCTAATATGATTCTTCACTTTTTGTACTTTGTTAAATTATTGTTTTGGAAACCAGTTGCCAACAAGAAATAATTTTAAATACTACACGAAAACTAGTGTAAATTTGCACAAGACATAGATATGGTTATTTTTGTACGTATGAAATACTTATGGAAACAATAATAAATATAAATTTTGTTAAATTATTGTTTGAAGTTCAATACAATAAATTATTTTAATATAGGAAATATAATCGAATATTTGAATTTTTTTTATCATGCATAATAATGTGCGCAGTTAATACTGGAAAGTTATACAGGGAACGATTTACACTCTCTTAACTAACTAAGGAACTGAGACAAAACAAAAATGATTTCCTGGGCAAGAATCCGAACTCAGTAGTAATGCGAACACTTTTGTGTAAGGATACAATTGCTTTCAGTAACTGTACAAATGTACAAATGTACAAATATTTGTAATTTCACGCGATAATTTCAGTTCCATTTACAAAACGGATTTAACAGTGTACATGAATCTGCGTTGTTTTGGCTTATTACCTTACAGTAGTCAGTTGTGAAAGTCAATGTGTGTTGAAAAATTTGTCAAAAAAAAATCATCCTTATCTTGAGTAGATTGGGAATATTCCTGCAACACATGAACATTTTATAATAATGACTGGAAAAATTCGCGAATTCAATTACTTCCGCAGGATGGACTTCACAGTTCTCTGCACACCCGGGCCCATGTCACCTCTTCATTGGCTGCTGACTTGTGAGACGTCTCAACTGGGTTGTCCGTAACTTAGCACTTTCTTGGTTGAGGGTATCTCATTGGCTCGCAGTCCGCCAGACAAAAATAATGAGGGCCGATCGCAGCAGCGATACAAAGGTAGGTATATTTGTTTGAACTTAAGCCTATCGCGAAATGAATCCGCGAATACTTCAAACACCCTAGTTATTAACTATTGTTAAGAATGTTGTGTTTACGGACCATTCTGTTGGCGGTACTGACTGAAGATGGTCACTGCTTCCTTGGGAAATAATTTCATATCTGTTATTTTTTCCTTTCTCCGTTGATATTTCTCAGTGAAGACACAGCAAATTTCACCAACAGTTTGAGGACAGGAGTATATTTGTATATTTTCGCAATGGTCTTAAAATTTTGACGGACATACGCCATTGCAGTTTTGCACTGTTTGTCATGGAAAATAATTTGGGCATGCAAAATAAAAAATAAAAAAAAGTGAAAACATAAAACCACAGAGAACAAGCCTAAATCAGCTGATGTCGAACTAATTCGGGCATTACATATGGCCAACACATCGACGACAGCAAAGATGAACACATAACTACAAACTTTAAAAATATCAGACAGCACAATAATTCCGTGGAAGGAATTTAGTCTAGAAAAATTAACGATCACAGAGAAAAAAACAACACAAATTACGAGACAGTTTCAACAAGAACAATAAATGCAGACAGACAAAAAAAACATGTACAACGCAGCAAAACTAATAACACAACGATGAAAATAAACAGGAAACCTACTGTGTTCGCCTGTGCTGTATAGTCGTTGACTTGTCCATAATACCTTGTTTTGGTTTCACCGTTGGGTCCATCTGTTTGACATAAGATGATTTACGCTTGTTATCTGTGGGTTTATGTTTACACGTTTCTATTTTTTTTTTTAAATTTTGCATTCTTGAATTATTTTTTCCTCATGGCAAACAAGTGCGAAACTGCGATTGTGCACGTCCAAAAAAAACAAAACAATTGTATCAAATCAAAAATTCCCTATCGCATGAGTCATTTTAAGGAACGAGTACTGTAGTTATGTATGTATGAGTACATTATTTAGAGCCCAGTTGGCTTTTAACTTATTAACTATTTCAAGAAAAAAAAAAGGTGACGCAATTCATTTAAAAAAAAATTGGTTGTCTGTAAAGTCGGCTCACGGACGATAGTTTAACGTGACAACGTCATAACAAAACATTGATGAAATGATTGCTTACTTTTATGAATAAAATTGAATCATTTTTATTTTAATAATAAAAGAATAAATACCTACTTGAAATTATACTAGTAATCACATTTTTAAAATGCAAGAATAATTAATTAACCTTTATTGCCGAAATTGTTGTAATAAGCAATGAAAACCACATTAACTTTTCATTTCACTTTATAAACAGTCGACGAAACAGTTCACGCGTAGATGACTTGTAATTAATTTTAAAAACTGGCGTTTAACTATGAAGTTTAAATATAATTATGAACAAGTTTTCATATAAATAAACTGTAATCAAATATCTATCATCAATTATATGAATCACCATAATTTTTTAGTCAATTGTAACATAACCTATGTATTATTACTGCACTCGCCGACAGCGTAACGGAACACAGCGTAACGGAAAAATGAGCGTAACGGGACACATCGTAACGGAACAATGAGCGTAACGGTACACAGCGTAACGGAACAATGTGCGTAACGGGACACTTTTTTTCGTGCGTGCAGCCGGCGTTTATCGATTTATTAGACGTTGTCACGTCAAAAAAAAAACAAAAAAAACAACGTAATTACAATACGTGCCCGCCACGCGACGGCGTCCTTCGGCCAGCTGAATGTTGACTGCATTCCTCGTCTGCACTCGTTGAACAACTTCCACTCCTCTCGTTGCAAAATCGGGGACGCTCGCGCTCGCTCGCGCAAGGGCGCGTGAATGGGCGATGGATCAACAGCTGTGACGTAAACGGTTAACTGTCCCTGCCGACTCTTTTTCACGGCCACTGCCAAGTACACCGCCATTCCGCGTCACCAGCGGCTCGGAGCGGCAATCCGTAAGGACGCGAAAAAAAAAGAATATATATATATACACACACATCAAAACAATACGAAATAATTATTAGGAACCGGAATAATATTCGCGGCGTGAGTTACCTATAGAAGCGATCGCCAAATTCACTCATTTATAGGGCCAGATATTATTTTTTGAAACTAATTTGAGGGCCTAACATATATGAATTAATATTAAACTTCTTATGACAACTATTTAAATGTCGTGTTACTCTGTGGAACCAGTAAATAAAATATGTAGAATGTGGCGAAGAATAAAAAAATAATTTATTAACTTAAAGACAGTGTATAGTATTGACAAAACAAAACAAAAAAAAAAAAGAACTTTTAAATATAAGAACTATTCCATGAAACAATATATAAATTGCAAATAACCACTTATGAATGCAAACAAAGATGGGCTATTCACGACAGTACACAAGAAAATACTTGTGTTTGGAAGATTCTTCAAGCGGACTTTCTACATAGTTGACCAAAACTGACCGATAGGATACAGAGGCAAATGTCTCCTTCCCATTTGCTGTTGACTTGTAAAACGTCTCAATCAGGTAGCCTGTTATTCGATTTTCCATTGCTTGACAATATATCCCTTGCCCATACACTATAATTTTTTTTTTGTAAATGGAACATACGTATTTATGGAAAAATTACATATTTTTTAAATTTGTATATTTACAGTAAACAGAATATGGATTTTTGCTTTGTGTTGTCCCAGTACCTCCAATGGTTAAAGTTATTTGTAAAACATACGTTGAATATCTTTCCAGTATTAACCCGCGCACATTAATTAGCATAATAAAACGAAATAAATTCCAATTATTGAATATCTGATTATTTTTTCCGTGTTTTTTAAAAACAATTACGCTTGAGTGGAACATCAATGAAAATATAAAATAATACGCCAATTTTTGTAAGAAATAGTCAGTAATATCTCGTAAAACGTATTTGCTATATGCAAAAAATAACCATAGCCATGTGTTGTACAAAGATACGTTATATTTTTTTGTAATATTACTCATTATTTCTTGAAAAATGGTTTCAAAGGAAAATTTTGTAAAAGTACAAAAATTTTTTTGTGCAGACTTAAAGATAACCCCTGAGCTAGCGGACTGCCACCACTTAGCCTAAAATCGTTCAGCCTAATACCCTCTCTGAAACACTATTCAGCCTAAAGTCACACAGCCTAAAGTCATTAAGCCTAAAATCACTCAGCCTAAAGTCGTACAGCCTAAAGTCATTCAGCCTAAAGTCATTCAGCCTAAAATCGTTCAGCCTAAAGTCACTCAGCCTAAAGTCGTACAGCCTAAAGTCATTCAGCCTAAAGTCGTAGAGCCTAAAATCATTCAGCATAAAGTCGCTCAGCCTAAAGTCACTCAGCCTAACGTCGTTCAGCCTAAAGTTGTTCAGCCTAAAATGTTTAAGTCTTATGTTATAAGTATCTGACTGCTGTAAAACCGTTATTTTTTTATTACAAACGCTCAGTGATTGTAGTGCCATCTAGGAAGCCGTGTTGGAACTATTCTCGAAACCTAACTCTCGAGATTCAAAGCAAAATTTTTGACATCTGGTAAGGGATTGGGGAACCCACAGAATGATGATAAGCAGCATGTGTTCATATGTTTGCATGCATGAAATAGGATTAAATTCGAGCCGAAGAAATAATGACAGGAGACACTTCAGTATAATATACCATATATAAAAATCACTAAAAATTTGTATTTAGCAGCTATATTTACTTAAACCTAAAATAATAACGTTGGAAGCAGTCAATATCTAACTGTGAACACAAGCTTTCCACAATTTATTTGTGAAATTTTTTCACGTTTTTACACATACATAATAATATAGGGGTAACTCAATAAAAGAACGTGTAAATATTAAATTTTATTATCAAGGAATTATTAACATAATCATAACACACTAACAAATATTCAAGTTTATCACAAATTCGGTAACAAAGTAAAGAGCATGACAGCGTATATACTGTACGAAAACTTTGGTACGTGGACTAGTTTTTATGGTATTGGCCATAGTTATATTGTAGTACGACTGTACACTAAATTTTTAAAACAATATTATTTGTAGTACTGTTATCTTTTAGGCATTACTATTATACTTATCGTAGCCTACATATAAAAATTCCGACATGATAGCAAGTAAGTTCCTTGGGCGACAGACTGTGTTCCTTTTTAATATGGCAAACGATGGACCGCATAGAAGTGAAATTTCTTTGTTTTTCTTCTCTTAACAGAATCTCTTAATGAAGAACATCAAAAATGAACAGTAGAACAAAGAATGTGTTGCCTGCAAATGCATTTAATATAAACTTCTTATTGTAAGCACTGATTAATCGCTTACATATCACAAATCTGTTTCTCAGTTTTTCGAGTAAGTTTTCATTTGTATAATTGCGGATTTTTTGACACTTTATATTGGGGTTTTTATTGTAAAAATATGTTGTATTTATACCGCTATTAATAGCATTACTTAAACGAAACCATGACTTAGATCGTACGCTCTGAAATATTTATTTTTATGAACGTAATGCAACATGTAAAATTTTCAAATTTCTCGATTTTCATTATTATCCTATTTACGTAATTTTTTTATGTTAAATATTTTTTATTACGACACAACTATGTTAACATTTTGATAAAAAGTTGTCTTGATATCATCCACATGTATATTACCTCTATGCTTTGTGTACCATACTTAAATTTTGTTATGGCACCAATTACGCCAGTTATAGAGCTGTGAAGTCCGGGATTAGTATTTCGAATGATTTGCAACTTACCGAATCCCTGCCATTAATAATGTATGATGGATACTTGTTATTTCCTATTTGTGATGGCATGTGTATGTGACGCTATTAGTTTTTCGGCATTTTTGAAACATTAACGGCGTTAGGTACCTGCCATCTTCGGAAAAATCCCTGGGGCGTGTTGGCAATGTCAAGGGTGAGATGAGATCTACAACTTATTTCGCGACCTACCATGTTGCCATGCTTAAAGCCAGTAAAAGTCGGGAATAACGTCTGGGTCCCCGGCCATTCCTCCCTTTGACAGCTAGTCAATACAGCAGAAATTCTACATAACAGCTTGGCCGGGGGAATTCCTAGTACATCTTTAGTTTTTTTTTTTAGCTGTTACTCTACTATACTTGTGCATCCAAGCCCAAGGCAAATTATGTGACTATTTAAATTTTTATTCTGCGTGTATATATAATGATATTGTCTAGGAACTGGATAAATTACCACATCACTTTGCTTGTAAATACGAAGTAAATAAAAAGATGGCCTTGAAATACATCACGAGAGAAAAAAAAATCGTTATTCAGAAGGTATCAATTTACAAAAGTGAGTAATTGTTGCTAAGATACAGGATACGATTGAATTCGTGGTAACTCTTTTGTCTTTCATGTAACTTATTGTCCACGTGTTTTGTAGCAAACAGCAAAATAAATCAATATATTAAACGAAATCAATAAATAT
Organism: Bacillus rossius redtenbacheri; assembly: GCF_032445375.1. Lineage (NCBI taxonomy): Eukaryota > Metazoa > Arthropoda > Insecta > Phasmatodea > Bacillidae > Bacillus > Bacillus rossius. Next base: position 13,907,761 of record NC_086342.1, read on the forward strand.
TGTTTTTCTCATTAGAACATGGTTTGTGTGCAATTATATTATTGTAACTGTTATGTTTATCTCTGCTCCCATTATTACTATCATAGTGAATGTAAAACGATTTTTTGACAGAATTGTGTTGAACTGCAATTAAATCAGAGTTATGGCCATTTTTTAAAGCTTTTTGAAGTATAGAATATCGTTTCATTTGCACAGTACAAGTATAGATTTGTGACATCGTTATTGCTTGTCAAACCAAGTTAAATAAATTTTCTGCTCCTACAAAACTGTCTGATTATTTATAATTCTGATGGCAAGTGCCATGCCATCGTATTCATAAAAGCACGGTAGGTGGTGGCTTCATGTGTATAGCTACTGTTGGCAGTATTTATGTAAAAATAGAAGATACCGTTATTGATAGATGAAAGCAAATGCAATGAGCCAACATTTAATGTATAGTTGCTTATTAAAAGAAACATAAATTTTAAAAATTATAGTAAATATTTAAGATGTTAAAGTCGCGCCGTCGAAATGATACAGACGTTGGTAAAATCACACAAATATAAAACTGAAAACCGTTTCACTAACAGGTCAAGAATGTACTACTAAACATTATTTATGGAGAAAACGAAGTGGTAGGGGAGTAACATAAGTATTTTCTTACTGTTTTGAAAGCAACCGGCTAGAATTATTTAGCATATTCGAGACCTTCAGGCGCACAAACGCTATACATCCGTACTAAGTGCCTCGCACGTCTACGCGCAGGCCACTGACAATGGGTGTAGTCGTTTTTTACGTTTACAGCATATCTTAGTACGCATTTGTCTGTAAAGGATTAATTTTATTTATGCATATATATATATATATAATTTCTACAAGATTAATATATATTACAGCCTATATAATTCTACAAGATTTCGGAAACGTAAAAGTATGGGATGGAGTACAGTTGTTTGATGGTGATAACAGCTAAGCAAAGCAAAATCAAGACTATTTTAGTGTAGTATTCGTTGATCATTAATATATACATATATATATATTTATATCCTTACTAATATTATAAATGCGAAAGTAACTCTGTCTGTCTGTTTGTTACCTTTTCCCGACTGAACGGCTGAACGTATCGTAATGAAATTTGGCAAGGAGATATATTATATACTGGGGATGGACATAGGCTATCTTTTGTCCAAAAAAAAAATTTAAAACGGGTTAAAAAAATATATCTTAATTTTATGTAATGTGTGTCATAGATATACAAACTGTTAGTGTCATTCCTCTATGTCTGCCGAGCAATAGCTTTCAAGCCATTGCGTTACGTTTTTCTATTGTAAGGAACTAAGTAGAGAGTAAGAAAAAAATAAAGATCTTGACAGTTTGTAGTGTCGCCATATTTGTTTCAATTTTCAATACCGTTTTTGTATATTACAATTTAAATTGCAGAAAAAAATCATGTTTCATAGACACATAAATAGTGAGTGTATGTCATTTCTCTATGTCCACGAGGTCTCGCCGCGTAAATTTTCTCCTTGGGGCGAACCCGTCCGCTTACTTAAATAAACAGCTTTTATCGTTGAATGATTTCATGATTTATATCATGAAAATCTGCTCTCATAAAAAAGTTAGTTTTATAGACATTCAATAGGTGTATCGCTCTCTCTGAAGATCAATCTATGAATCGTTACAAATTTATTTCCTTTATTTTTTAGTTTGATTTGATACAATATGATTTTACTAAAAATAAATTTCTACCCATTCCTATTTTCATTTCCACATTACGAAGTTTCACTTATTCCACGCGGAGGGACTCCACGCAATATTTTTGCATGCAATTAAAAACTATTTTTTAATGATGCTAAAGAAGTATAACTTCTCATGCGCGTACCTAAGTACACGCACCCATTTTTTTATTTAATTTCTTCTATATATATTTTTTCTCCCTACCTAGGGCACTCATAATTCTTTTAAATTTAACGTGTATGTTTTCAATGTCATTAAAGTTGTACAATTTTTTTTGTCAAATTGGTCATTATTTATACTTTGTTTCATTTTGGAAACATACGTATTTTAGGTATTATGACAAATAAAAAAAAATTAGTTTCACTAACATTCTTAGGTTTTTATTGTGTGGATAGTTTCAAGTTTAATATTATGTAGGTACATAAATTCTTAAACTTATAAATTTCTTCGAAATTCATTCATTCTATTTGTCAATATTTTAATTTTTTTACAGTACCTACTTATTTGCAAGGAGTTTGGTTTAGTGTTTATAATTTATCTGCTGAGCGTCAAGAGTCCTAGGGCTGCTGAGACCGAAGACCAGAAATATTTATCAATTATGTAATATATTGTTAAAAAATTTGAATTTTACTATTTCAGTAAAGTTGATTTTTTTTGTTAGTTAGAATAGTTACGTGTAATTGACATCTTCCTTTATTTCATATTAAACATTATGTTTGGTTGAGTGTGAGATAATTTTATTTATGTATGTTTTGATTTCATTTAATTTCTTATATATATTCTTACCTACCTACTTCTATTAAATTTCAGGCGTATGTTAATATTTTCATTCCAGTTGTATAAATTTCAGGAAAGATGATTTTTTTTATTAATTAGAATAGTTACGTGTAATTGCCATCTTCCTTTATTTCATATTAAACATTATGTTTGGTTGAGTGTGAGATAATTTTATTTATGTATGTTTTAATTTCATTTAATTTCTTATATATATTCTTACCTACCTACTTCTATTAAATTTCAGGCGGATGTTAACATTGTCATTCCAGTTGTATAAATTTTTTTGTCAAATTAGTTGTTATTTATACTTTTTGTTTCATTTTGGACTATGTTTTTTTTACTTAATTCAAAGATTTGTGGTGTGTACAGGGAGTGATATCTCTATTAGTTTCTATACTCCTTTGGATAAGCGGAATATTGCCACCACAGTTTTACATATAAACAAATCCTACAAATGTTTTAAACATTATGACAAATAAAAAATAGTTTCACAAACATCCTTAGTTTTTTTGGCGTGTATAATTTGAAGTTTAATATTATGTATGTACGTAAATTCGTAAACATACAGTTATTTATTTATTTATTTAGATAATTATTCATAGGTAGGTAATAAGCTTTCTATTTGTCAATATTGTTATTATGGTAGATAGGAGTACAGTAAATGCCTACATTCTTATATTCCTTTATATCTATTTCGATTTGGAGTGTTTCCGAGCCATTCGGGGTCCTCAACATCCCCCTCCCCCCTATGTGGTTAAAGCCCCAAAATTTCGAAAGTTTAAAAATTTTAAAAATCTATCTCTTTCGATTTTAAGTGTTTTCGAGGCAATCAGGGTCCTCGAACCCCCCGCCCCCCTCTGGGAACAAAGCCCCAAAATTTCGACAATTTCAGGAATTTCAAATATCTATTCTTTCGAGATGGAGTGTTCCAAACCATTCGAGGTCCTGAACATCCACTTTCCGCAAAAAAGAAAGCCCCAAAATTTCGAAATATAAGAATATATATAATTGGATGTTGGCGTGTATGACGTCGATAAACTCTTACACCGTTTGACCGATCGCCATGAAAGTTGGCACATCGAAGTGTTTTTATCATGGAGAAGATTTTTATACTAACAATTTTTTTTGTAACTCGCCGCTAGATGGCACTGTAGCGCATCAACTTCTAAACCTTTCAACCGATCGCCATGGTTAAACAGAAAACCATAGGTCACAGATACACAACAGTAATTATGTGTCATTTCTTAATGTGCACCACACTGGACATATCGCTATCCATTTTGCTGTAACTCGCGGACAATATATCACCCGGTGTTCAGCCCGGGCAAAGCCGGGTACTGCAGCTAGTGTATATATATATATATATATATATATATATATATATAGAAAACGTTAATGTAAGGCAGTCAACAACAAAACGTGCCAGAAGATGAGCTCAGTATCCTGTAACCAACCGCGGCCTCTCGTCACATAGGCTACTGTAAATAAATTGTTACGTTGATGTATTACGTTTCTTCGTTTTCTGCAGGTTATCTACCACGCTAGGCCGGTACCTGACTCGCATACCTCTGGGTTGCTATTAAGGGTAGCATGCACGGCCAGTATTAGCTATTTACATAGTAGAGCTAACATTCTTCCAGCTACGTTGAACCGAAATTTGTTAACTAACAACAAACCAAATAAATTACTGAATATGGCAGGGCTGCATAGTATGAGAAATCACGTGGTAAACATGTTAACAATTTTTTTCCACAAAAACCTGCAGCTGTAAGGACGAAAAGACTGGGGGTTATACATGTAAAAAAAAAATCTGCGTTTTCTAAATAATGTGATAATATGAAAAGTGCATATAAATATAACATTGCTTGGTAGTACGATAAAAAATATTAGGTAAATATGTAGTGTACGGATTAGCGCCGAAAAAAATCGTACAAATCTGAAATAACTTTCATTATATGCTCTTTTACGTCCTCTTTTCATAACCGCCTGCGGAAATAAGAAATTCCAATTACTTTTGGAGATATCGCCGTTCTTATTTTGCAATAAAAGACCTATGTAAACATTTGACCGTCACCATTTTATATTTTGCCGTGTGCGCGTGAATGACTAAATAACAGAAATTTTCCATAAGGTAAGGTTAGTTACATTATAAATACTTCAAATTAAACGGAAATTAAAAATATCAATTTATTTTACTTGTTGTATAGTTTTAAGTATTTATAATGTAACTGACCTGAACTAACAAAACGGGACAAAGGTAGATTAGGTCAGGTCAGCTACATTATAAATACTTTGAAACTGAACGGACATTCAGGGCCGCAACTAGGGGGGAGCAAGCGGGGCATACGCCCCGGGCGCAAAGCTGTGGGGGCGCCGAAATCGCTTGCATTTTAATTCCTACTACAACTGGTAACTGGTAAAAAGTTTTTTAACTTGCATGCCAGGAATGTCTAATCTGATTTACAATATAACGTCTCAACATATGTATTTTAAAATACTCTGAGAAAAATGTTAAGTTCATCATTAACATAAAAAATTGTAAAGGGAGAAGTTAGAAAGTTTTAATGCTTAAAATGGAAAATGCTTAAATAGCACCATTTTTCCGTGGGAGGCCCCTGGACCCCCGCTTTATTGGTGTGGTATGAGCAAAAAAGAGGGGGGGGGGGGGGGGGGGGGGGGGCATGAATCCATTCATGCCCCGGGTGCCAGAGACTCTAGTTGCGACCCTGCGGACATTAAAAATAATAAAATTAATTTTAATGGTTGTTTAGTTTTAAAGTATTTATAATGTAGCTGACCTAACCTAACAAACCGGAACAAATGATTAACAGTAGGAACGAACGTAATTTTTTAAAGCATAAAAATTTGAAACGTTAAAAACTCACCTAAGTTGGAGGCGGCCTATTGGTTCATTTGAATATTGGCCTATCACGAACTATCACGTGACAACATTATACAAAAAAAAAAATTGATACTCGTAAACAAAAAACAATGCTGAACGCCGTGTTAATGAGCAGGTATAGTTATTAAAATTTAAAAATTCGATATCTCCAAAAGTAATTCGTATTTCTTATCTCTGCAAACTGTAATGAAAAGAGAACATAAAAGATCATATAATAAAAGTTATTTCAGATTTTTATAAAATTTTTTTTACAATAATTAAAATTTAAAAATTCGATATCTCCAAAAGTAATTGGAATTTATTATCTCCGCAAGCTGTAATGAAAAGAGAACATAAAAAAAACATATAATAAAAGTTATTTCAGATTTTTATAAAAATTTTTTTACAATAATTAAAATTTAAAAATTCTATATCTCCAAAAGTAATTGGAATTTCTTATCTCCGCAGGCGGTTATGAAAAGAGGACGTAAAAGAGCATATAATGAAAGTTATTTCAGATTTGTACGATTTTTTTTTGGCGCTAATCCGTACACTACATATTTACCCAATATTATATTAATGACTATAACAACTTGATAATGACCGGATATTTTGTCAATTATTTAGTGAGCAAGCAAATTGCATATATAAGGGCGTGTGTCAGGTCGTGTCTCAATTGGTTTAGAGTGCTCTGTCGTGCTCAGGTTTCTACGACATTTATTCATCGTACAGAGCACTCTGGCCGTCTCGATAATGCGCTGAGAGAGTGCGAAAGAGCGAGAGTACCAGAGAAAGCGATGCTATATACTTGCTGCACTCTCTCGTACTCTCTGCCATCCGCTATATTGTTTATATTTGTAGAACGTGGTTATTGCAAACGGTGGATATGTTAAAAATGGTGCTGAGACATCACAATATTTCAATGCAACAAAGCATTGCAGTTGTAATTTATTTTAATTTGTGCATACATTTTTTGCGCGTATCATGTGTTTTAAATGCATACTAACATTGCTTAGATATCGCATTGTCCCAATTCAGAATGCGAGAGCACGAAATAAGGAAATAGCACTCTTGCCATCAAATAATGCGAAATGATGCCAGGGGATGGATAGAAAGAAGTCAAGGCTAATCTTGGCTTCGCTCTCTGAGGAATGTTAACAAAGGAAGGGGAAGAAAGGTTAACGCTTGCCATAGCTGTGGATTTTCCGAGAAACGAGAGGGTGGCGGGAGGAAGCAATTTTGTTTACCTGATTCAAGAAAGAACTCAATGTCCGATTGCAGCGCATTTCAATAACCGGGATTCGCGCCTAGGACAGTTAGGGCGGAATTCATAGTGAACTGCGTTGTTTTCATTTCACAGTACAATAAATAAGTATATCTTATTCGAATGCTTTAAAGTAATACTTCATGAAGTAATACTTGTTGAAGTACAACTTATTGTGATTTCATAGTCACTATAAGACATAAGTACTTATTTCTCAAGTATTCATAAACAAATAAGCAATACTTACTGTATAAACCGTTCTTCGTCAAGTTTGTTTATTATCCATATGTTGTTAAATGCATAGGCCGATTGTAATTGTTCAGTTATTATTTCTATAGACATAGCCCATTTTTAAATTTCAGATTTCACATTTTTATAACAGTTTGTTCATGAAAACTTAATTAAAAAGATAACTTTGCAGCTAGTTTGTAATCAGAACATCACCCTACATAACCTTTTTCATGTCTGCTTTGCGATGGATGTTGGCAAGTGCAACGATTTTGAACGACTTGTGGAGCACAAAATCTCCATTATTCGAACCAAAGCTGTGGAGTATTGAACGCTCCAGAATGCCGGAAAGCACGCAAAACCTACAAAAACATTTTAAAAAATTAATAAAAACATAATAGTTAAATTTTTAATTTGAAATGAAAATATATTTTAAAACAATATGTGAATATTAAAACACCGAAAAAGCTTGTTTCTATCATTTAAATTACAAAAGTATGGACAATTCACGACGCGAACAAAATTCATTAATTTTTTCGAAAACGGTGGCGTGTACGGAAAAAATGCTGTACGATTTGTTGTGTATTTCAGAATTAAGTTAATGACCACATCGCAACCATCGCTGAACAAATGACGATATAGGCCTATGACTTCCCAATTGAACGCTTCTAAATATGAATGTAGGTACTAGTCTACAAAAATAATAATTCAAACACGGTGTGTGTTTTAAATGATGATAGTTTCAATGTGTATCTGACCGGCGTATGTAATGATAACTTGGTATCAGCCGAGTGAAAGTTTAAAGTAATTAAAATAAAGTAAGTTTTTTTTTACTATGTCCATAGATGAAATAATCACATGACAGCAATAAGTAACTATAGTGTCACAACATTTGGGAATTTCTGGTGATACGAGTAGTATTTGGTTGAAATCATCTAAAAAAAAGCCTAGATTTATTGGCATTTTTAGTGTACGCTGATTTCCGATTTCATCTAATTATATCAACCACTTGGAAAGGTAATATTAATGGGCTGCTTTTCAGATCCAGACGAACAATATGTTATCTGAAATCACTTGAGATCAATATTCATTCGACAATCTTATTTTGTGGTTATTGTTTCCTTAAATTAAATATATATACAAATATATAATCTATATATATCGAACTATGCATTTGCTATACTGCTGAGGTATTAAAACAGAAACAAACACACTCAAACGGACAAGAATATTCGGAAAATGTAATTATTTGTATGTTTTTCTTTATTTGTTGAAATAATTTGTAAGTAATTCATACAAGATATATCGCAATACAAACTATAAGTATGTTCTACTCAATACGATCAAAATCCCTTCCTTAACTATATTCTAGAGTATAAGAAGTAGTATATTCGGCGAGCTAAACAAATTAACAAATTACTATAGGTCATACACTTTATTTGAAATAATTTATTATTGATTTACTTTTATATTAAATATAAACACATCCGCATTGACTGGATGCGACGCCTGACGTAATGGCTAGCAGTCGTCATCAGGTGAACTGTATTAAGGCAGGTGGCCTGTGCGTTGGCTGAAAGCTTGTCCCAGATATCCTGGTTACTGCGGTCAGCTATTTAAACTTGAGATATTCTCACTATATTTACGAACACAGTGCGTAGCTATGTACCTAGGAAGCCCGGATAATGTGATGGCTTGTCTGGTATCGTATGAAGTATGCAAAAAGTGGTTTATGATAGCCAATGTTCATTCCTTGGACGTAAAGTCTTTCATTATTTTATTTTCACATTATGTGATATGGTGACAAGAACATTGTTATTGAATTTTCTTGTCACAAGACTTATTAAAATTATTATTAAATGTGTCTAGTTGCTAATTATTTCGTATTGCAGTGATTATTGTACCGTCTTAAGTTGTATTCTTAGGCTGGCGCTCAGTGACGTGTAGGTACTCAAAAAATCTCACAGATAACAAATTTTCTGACATTGTTGAACTTGAACTGCAAAAAACCATGCAAAATTCACACACTTCACAATTATTCAAAAGAATTTAATATTATTGTAATATGATACACATATCGCGTCGCAAGAAAGTTACATCTTCCTACAATATACCAATGCGAACCCTAAAACTTATTAGTGCAATTCTTCAAGAAAAATTGTTGTTAAACATGTCATAGAATACTTACAAAACTTTGAATTATAGGTACACATACAAAACATATTAAGAAAGAAAAGGACGCCAGTGTAAAATGGTAGCGTGGTGGATATAACGTCCACAATTTATTCTAAATGTGTCTTTTAACACAATTTCAAGCCGTTCAGTATGGTTTTAATTTTTTGGCACAAAATAGCACTGAGTCTACAAATAACTGACCTGCCAAAATGTTTTTTTTATTTATTAAAAATAGGTTATAGATTATTTTTGTAATTAATACACACATTCATTTAGAATCGACCTCTACCAATTAAGTCAAATGTTTTGTATATTATTATTACATTTTCATAACGCTATGGAAATTCTCAACGTATTACTACTATTATTCTTTTTAGTATTTGCAAATTATTTGTTGTGTTCACCTTGCCAATTCATTATACATTTAAGTTTAATTTCTGTGGCTTTAGCTGTTATTGCCACTGAATGAAAAGGTCGAAAATGTAGTGCTCATGGCACCATCTTCAGGTGAAATCTGACACTACCGTCCTCTACGATATATCGTATCAGTGCTGCCACCTAGGTATAAAATATGTTACTACATGAGATGCGAAGCGCACAAAACTTAAACTTTTATGCCATTGCGTATCAGAACAGTCACTCAGCCTAAAATTATTCAGCCTAAAATCGTTCAGCCTAAAAATACAACCGCTGACATACATTAACAGCCAAGATCAGAATTTCGTACAGCCTAAAGTCATTCAGCCTAAAATAACTCAGCCTACAGTCACACAGCCTAAAATCGTTCAGCCTAAAGTCACTCAGCCTAAAGTCGTACAGCCTAAAGTCATTCAGCCTAAAATCACTAAGCCTAAAGTAACATAGCCTATAGTCACTCAGCCTACAGTCACTCAGCCTAAAATACATCCAGCCTAATTTTAGGCTGAAAAATTTTAGGCTCAGTGACGTGTACTCGAGCTAGCAGCAGAAAGAAGCGCAAATATGTATATGAATTTTTGAAATGTAGGCTATCGCGATGCTAATATGCGAATTTACTCGGTCTCTAATAATCATGGAACATTATTAGAATATATATATCCTTTAAATGATTGTCTCAATGGGGAATTCTTGATTTAATACAGCTATATGGAAATAACGCCATTGCAGTTTTGCACTGTTTTGTCACAGTAAGCTTACTGTGTGAGTCTGTATTGTCATCGTGTTTTCCACAGTACCTGTTAGTATCATCTCTGGGTTTGTCTGTTCGATGTGCTGTCCAAGGTTGTTTGTTGCCTGTTTGCATTTATTGTGTTTTATATTTTTTTTATTGTTTATTCTTACAGATACTGTCTCATCGTTGTAAACTCACTGTGTTCTTCTGTGCTGTAACTTTTTCCATGACTAAAATCCTTCCACAGAATATTCACGTTGCTTGATATTTAAAGTTTGACATTCGCTTTATGTTTTATTTTGCAGTCTTGCAGTTTTTCCATGATGAACGGCGCAAATGTATGCAGTGGCGTATGTCATCATTAGAATAAACCTGTTTGATCGGCGATATTTTTCTGGTGCCAGGATGGACTCCAAACGCATGTAAGTGGAAAAGTCAGTCAGTCAGTGTCTTTCGGTGATTGGCCACTGCCATGTTTTACCTTCTTGTCCCGATCGAATGTGGTTGGGTCAAACGAATTTTATTGATTTGTTTTTGATTTCTTAACCGCTACACGCCATTAATAAACATAATGGTGTACATCCTTAGCCTGTCTGGTGATAGACCATACGTAGCTACAAGCAACCACAGAGTCTCTTGTATCAGTGACGTCACAGCTCCTATTCATGGGACATGAAAAGTATGGTTTACAATTACAATTTTTTTCTTCTTCAAAAAAAGTGAAATGTATTTAGTACTTCATTAGAAATTGCCTTTTGGTGCCTTGAAGAAGAAGAATAATAAATTAATTTTTATGAAAACCACAAAAATTTGTTAACTAACGACCTACTCAAGATTTTTATGGTCACAGTAAAATATGCATACTATTGTAGACTCGACCAAAGCCAATTTAGTTACACTACAAAATTAGTACGTTGCCATTATAATATACATAGTTTGTAGGTTGAGTAATGACAAAATCTTTTGCGCTAACCACAAAAATGTCTAATTTTTTTTTTTTCAGTTTGAGGAGGGAAAAAAATTTAACCAATAAGCCAAAACCTCCTCCCCCCCCTCCCCAATATGACGGAATAGTTACACTATGCCACTAATCTCTATTTTAACAAATTTTTAAAACTATAAATGTGATTCCTCCTGCTGCTGCTGCTGCTGCTACAAAAATAATAATAACAAATGTGCACTGGAAGTTGTGAGTGAAATAATCCCACTTGAACAGCCGGAAGCGGGGCAAGGGAACAGAATGGCAGGGCAGAGACAACTTCCGGTGGTTGTGGGAAGCTCTCCCGCGCACCAGACAGAGACGGGAGTTGCTTCCGTCCTCGTCTAGCTTCGCGTCACCTTGACACACTAAGCGCGAGACTGGAAAAGAAAAAGCGTAAAAAAAAAGGGGTTGGTAGGGAAGGGGGGAGTGGCGGGGGGAAGAGAACCGCCTGCTATTGCGCAACTATAGAAAGAGAAAGCACCGTTTCCCTTTCCCTTCCACCCGCCAGCTACCACCCCCTTCTCACGAATACAAACTCGTCGGCCATACGGCTCTCGCTGTACATTTTAACTCGTCTGATGCCGGGAAGATACCAATAACTAGAGACCGGAAAAATTCGCGGTTTCAATGGCCTTCAGGATGGACTGCACATTTCCCTGTACACTCGGCCAAATAACGCCAGTTCATTGGCTGCCGACTTGTAAGTCGTCACAGCTGGTTTGTCTGTGATTCGATCCTTCTTTGGTTGGAGGTTTATAATTGGTTGAGATTCGTCCAGATGAACAGTAAGCCAATAGCAAAATCATCTAAAAGGTATATGTATTTGACTTCTAGCTTATCGCCGAATGAATCCGCGAATTTTTCCGGTCTCTACCAATAACGGACATCTCCGTACACAGAAATGAAAAAAAAAAAAAAAAAAAAGAAGATTCTTTTGGAAACCAGTTGCCAAGAAACACAGTTCGTAATACTACAAGAAAGATATTATTGTAACTTTGTAAAACACATGGCTATGGTTATTTCTGCGTATATGAAATTCGTTTTTTATTTTTTCGAGATAATACTGAAATACTGAGTATTTCTTACGATAATTTACGCATACTTTTATATTTTAATTGACGCTTCATTCAAGCAAAATTTTTTTGGACCTGATTTTCTACAAGGAAATTTGATCGAAATACTAATACTGCACAGCTTGTTAAATTTCACTAAACAGTTTCCCTTTTTGTCTGCGCGCTATCCGCCACAGATGGCAGCACCGTGGTTACATATTTCCGTTCCATGCGACTTCCGTTCCATTCAAGATACTACTCCCACCAAATCTATACTAATATAATAAATCTGAAGAGTTAGTTTGTTTGTTTGAACGCGCTTATCTCAGGAACCACTGGTCCGATTTGAAAAATTCTTTCAGTGTTGGATAGTACATTTATCGAGGAAGGCTATATGCTATATTATATTATCAATAACATTAGGAATCCTTACTAAAAGTCCAATTTAGAATCAAATGCGTGGAGGGGGTTAGATACAACATGCAGTACACGTACGAAGTCTGTGTTGACAATGCCGCAGGCGCTAGAAGTTTATTTCCTATTGCCTATTAACATTTTTGCCACGCACTAGATGCATTATTATTCTTTATTTTCCCATACAAGTATAAATCACCCGTGTGATATTAACAACGAAGCAATCAGTACCCTCATAAGAGTTCAATTAGTATTTAAATACTTTTTATCACTTTAAATCGCAAACCTAAACTATTGTTTTTTTTCCTCTCTCTGTGTTTAATTTTTTTTACTAGAATTTTTTTTATTATTTTTAATTAATTTTAATTTTTCGGACCATCAATAATTTTCCTCTCCCGTTACAATTCTGACAAGGACTTGTATCTATATTGTTACGATCGCGCTTGGCTGCAGTGCTTGGCGTCGCCGCGCTCGTTCGGCCTGTCTGCGCCCCCTTCCACCCGCATCCTCTCCCTGGTATCTCGTGTCATACTATCTCGCGACATCCTGACCTTCGCAGCGCGCACCTGCCTCAGATCGAGTTGCGTAAAAGAGGCCGCACTGCGGCATAAAAGGACTCAGACATGTTTATCGGCGCGTTTTGTGGGAACTGTATGCTTGTTGCGTTTATCGGCGTTCTTTGGGCAGCCGCCGCGTCCTTCGACAGGACTCACGACGCGTTTCTGGGCATTTCGACGGCGAAGGTCGCGCGATATCTCGGAGACATTCCCGATTGTTCTGGACGGGAACCCAAGGGCTATATAAGGAGGTGGGGCCGACCTTAGAGTCAGTCGGAGACTGAGAGAGTTCTCCCGCGGCGGAGATCCGGGCGATAGTGCCGCGGGTGCGGCAGAGTGGCGAAGTCCTTGGACGAAGGTTCCAGGGCAGGGAGTGAGTGAGTTCAGTGGAGTCGGGAGCTTTCCCGCGGCGAAGTTTCCGGGCGATAGAGTCGCGGGCGCGGCGGAGTCCCGAACGAAGTTGCGAGCGAGGAGTTGAGTGGGATCTCGGTGAAGAGGAAGTGAGTCTCGGCGGCGGCGGAGTGTGGCGAAGGAGTCCCGCGGCGGAGACCCACGAGGGGTGCTGCGGCGAGAGTTGGGCCAGAGGTGCGACCCAGCGAGGTGTGTGGAACGAGTGACTGGGGAATAGACATTTCTTTAAGTGTAGTTAATTATTTGCGATATTAGAAGATTAATTGTAAGTACAAGTAGTGGTAATAAATAAAACGGTGTGTGTGTGATAAAAATCTTTAATTGGGCTATCCTTTACGAACCCGCGGTAAATCGTAACTATATATATATATATATATATATATATATATATATAAGCGAAATACCACTCACTGACTCACTCAATACGAGATCTCTAAAACTATACACCCGATTGACTTGAAATTTAGCATAGTTACTCATTTTGTGATGTAGACGCTCACTAAGAACGGATTCTGCGGAAATCCGATCCCAAGAGGAGTTTAGGGGGCGTAATATATCAAAGTTTCCAGTTTTTTGGTAGGAAATCACCATGGCAACGCCTGTTGCTTTGTTTATGCTTCATTCGTCTCTATGGCAACGACTATTTCATTGTTAGTGCAGTCCTCATCACCGTTGAAATTTTGCGGGTACTTTAAATATCAAAAATTGCCCTTTTTTTTTTCAAGTATATATATTTTACAGACTTGAAACTTCACAGTAATGTTCCTTATGTTACGCAGGATGACATTTTCCGAAAATTAGATCCCATGGGTGGTTAAAACCAGGCAACAGTGGGTACTTTGTCTGCATGAGAACAGGATTTTGCATTGTTCATGCCTTCTGCGTCTCCATGGTAACAAGCATCGCGCGGCAGTTGCGTACCCACAAGGAGGGGCATGTATAATGAGCGGCGCAAGAGTGATCTGCCTGTAGACTGCCGTCGCGAAGTACGGGTACATCAGTTGTACGTTGCGTGCACGAGTCGGGAAACCATCGGTGCTATTCATTTTCTCTCCGGTACATTATACAGCATTGTAATAAATTTTCACTGAATTTTTTTTATTTACCATTACTGTAAATGGGAGATGTGGCTTAATTTTTTTCCATTAGTATAGCCGTGCGAAGCCGGGTCGGGCATCTAGTGCCATATATACTGAGAGCCATGTTACACATTATATAAATATGTATATATATATATATATATCATATTCCCCGTTTTCCTTCAGAAATTCAAACTTCCCGGACTATTTCAGGATTTTCCCTGTTTTCGTCGACGCTGGACATCCTGGTGTACGGGTGTTGGGAGGGCGGAAAAGGGGGGGGGGGGATAACCTATTTCGTTTGAAAAGCCACGTGGTTACCCACGTGTTACTCACCGACGCCGACGGGGCAGGCGAGCTCAGAGATAACAAGAACACGTCCGACAACGGAGGCGTCGGCTTGTTAAGACATGTCTCCCGAGCAGACGGGCACACATCGAAGACGCCGTAAAGCTCACTATCGCAATCGTACCTGTTCCACGGACAAGTAAGCACCTCGGAGAACAAACGTTAACGCGCGCCCGTCCGTGCGCTGCACTGTCGGGACATACAAGAAAATTGGTTCGAAGGAGAAAAAAAATAGTTCACTTGGTATTTTAAATCAGCAACATATATTTTTTAAATATATATATCAAGGCGCCATAAACCATTAAATGCTTAAATCTTCGTCACTCCACATATATTTTTACGCCACTTCTTTAAAAAAAAACATCGTTACTTTTATTTTTTTCTACTGATGTTTTAAGTTTTAGAAACAAAAATGGGTACAACAAATTGACATTGTAGTATTGAGTAATGTTTATGTTAGTAATGGAAATTGAATCCACGCAATAAAGTTTCCAAGAACCAATTTATTAAACTTTCTTTGTTTTTAGTGAAATAGTACTTGAGCTTCTTCGTACATTGCCTGTACGTATCTAACATTTTTTTGTAGTGCAACTTTTTACGTACAATTATTTTTTTATTACTAAGATCTTGCGGCACTTTAACAGTTTAACACTATAGAAGCTGGCAAGGCGTTTGATAAATATTCCTGATGCAAATACACCGAGCAAAGTTATGCGCTGGCCTCGCCCGTTAGGACAATGGTTTGAATTCCGACTCAGCCTTCCTGGTTTGGTTTCTCAATGTGTTTTTGACGTGACGTCTAATAAATCAATGAACGCCGGCTGCACGCACGAAAAAGTGTCACGTTACGCACATTGTTCCGTTACGCTGTGTCCCGTTACGCTCATTGTTCCGTTACGCTGTGTTCCGTTACGCTGTCGGCGAGTGCAGTAATAATAGGTTATGTTACAATTGACTAAAAAATTATGGTGATTCATATAATTGATTATAGATATTTGATTACAGTTTATTTACATGAAAACTTGTTCATAATTATATTTAAACTTTATAGCAAAATGCCAGTTTTTAAAATTAATTACAATTTCATCGACTGTTTATAAAGTGAAGTGAAAAGTTAATGTGGTTTTCATTGCTTATTACAACAACAATTTCGGCAAAAAAGGTTAATTATTCTTGCATTTTAAAAATCTGATTACTAGTATAATTTCAAGTATTTATTCTTTTATTATTAAAATAAAAATGATTCAATTTTATTCATAAAAGTGTGCAATCATTTCATCAATGTTTTGTTATGACGTTGTCACGTTAAACTATCGTCCGTAAACCGACTTTTCAGACAACCAATTTTTTTTTCTCGCTAGGCTTCCGATCAGACGTCACGCACAAACACACACACACACACACACACACACACACACACACACACACACACAAGGGATGAGCCAATCAAATTCTCAAAAACCATCAAGTGCTTGGTATTCGAAGGGTTCGATATTCAAGGAAAAAGATTCGAAAAAAATTATCAAAGGAAATGAAGAAAATTACAAAATTCAACAATGATTGCCTCTGAAGGGTACTAAATTATTTTTCTTCATACCTATCCCGTTAACATTCCCCAAGGTATTGTACTTTCAACAGCGAATCATATAAATAAAATTACGACATGTATTGATTCTGGAAAGTTAGTTAATTAATAAACCATTCAAAAGAGTTAAATGTTTCAACACTATAGTTGCTATTTTTCTTTTCTTGTACATTATTGTATTTTGGACCATTTAGAACTAGATTCGCATTCGAGGGGTGTACTCGAAGTACTTTTTGTGATTCGAATATGAGAGATTCGGATCCCAGAAAATTTCGCTCTGGCCCATCACTGACACGTATATACTGTGTACACACACAACTACAGATAACAGCAGGAGAGCACTTCGAGTAAGTTCCCTATACAGGCCACACTGTACTCTGAGGAAGTGAAAGTGTCCGGCGCCGTCAAACACCACTCAGAAACTTGGGAATAGTTCAAAGGTCACGCGACCCATAAACGCTATGTCCGCGGAACAAGCCACGTACGTACGGGCTCTGAAAGGCCAGTGCTACTTCGAAGTTTCTACTGCTCGATAATAACCTACAAGCGCGGTAAGAAATCACGAATGGCGTGAACTCCTGGCATCTCTCCTGCACGTTCTTTGACTTAGGCGGGCCCCATTACATGCGGATACAAGTTACAGCCGGCGGAGACAGAGGGCGCTGGGATGGGGTGCGGACATGACTTAGCAACACTAACGATAGAATTTTTTTTAAAGTTATGATAGTTCTAAGTTGTGTGCTTCGGAGTTGTGCGTTTCCAAGTTGTGATACAGTGCTAAGTTATGACGTTTTCAAGTGTGTGTGTTTCTTAGTCGTAAAAAGTGCTAATTTATGACGATTCTAGGTGTGTGTTTCTATGTTACGAGAGTTCTAAGTTATAACAGTTCTGAGTAGTGTGTGTCGGCGTTGTGTGTCTATTAAATTACGTGTTTCTAAGTAATGACAGTTCTAAATTGTGATCGTTTTAACTCATGACAGTTCTAAGTTATGAGATTTTTTTCAATAATTCTAATTCATGACAGTTATAAGTTGTCTGTTTCAGCTTTGTGTGTCTCTGTGTCTCTAAGTCACGTGTTTCTAATTAATGACAGTTCTAAGTTAAGTGTTTCTAAGTAATAAAAGTTATAAGTAATGTTTTTTTTTTAAGAATTCCATGTTGACTGTTCTAAGTGGTGACTTGTTGAGTCCCCGATGGGGACGGCGGAGCGCGGTGAAAGCGTGGCTCGTGACGCGGCTAACAGGCGGGGCCGCCGCGGCCGGCGTGGCCTGGCTATTAGCGAGTGGCGACCCTCTGTGCGCGGGACAGGGGTGCTGTCACAACTTAGAAACACACAACTTAGAAACACATAACATAGAAACACACAAGATAGGATCTTATAAGTTATGCCTGTTCTAAGTTGTGTGTTTCTAAGTTATGACAGTTCTAAGTTGTGCGTTTCTAACTTTTGACAGTTCTAAGTTATGACTTTCTAAGTTATGACGTTTCTAAGTTGCGTGGTTCTGCGATGCGTGTTTATAAGTTACGTGTTTCTAAGTTATGATCGTTCAAACTTATGACAGATCTAAGTTACGTGGATGATTTCGAGGTTTCTAAGTTATGACTGTTCTAAGTTGTGTGTTTCTAAGTTATGTGTGGTTCCCCGCGGGACAGACACGCTCTTGGGTCCTGGCGCGCGGGCTGACAGCACACTCGGCAGGACACACTGACACACTGCGGTGTAGGGTGTACAAGTAGAGGAACACGAGGACATCGGTGGGGTTGAAGATACGACGATCGTCTTGGACAAGTCGAGATCAAGGCGCGAGAGGTTGGATGTACGGAACGAAGAAAGAAGGAATAATGTATAATAATAACAACGACGAAAAAAAATTAATTAGAAGACCAAGAAACAGGAAGAAAACTAGATGGTGGTAGAGGACGATAAAGGTGGTGTTGAAGATGAGAATGTAATCTAAAAACAAGTTCAGAACAGAATGCGAAGTTGGATGTACGGGACGAAGAAGAAATACAGAATAATTTAAAATTAAAAAATAAGAAGAGAATCTGATGACGACAGGGCCTTGAAGTAAAAGATAAGAAGATAATTGACACGAGGCGAAATCAAGAAGTAATAACAAAATTAAAAAGAAGGAATGAGGCGACAGAAGAAAGAATAAAATGATGTGATTAGAATATAACACCCGAAAATAAATATGGTACCTACATAGGTTTGGGCAAGATTAGGACTAATATATGTCACCATGCTATTGACATGGTACTATTTAAAAATATAATAATGTAATTTAAGCTTGCGAAGAACTAGAACAATAAACTGAGGAGAAGAAAAAATATACAGACACAATATAATTGTAACAGTGTTTAAATAACAATAAAGAATAGAAGAGGCACCCACAGAAAACTAAATAGTAAGAAATAATGACATATAAGTAAATATATTTGACTATGTCAAAAACACCCAGGTTGCAGATTCCAAACCCTACAGTCCAGTAAAAAAAAGTACTTTCACAAAATATTCCTTTGGAAACCAGTTACCAAGAAATAGTTTGTAGTACCTACTACATGAAATATATTGTATCTTTGTACAACACATTGCTGTGGTTATTTTCGCATACATGAAATGCTATATTTGGGATAATACTGAGTATTTTTTTTACGAAAATTGGCATGTAATTATGTATTTTAATTGATGTTTCATTCAAACATAACTTTTTTAAACCATGGAAAATATAATCGAATATTAAAAAAATTTGACTATTTTGTTGTATCGTGCTGATTAATGAGACCATTTAATACTGAAAAGATATTCAGGGAACGATTTACAAATAACTGTAGCTATTGGAAGTACTGGGACAACACAAAACATAAATGCCCGGGTAAGATTCTGAACCCAGTATTACTGCGAACACTATTTTGTTGTGATATTGTTGTTTTGATGTAAAAGTACAAATTTACAAGTAACTGTAATTTTACATGAATATTTCTGCTTAATTAAAAAAAATATATACTACGGAATTATGCCCTTGGATAAAGCTACAAATAGTTAGAGGATTCATTGGGTAGTAAAGTCTACTTGAAGCACGAATAAATCTACTTCATGTTTATGATTGGACGATAGTGTTCTTGAGGACCCTGAGCCGGTTATATACATGGCGAAGAAGTGGTTAACCAGTTTAGTGTAACACACTGAAGGACGTGAATTTGTTATCGACCAATAAGCACTATACTGCAAAGTCTTGATTATATGTAGGCACGTTGAGTCTAGCCTGTAATGAAATGAAACCGTGAAATAATTGTGACTGTACCAATCGATATATATATATACACATACATACACACATTTGTAAACCTGCCCCAAGACACAATAGTTACAGCAGTTGTTAATATATACTTCTACAAAACTATTCTTAGGAAGGAGAGTTTGGGTTGGTTCGTATCAAGTAAACCCGAAATCTAATTGGCGGATTATAATAAAAAAAATTGATAAAAACAATTGTTCTACGCTTAGAAAAAAGAAAGTTATAAGAGTTTGTCAGATTTTAGTGGTTATTGACAGGCATCTTGGAAATATCTCACTTCTGGTTGCCAGATTTTGGTAGACTTTATTTTTTCCTGGTGTTCTGTATAATTGGTGGAGACAAAAACCGTTCACAGAAATTTTGTTAGAATTTTGTTTTAGGTTATGTTTTCTTTTAATCTAGAATTTACCTGTCTAATGGTTTTTTTAATTTATTTTTTAATTTGATTTGATTGCAGTGGCGTAAACGTAGCCGAGATATTACCACCCGGGATAGGAAAAATTTGATAGGGCAATGATTTTGTTTCAAACTGGGCCAGAAAGATGTCATGTGAGGGATAGGGAAAGCTATGAGGGCTGTAAATTTCGTTGTTGATGAACAGAGAGCTGTGACTGAGAAATTTGTGTTTGTTTATATCCAACATCTTCAAGGCTTTAGCTGAAGATGTACTTCTGGGTTGTACGCTCTGCATTATACCACCCACACGTTAAAAACTACTTGTCGTCTATGTAACATCAGGAAAATATATAATGTTACCTCTTTTCGCGCGTTTTTAAGTTGCCATGTGACTCAAGATTATCACGCTTGTATTACAGTACAGAGTAAATTGCTACCACTGTTGCCAAATTGATACTACTACTACCTGGATTGTTAACATTTAATGTCTTATTATGTATAACATCGTTAATTTATTGTAATAAGTTTAAATTTTTAAATCTTACTATTAACTGTTTTTTAATGATCATAAATGAGGGATTAATGTCAGTATAATTACAGTTATAGTCTTCTAACAGAAAAAAAATATTTCGATGCTAAACACCAATGATTATTTAATAGGGGAAACTATTTGTAGTAGTCAGTTAAAAACAGGCAGGCATGAACACACGGAATTCTTCAGAGCCAAGGAATATTGGTTGCATCGACGTTCAACGTTATTTAAATATGACCTTCACCTTGGGCTCACATTTGCAATTTGCAATTTCCTACGTTTGACATTCGCCATCACGAACGAAATGGGACATGCGGATTGGTTTGTTTGGAGCAAGGTATGGTTCGATTGCGTGGACAGAATAATTCACACAAGTTATTTTGATAGAAAATACGTACACTAAATGTTAAAGTTACATTAAAAAAGACTCCCTGTATTTGTTTCGAAACTAGAAATGAAAAAAATTTACAACTTACCAAACAGAATAATATAAGATATAATATGTAAC
Organism: Bacillus rossius redtenbacheri; assembly: GCF_032445375.1. Taxonomy (NCBI): domain Eukaryota; kingdom Metazoa; phylum Arthropoda; class Insecta; order Phasmatodea; family Bacillidae; genus Bacillus; species Bacillus rossius. The sequence continues at coordinate 13,929,115 of NC_086342.1, forward strand.
GATTCGAATATCACATACATGCACTTCGATTTCATTTATTCGTCATTAAAAGACGATTAGTATTGGCAGTTTTCGAGCGAAATAA